>NC_085842.1:216555067-216866456 GCF_035594765.1 Anolis carolinensis | reverse complement strand
GGAGTAATCTCCTCATTTCACCTTGAACTGGGAACAGGTCCTTTGCAAGGATTTTTATCTAAATTTTCAAAAAAGGAAAATACAATGGGCCCTCGGTGTTTGTGGGATTTGGGTTCCAGAACCACCACCAGACTGGATCCCAAAATCTATGGATGATCAAGTCCCATTATATGGTTTAGTAAAATGACATCCCTCTTTTATATAAATGGTGAACAAATCCAACAAATGTGGAGAGAGTCTGAGGATCTGTGAAATAACAGGAGGCTGCATTAGAGTATGCTTCCATGTACTTATCTTAGTACTTGGTGTGTAGCAAAAACAAAGTTGCTTTTGGGATTCTTCACCCCGCCCTTAATATTTTCAATCCATGGTCAAATCCTTGGATGCAAAAGCCATGAATGCAGTTGATACTGTATTTTTCAATCTCTCTGAGAATGAACAACTGTAAGGTAAAGGTTTCCCCTGACGTTAAGTCCAGTCGTGTCTGACTCTGGGGGTTGGTGCTCATCTCCATTTCTAAGCCGAAGAGCCGGCATTGTCCGTAGACACCTCCAAGGTCATGTGGCTTGCATGACTGCATGGAACACTGTTACCTTCCCGCCGGAGCAGTACCTATTGATCTACTCACATTTGCATGTTTTCGAACTGCTAGGTTGGCAGAAGCTGGAGCTAACAGCGGGCGCTCACTCCGCTCCCTGGGATTTGAACCTGGGACCTTTCGGTCTCCAAGTTCAGCAGCTCAGCGCTTTAACACACTGAGCCACCGGAGGCATAATGCTGAATGATATTCACAGGAACCATCCTTATATCTTAGCTTAGAAATCTTAAAGCTTTGGACAAACCCAAGCTACAACCCTAACTGCACCTCATTTTCCCTAGCCCCTAAAAAGTTTACAACACAAAATAATATAACACTTTATTAAAAATACAATTTATTTATTTATTTGCAGTATTTATACCCCACCCCTCTCAGAGCGGCTTTACAGAACACACATACGGAAAACATTCAATGCCAGTTATACAGTTAACAAGGACAGCCAACACAGAAGAGGTAAAGGCAGTTTTTCCCATCTTATTTCTGGCATCTTGGAAGCTGTGCTCGACACTGGCCATGGGATTGTGCTGTCACTCCATCTTCCATGCCGAGGAGCTTCCTCCTGATCAATGTCCTTAAGAGCGTCTTTATAACCTCCCTGTTAAAAGCAGTACCCATTTGTCTACTTGCATTTCTGCTTAATGCGTAATGTACTTCTGCTTAATAAAACACGGGACTTCAAACTGACTCATGATGGAGGAATGCCATGTTTAAAATGCAAATTTTCAGTATAAATACCAGAAAAACACAAAAAGGGGAGACTATCTGACAGATTAGGCACCACTGTATGAAATTTCCCCATTTGTGTCACAACTAACCAGAAATCTATAGGTCATGACACAGGTTGGATCCACACTGTCACATAATTCAGATTATCAAATCAGATAATATACATTATCTATTTTGAATTGGATTATATGAGTCTACACTTGAATTGGATTATACGAGTCTATTGTTAAAGACATTACAAGGAATTGCCCAAAAGCTGGGGAGAACCAGTGTGGTTCATTCTACTCATTTTTTTCCTGATTCTCAATTCATTTCATATGTTATTTTTTTAATATATTATTTTCTGCTATTCATATGGATCTTTATTCCAAATAGATATTGTAAGTATGCAAACTCACCTCCAACTTAGCAAATTTTTCAGCGTGGTAACAGCTGTACTCTGCATTTATGAGCTTTGCCAGAAGAAATTCGCGGAATTCGGTGCCCTGTGAGAAGAAATAAATGTATGTTCACTCATTGTTTTGAAGGTCCTAAAAGACCTTTCTCTAAATTCCCCAGTGATAACAGAGATGCTAGATAAGAATAGAGCATTAAAGACTCCAGAACCCTAATGAGAAAATTTGCTTAAACTTGGGAAATGATTTTGTATCTTAAAAATACATTTCTATTCACTTCCCCAGAAGAAGCACCTTACAGTTGACGGGTTTATTCAAAATACCAGAGAGCAGTGGTTCCCAAACTTTTTCACTCAAGTCAGAAGACTTTTTTTATCCTCATGTAACCCTAATTTTGTCCCTAATTTTTCCAAAGAATTCGATATCCTGAAGTATTGTGAATCCACAAAGTTCTCACTTCTTTCATCTATTCCTGTGGCCTGGGTGTTTGGAAATAGGTTTGGAAATAAAGAAAAAGCATTATAAACCTAACCACAAATATTAATTTTGGTACAAGAAAATATTGGATATGACCCTAAACATTTATTTTTATACAGGAAAATATTGGATGGAAATCTAGATTTGCAATCTGAAGTGAAAAAGGGTGTTTCTAGGTAGAGGACCTCTAGCATTACCAATCAGGTTGCAATATGCAGCTTTTCTGCCTTTTCTCCATAACATAAGTCAATGGAAAGAAAATAAATGGAAGCAGGAGTGGGAAAGCCTAGGTGTGTAACAAGTTGAAGTCTACAATTGTTTGGAATCTCCCTCTCCTCCTAAAATTCTGTTAAAATTGATTACAGAGTTTTCAGGAGTTAACATAGACATTTTTAATTTATTACATCAAGGATGCTTTTACAACAGGATCATAGTATACTGAAAAGCATGGGTGGAAATCATGTGGCCCATAGGACTGCAACTCCCAAATTGCTTTCAACTAGTAGCTAGGCTAGTTATTGGCTAGTAGCTACTGTTCATGGGACATGCAATTCAGTAACATCTAGAGAGAGGCACAATTTCACTCTTGCTGTAAATCTACATCTGGAGAACTGAGATTTTTAAAATCTCTTCAAAGCTGCATGGAATAGTCAGTCTTCAATGTCGAAAATTTACCAGTGTATCATTCACTATTAGGCTTTTATTTCTAATAGTAGAGGGACTCATCTATCACAAACCTTTTTGAATACTGCTGGATTTGGAAGAGGAGGCCCAAAGAAGGGAACGTCATCACGGGCAGTGACAGAAACCTGAAACAATAAAAAGTGTCAAACAATTCACTGACGAGGACAGTCCCTGCAGGGCAGTCTACAGTCTTAAGAGGGTGAAAGAGAGCATTTCTTCAACTGATTTTTTTTCTTTAGTCCTGACTAAAGTAGACCTAGTGAATCCATTGCTGAATGGTGAGTAATAGAGTAGTGCATTTGAGGTAAATGTTGACTCTTTTCATGTCCCCAATCCATTTTTTGAGAGCCTCTTGAAATCGGGAGAGCAGATATGTTTTCATTCTTCGGTGCCGAAGGATCTGTTTTCTATCAGCCCATTATTGGGGGTGGGCTTCCTACCCAGGCTCCTCTTCCCACTTGACACAAAAGTAGGCAGAGCACCCAGGTCCGGAGCACCCATGCCTCCAGTGCCTGCAGCTGAGCACCTCTTGCTCTAGAGTAAGGGGCACTCAGTTGCAGGCACTGGTGGCACATGCGCTCTGGGCCCTGCATGACACACACACATTTTCTTTCCAAGGAGACTGCGTGTGTGGCATACAGAATTGCCCATGCAAGCCAGTGTCTGGCCTGCAGCTGAGTGCCTCTTATTCTGTGATGCTGAAAAGTAGGCCAGGAACTGGGACCTGTTCCTGCCTGCTTTCATGTCGAGCAGATTTTCGTACAGTGAGGGGCCTTCCTTTTCTGTGCTTCCAAATAAGTGAAAGAAACCAATGAAATGGGAGAAATGAATTCTGTGCACAGCTCTAGTGAGTAAACGCATAGGAAATCACATTGCCACAGTGGGACAGGTCTCTAGTAAATATACAGTAGAGTCTCACTTATCCAACACTCGCTTATCCAACGTTCTGGATTATCCAACGCATTTTTGTAGTCAATGTTTTTAATATATCGTGATATTTTGGTGCTAAATTCGTAAATACAGTAATTACAACATAGCATTACTGCATATTGAACTACTTTTTCTGTCAAATTTGTTGTATAACATGATGTTTTGGTGCTTAATTTGTAAAATCATAACCTAATTTGATCTTTAATAGGCTTCTCCTTAAGCTCTCCTTATTATCCAACATATGCGCTTATCCAACGTTCTGCCGGCCCGTTTATGTTGAATAAGTGAGACTCTACTGTAGATATGAAGCCACAGGGAAAGGTTGCCTGGTGTTTTGGCAGATGACACCCAGCTCTATTATTGCTTTCATCCCAAGCCAGGAAAGTTGTCTGGTGACCATCATCAGTAATGGACTGGAATAAAGTGAACATATTGAAATGTAATCCAGATAAAAGAAATGCACGCTTGGGTCCCTTTGACACTTACACGTAATGTGTACTTTAGTCAGTATCCCAGATGCTGGATTAGGGCTGCATGGTGTCCTTACAGAGACACCTTCAGCTGCCATAGAGGTGGCAGGGAGTCCCTATTGCTCAGCCATGTCAAACATGATTCAGTAACATTGGGCAGCAACCCTAGGGACCTCTATGTCACAATTGTCCCCATATGCAATACCCCATCTATCTTCTCATTGGCACTCTGCTTGACTTTCAATGTCCTAAACCAGGATAAACAAAATCACAAGACATGCCAAAAATATATCACGTAATGTGCTTCAGTGCATGTAGGTGTTGTAAAGAAGTATGAATTTTAGTTTACAGATGCCATGTTTAACTGTGTTAAAAAAGGTAATATTTCAGTTACTCTGCACCATGAGTTGGTTGCCATGGAGAAGGCGGCAGAGCCAACTGGGTTAGCTGAAGAGAGAGCAGAATTTGGAGGGAAACTCAGTCAGTCTGTGGCCAGAGAACCATAGGGAAGGTTAGTTTTTAGAGTCGGTGCCCTTATGAGATACCGGGAGACTGATTCTGGTTGAGGGATCAGGGTGGCTCATATGTTTGATTTTTGAGTCAATTTTAAAATAAGTTTGGTGACTTATTTTAAGGTAGTCTGTTTCCAGATAAGGAACAGATAGTCTGTGTTTGTAATTCACAGGGTGAAAGCAGTATAGAAAGAAGTGGAGAAAGAAGTGACATTTTAGGAAGTTTGAATCACCTCATTCTGTTATTGCAATTGTTAAGGAAAGTGCCTCTAAGTGAGAATTGTAACTATTAAGCTTGTGCCTCAATAAATGTGTTATTGTTCTTTTCCTTCAAACATCTCAATCTCTGTCATATATACACACATTAAGAATAAACAAGAAGAAGAAAGAAAAACAAAATTTAAAAAGTCTTCTCTCTTTAGCCAGTGGCTAAATCTTCCAATAGTGGTGGCAAGAGTTGATAATCGCCTTAACATCTGGTGGCAGCGTTTAAACAAGACATCTTTAATATCTGGTGGCAGCGGATATAGTTCTATATATAATATAATTAATTAATAAAAACAACTTCCACCTCCACATCTCCACAAATTGGTGGCAGCGGTGGGATTAAAAAGTAATCCCCCCTGCATGAGATCTCCACAGGTGTAAACCACATCATATGGTTAAACTAAGGAATGATCACTTTGGCAATCCATACATGCAATTTGGGGAGAGGGGCACTAAACTTCTCCCCAAAATCTTCTAGATCCTAGAACCGTATTGGAGCTGAACTTTCCAGAGTGCATAAGCTCACCAGGCCTTCTGCCCTTGTCATATGATCAGGAGGTTCTGCCCTTGCCAGTTTTGTCCAACATTACATGGTCCATATTGAGTCTGAATAGAGGACCTAATTTCCCTGTGGCTTTCATTTCCATGAGTAGAGGACTCCCTTCCACTCTGTGATCTTGAAGTATGTACAAATATGGATGAAGAATGCCTGTGGCTTTCAGAATAAATGCTAGACTGTTGAGTACATTTACCTTGTACATTGTTTCTCCAAGGGCATTGTGATGGAGCTGCACTACCACATAGGAATGCAGAAAATTTGATGCAATCATGTCTGGGACAAAAGGAGTATTTTCATCTTGGAAGACAATGGCAACAATGTCATTCCCAATGTGGCGCTTCCGCTGAAGCTAGGAAAGAAAACACAAAAGTGAATGGATTCCAAAATCCATTCTTACATTATGTTAAAAACATACTGAAAGAAAACTTGGAAGGAGAAAATTTAAGAACAACAAGATAATAAAATAAAAATGGCAATGGGAATCTATCGGTTCATAAACCAACAGTGTCCTTCCACAGTTCTCCACACAGTACCTGTTGGGCATCTCCCTCTGTAAAGGGCAACATTGTTGAGACATGGAACATAATCTCTTTGCCCCGGAATATGGTATAGATAGACTCAGTTCCTGTTTGTCCTCTTGTAACATCTAAGCCACCTCGGAACCTGAAAAGATCAATAAAGGAAAGGTGAAGGGAGATGGCGAGGGGTGAAGAAGCAAGTAAGGGAATGAAAAAAAGAAAACAATTTCAATAAATACAGGGATACAGCCCTGGTACACTCTGCTACCATTTTTTTTTTACTTCAAAAAAGGAAAAGGCCAACAGAAACACACTTGGATGCATTTCTCAGAGACTGAAGATATTGTTAATGTGGGATTTGTGTTTAGATAGTGTTTAAATGAAATTTGTGTCTTGCCTGTATTGCATACTGATTCCATCATCCAAAGTGTACTATAGTCTGGAAAGAGTTAATTGCTAAGAAGCTGTGATGTCCTTGATGTGTGGTTGGAACTGGGGAGCGTCCAGACACAAGTGTTTGTGCATTACTGATTGCATCAGTTCAGTTCTGAGTTGAGTCAAGTGCTGTCTGCTGAGAAGTCAAGTCCTGTGTCCATTGTCTTCAAGTCTGTTTGTCTTTATTACTGCTTTCAGTAAAACTTGTATATAGTTTTACCAAAGTCTCTGGGTGTCACTTCGTTCTGTGTTCCACTGATGCCATCCAACTACTGCTGCGCTGCAAATACTCTGAAAGATATCAGTTTGCTCAGGCCCAGTCTACACTGCCATATAATCCAGTTCCGATACCAGATTATCTGCTTTGAGTTGGATTGTATGGTAGTATAGGCTAATTAAATCCAGTTCAAAGCAGATAATCTGGGATCAGATAATAGATTTTTTTCATGATAGGAATGACTTAAGAAACTGCAAGTCACTTCTGGTGTGAGAGAATTGCCCGTCTGCAAGGACGTTGTCCATGGGATGCCCGGATCTTTTGATGTCTTACCATCTTTGTGGGAGGCTTCTCTCATGTCCACACATGGGGAACTGGAGCTGACAGAGGGAGCTCATCTGTGCTCTCCCCAGATTCAAACCGGCAATCTTCAGGTCAGCAACCCAACCTTCAGGTCAGTAGTCTTGCTGGCACAAAGGTTTAACCCATTGCGCCACTGGGGGCTCCAGATAATAGATTATATGGCAGTTTAGATTCAGCCTCAGTTTCTGTACCATTTTATATACTTTTTCACATCTCAAAGGAAATAAATTTGGCTCAACCAGTCTGAACTCTTGCAAATACAAAGCCACAGCTTGTCCCTCAATTTCCTTACCTACTCAAGCCTTCTTTTTCATGTAAGGACTTTAATCTTGACTTCAAACTGTTTTGTTCCTTGAGCAAATGAATACTTTGAACCACCACTTACATTCAACCCACAATCGAATTTAGAGGCTTTATCATCTCTTTACAATGCAATATGCATTACCTGCCATGAATAATTTTAATGTCTAAGTTACTCACCCTCGAAAATCCTGCAACTGAATCCTGTCTCCAAGGAGGTCTAAAAACTCTAAGAAGCCTAGGCTCTCCTCTGTATTACTGAAGACTTCTTCCTCTGTGGTCTGGAAAGGGGAAAACATGGAAGAAGTCTGAAAAACAGCCAATTCTCAGTCAAATTGCTACTAGACATGATTTGATTCCTTTGATATGGTTCTATTATTCTCTGATTTTATGATGTTGCTCCGTTGCTTCTGGAGTCACTTCTGGGGTGAGATAATTGGCCGTCTGCAAGGATATTGCCCAGGGGATGCCCGGATGTGTTACCATCCTGTGGAAGGCTTCTCTCATGTCCCCACATGGGAAGCTGGAGCTCACAGATGGGAGCTCACCCCATGTCGCAGATTCAAACCACCAACCTTCAGGTCTTCAGGTCAGCAGTTCAGCTGGCACAAGGATTTAACACATTGCACCACTGCAGTGGGAAGAGTGGATTAACCAAAAAAGGAATGATTGGAAATGAAGGATAACTGAGAAGGCAGACAAATGACCAAGCCAACTTCTTGCCCAGATTCTCCCAACACATATACTTGGCTTTGACACACAAAACATGGGTGTAGCAATATGTATTACCTGTCCAGTTTTCTGGTAGATGACTCCAAACTTGAAGTTATTGCTGATGACATGCTCATCAAATGCAACAATGAGTTGGGAAGCCTAGAAGATGAAGATACAGCATGAATGAGCAGCAAAGGTGCATTCGAGCACCTGTGATTTGTGCAGGAAACCACAGGATCTAAGCCTACCTTGGGGTACAGCACAGGGAAGAAGCGGTCAACATTCACATCCTCACACAGCAGCTGCAGGAGGAAAGGAGCAGGGGTTAGCCTTCTCACTACAAGGACCTGACCTCCTGACAATTCACCTGAGTTGCTCAGTTATCGAACAAAATGTTAAGATTTACACTCATAAATTTGAATTTTGAGTAGTTCTGCATATGGAAGAGGCTTGTAAGTTCCTCAATTCAAAACTCTTTGAGTAGGTTTTAAAATTACATCTCGGCTTGAAATTTGTCATTGGATACACTGGTATTCAGTGGGTGACTTTAATCTGAACTCTAGATATTTTTAAACTATTGATTGTCTATGTCTACACTGGCCAATTAGCCTGTGGTCACTCTGTTCCCAACCCATGACAGTGCTGGGACTGAGGGCTCTTCCACACAGCCATATAACGCAAAATATCAAGGCAGATGATCTACAAGATCAGCTTTGAACTGGGTTAACTGAGCCCACACTACCATATAACCCAGTTCAAAGCAGATAATGTGGTATTTTATACAGCTATGTGGAAAGGGCCTGAGTCTACACAGTTCAGCTGGGTCAAAACCAACTTGGCCCAACTGAATTATCAGCTTGTTTTTTTCCTGTCCGCTTTCCTACTGCAGATGAGCTCCAGGATTGTTCCTTGGTAGCTATTGTAGGTATCCCTTGGTAACATTAGCACAGGAACTCATGATGGCAAGGAACTTCCTCAGAGCTCTGTGGCAGACTGCAGTGACAAAGAGGAAACATTGGCCCAAAATATCCCAATTTCTCTGCATTGATGGCTTGCACCAGAGCCGGTCTGCTGTCCACACTGTGCTGAAAGTGTTGGGCTGCTCCAAATTTCAGTGTTCCCCAATTTACCTTAATGCAGGTCTAAACAAGTTCACCCCAGTTTACTTTTTGCTAAGGACTGTAAGTCCCTGGACATTATATAGACATCCAGGAGCAACATCTGGTCCACTGTAGGGTTTAGGGCTTATGTAGACAAGCCTTCAGTATTTCAGAATTTTTAGCCTATATACACTAGAATTAATGAACAAGTTTTCTAAACAGTAATCAAGTTTATGAATAAATTGTTCCTATGTATAGTGTGATGTAGTGGTTTGAGTGTTGGACTATAACTTTTGAGAACAGGGTTCATGTTAAAGGAGACCCACTTGGTGACCTTGGGCAAGTCACACCTTCTTGGTCTCAGAGGAAGGAAAAGGCAACCCTCTTCTGAACAAATGCCAAAAAGATCCTGTGATAGGTTCACTTTAGGATTGCCATAAGATGGAAAAGACTTGAAGGACTCCAAATAGCAACAACATGAATAGCAAACTTCATAATGATTAGTAAGAAAAGCAGCAATTCTTCACACAGGCATCAACACAAAGTACCCAAAGAAATTATCCACACTAAAAAAAAAAACAATTTAAAAAGTAAGAGCTCTTCTAGGCCACACCAGAAAGAGCAAAGGTGAGAGGAAGAAGAAAATAATTCACAAAACCACAACACAACTTCTTTCAGCTTTCACATGGCACAAGGAGTGGCAACACAAGGACCAGATGGTGCAGACTCCATTCTACTTTTTGCAGCCATCCAAACTCTTCACCACCATCATCATCACCACCACCGCCACAGATTCAGTCATCATGCTGACAAATATTGTTAGTATGAAGGGGGAAACACAAACACACATTCATCTTTAAAAAAAGATGTGCAATCCCCTCACAACTTGTTTTTTTTAAAAAAAAACAACAACAAAGAATTAATTGCTTTTGTATTGGTTTTTTTTACTGCTGTTGTCATTCTATCAAAATTCAAACAACAAACTAGCAAAATCAAACAATAATGCATCTTTTTGCCACTATGCTGTGCCACTGAAAATGTGAGATGTGACAGCAGAATGCATCCTGCACCCAAAAGTTGAGGTCCAATTCAATTTCCAGTGCTGATATAATAGTTATTAAAATGTTTCTGATGGCCTTTCCACACAGCCATATAGCTCAGAATATCAATGCAGAATAACCCACAATATCTGCTTTGAACTGGGTTATCTGAGCCCACACTGCCATATATCCCAGTTCAAAGCAGATGTGAGATTTTATTCAGCTGTGTGGAAGGGGCATAAGAATGTCACTTACCTGCTAAAAATAAAACAAGCCATCAATCATTTAGATCAGTGTATTTCAAAACTTCAGGTGTTTTGGACTTCAGCCCCCACAATTACTAACAGCTAGTAAGCTGGGATTTCTGGGAGGAGAAGTCCAAAACACTTGGAGGATCAGAGTTTGAGAAACACTGATTTAGATAATGCTTTGATACATCAAGCATTAATTAATTATTCAATAAACAAGAAGGAACTACTCTATGTCCATTTCTTTTGAAGACACATTCTTCCTAAAAAATCATGAAGAGCACCAAATCAGTCTGTATTCTCCACTCAGCAATACAGCATAACTGCAGTAATCACAGTCCTGCTTGCTCTTTGACCTGTGCCACTGTAGAGGAAGCAAATTACCACCCAGAAATCTCTGGACATAATATGGAGGTTTGGGAGCAACCTCTTGTTGAAACCAGAGTATAGATCATTGTAGACAACCCCTCATTCTTTATGATGTCTTTTTGTTTCCATAGTCCATAGGGAAAGGGGGAATAGGCAAACAATGCTTTTTAATTGGTATGGCCATTAGCTGTCCATCTGGAAGCAATCTGAACCATAGGCCTACCTGGGAACAAAAAAAGCAGAATTTCACTAGCAAGAGAGATGGATGGAATCTTATATGCTTGTGCCTAAACAAGGGAAATGTGGGAGCCTTTTTTAAAAATCATGTCAGAAGCAACTTGAGAACATACTGCAAGTTGCTTCTGGTGTGATAGAATTGGCCATCTACAGAAATACTGCCCAGGGGATGCTTAGATGTGTTACCATCCTGCTAGGAGGCTTCTCTCATGTCCCCACAAGCTAGAGCTGACAGACGAGAGCTCACCCCGTCTTGCGGATTTGAACCGGCAACCTTCAGGTCAGCAACCCAACCTTCAGGTCAGCAGTTCAGCTGGCACATGGGGTTTTACTCATTGCACCACCACGGCTCTAAGATTCATGGGGAACCTGACTTTTAGTGGATTGTTCTGCTAGTATCAGATGATCCAATGCTACAAGAAAACGACATGGGTACCTTGTACAAGGGTGTTCTTAACTACATGCACAGCAACTGACTAGGATCTCAAACCATATGAACATATATACTGCAGATGGTTGAATAAATATCCACATTTTCAGTCTGCCCATACTCTTAAGTCTTTATTTTAAATTTTTCTGATTGTGTTTTCAGCTTCTAATCGATTTTCTGGAGACATGCTGAATTCAAATGGATAGGTGTCACAAAGTAAATAAAAAAATAACAAATGCATATATATATTTTACCAAAGAAAGAGAGATTAGAGCAAACAGAAGCATTAAGGGATAATGGCAATGCACATAACAAGGAAAAAAGGAGAAACAGTCACAGACTGCAAAAGTGTTGACCCAGCAACATACCTTTGACATTTGGACAGCATTGGGGAATTCATTCAGGCAGGAAATAGGGATCAGGTCATGTTTGGTATTGGTTCGACTCCTAACACAAACCAACAATAACAACAGTAAGAACAAAAGATAAAATGCCTCCAATTTGGAGGAGGCAGTGGACTTGTGCATCCGTTTTCAAAACTTCCTAGAATGGGGAATACCCTATGAGGCAACTCTACAGTGAAACCTCAATTCTTCCATCAAGAGTGTTTCAAATAAGGGTTTGAAAGCTTCTCCAAGGCTGGTACTGAAAACTTTCCATGAGCAGTCACTGAGATGCATTGAGGGTGTGCACTTACCAAAAGATTTTAGTTGCAAATTCCCATCCAAATTATATATTTTTAACTTGCAGGATGCTTTGAAAACCGTTTTCTTACATTGTTCTAAGTAGAAAATTGTTTTTCTTACATACAAAAGTGAATGAATGAATAAATAAAAGCAAATGGGCCCTTAAAGATTGAAAGAAAGAGAAAAGAAGATCCTCTTAGAAAGGAGGTTGTTTGTAATTAATTAACAAACATGACTGAGGTTTTCATCAAAGAGCAGGTTTACCTTAACAACAAGTGGAGGTTATCTTGCTTTTCAACCTGTTCATACTTCACAGAAAGGACCAAGTAACCCAGGGCTGCATCATAGGCATAAAAGTTCTGATGTTCCTAAAAACAAGATATTAGCATTGCTGCATTTTTTGTGATGGGAAAAATATTCAAAAATATTTTCAAAAATGGGATTCAAGATTTGAAAAATCTTGATCAGGAAATTCCCAGATGAGCAATATGTTTTGCAAGTCTCAGCTTGTTCTATATCAAAAATACATGTGGTTTTGGAATGCAGGAAATGGTATTCTGCTCAGAAGTGTTTTCTGTGAAGAAAATGCTGTTACTTGTACAGTGAATAACCTCTGAAAGCAGTGCAGTTTGCAAAGATTTTTCTCACAGTGAGGAGAATATGTATACTTAATGGTGAATAGAAAAATGTATAGGTAGATAGCTATACAGATTCATATCTCCAACCCCTACAGGACATGCTCCCAACCCTCTCTAATTCTGCACTAGTATTTCCCAAACTTTGGTGTTATAGGTGTTTTAGATTTCAGCAATCATATCTTCAGCTGAGATTTCTGGAAGTTGAAGTCCAAACATCTGAAAAACTAGTGTTTGGAAATTATTGCTCTAGAGCGGTGTTTCTCGACCTGTGGGTCCCCAGGTATTTGGGCCTTCAATTCTCAGAAATCCTAACAGCTGGTGAACTGGCTGGAATTTTTGAGAGTTGTAGGTCAAAAAGACATGGGGATCCACAGGTTGAGAACCACTGCTCTAGAGACTATCTAGACTATCTTGAACTAACTTGAGCTAGCACAAGAGACTTAGCTGAGCACTGGAGCTATGAGCAAGAGCGAACATCAGGGGAAAATCTTGGTGGTCAAACCATTGGCTCTCTCCATGTGTGAGCAGCATGTTATCTGCTACCTTTGCTTAGCTTAGTGGTTCTCAACCTATGGATCCCCAATTCCAAGAAATCCCAGCCAGTTTACCAGCTGTTAGATTTCTGGGAGTTGAAGACCAAAACATTTGGGGACCCACAGGTTGAGAACCAATAGGTATATTGTCTGCATTCTACATTTTCTCAATACCCCCAGGACTTAGCATGCAACAGAAATATCAACTGTTTCAGAGACTTAGAGCCCTTCCAGACAGGCCCTATATCCCATGATCAAATCCCAGGTTTTTTGTTTATCCCAGATTATCTGGGAGTGGGGACTTATATAATCCAGTTTAATGCAGAAAACCTGGGATCAGATCCTGGGATATAGGGCCTGTCTGGAAGGGCCTTATGTGACAGCTTATCTACACTCACCCACAGGGTAGTATAATAAGACTAAAAGGTAAAGGTAAAGGTTTCCCCTGATGTTAAGTCCAGTCAGGTCTGACTCTGGGGGTTGGTGCTCATCTCCATTTCTAAGCCAAAGAGCCGGCGATGTCCGTAGACATCTCCAGGGTCATGTGGCCAGCATGACTGCATGGAGCGCCGTTACCTTCCCGCCATAGCGGTACCTATTGATCTACTCACATTGGCATGTTTTCGAACTGCTAGGTTGGCAGAAGCTGGAGCTAACAGCGGGCGCTCACTCAACTCCCGGGATTTGAACCTGCAACCTTTCGGTCTGCAAGTTCAGCAGCTCAGTGCTTTAACACACTTCGCCATTGGGGCTCCCAGATAATAATAAGACTGCAGGACAGATATTTACACTGTGGTATTTTTAAAGCATACAGATTTTAAACTTTTCAACAGTAGAAACAAACAATTAATAAAGAACGCATTAATTAAATCAAAGCAGGAAAGTTTATGGTAGGTATTTTAAAATGTTTCTTACTTTTCCTAGGAAGTGCTTCCGGTAGAGCTTGGCAGTGGGGTCGCACTCCAGTTTCACTTTGCCGCTGCAAGGAGAGGGCAAGTCCTGCAATTCTGGGTCTGAGATGGGTAGGCTGTGAGAGGTCCCTTCAATCCAGTAGCCCCCAAACTGGGGTAGGATAATAAGGGGGTAGGGCCACCCCCTCCGTAACACCTGTGAAGAAAGAACTTGGAATATGCAGACCAGAATTGAACAATACGAGTGGGGAGGCAAGATCTCACTGATTGGCTTGTAGAATTTTTTTATGAAATTAATTGTTCCTATAATTTTAATAAGCGTACACACTTGAACCAGAATCATAATCATTCTAAAGCTTGCATGCATGAAATTCTATTCAGCACTTCCGACATATAAGCACCCAAATTACCCCTTGGCCTTTGTGTGTATATATGTATGTATGTTTGCATATCTATGCATTCAGGCTTTACTCATTAAAACGGACTAACCTCATGGATACTGGGGTATGGGATGTACTCCTCTTCTCTCTGGAAGCACAAAAAACACAAGTAATTAATAACCCATTTTAAAAAATTGCCATCTTAACCACACTCTGGTATGGCTTGCTCACATATGTTCCAGTTTTTATCTAAAATGGTGGAGGACAAGTAAATTTTGTCTATGTAAACATATTTTAAATTTATTTTGCTATATCACCTTTAACATCCCACATTTTAAATCAATGAACTGCACAATTTCATCTTGACAAGCACCATCAAGGTAGGCTAGTTTTATTTATTTTTTCTCTGCTTTACATTTCTGTCAAGTACAGAATAATAATAATAATAACTTTATTTTTTATACCCCGCCCCATCTCCCCGAAGGGACTCGGGGCGGCTTACATGGAGCCTTGCCCAATAAAACAATCAAATATCAAAACACAGCAATAAAACAGTTATCCAATAAAAACATCAATTACAGTAAAAAACAATCGTTAAAATCAACATAAAACATACAATATTAACACTGGAGACTAATTCATAGAACCCAGGCAAAGTGCAACATGTGCCGAAATGGGCCGAAATGGGGAAGGTAATTTCACAGTTGAAATGGACAAAGTGCAAAATAGCATTGGCAACATCTCAGAAAAGGGGGCTATTATAAAATGGGCAGATGGATCAGTCCAACATCTAATTAGGTGTCAAAGGCCTTCTGTAAGAGCCAGGTTTTTAAACTCCTACGAAAGGAGAGGAGGGTAGGGGCCTGCCTGATCTCTCTAGGGAGCGAGTTCCAAAGCCGGGGGGCCACGACGGAGAAGGCCCTCTCTCTCGTCCCCACCAACCGCGACTGCGAGGGTGGTGGGAGCGAGAGAAGGGCCTCCCCCAACAAGCGAAGAGAACGTGCGGGTTCGTAGGGGGAGGTGCGGTCTCTAAGGTAGGTGGGTCCCAAACCGTTTAGGGCTTTGTAGGTGATAACCTGCACCTTGAATTGGGCCTGGAAAGTAAATGGCAGCCAGTGAAGCTCCTTAAACAGAGGCATTGAACGCGCCCTGTAATTCGCTCCGGTTAGAAGCCTGGCTGATGAATGCTGTACTAGTTGTAATTTCCGGGCCGTCTTCAAAGGCAGCCCCACGTAGAGCGCATTGCAATAGTCCAGTCTAGAGGTAACTAAGGCATGGACCACCATGGTCAGATCAGACTTCTCGAGGTATGGTCACAGCTGGCGCACAAGTTTTAATTGTGCAAAGGCCCTCCCGGCCACGGCCGACACCTGAGCCTCTTCAGACACTTCCAGTAGCACTTTCATTGGATCACTGTGAGGTTTCTTGTGTTTTTATTTTTTTTGGCAATCTATTTTTCACCTATGACAACCCCCCCCCCCCCACAGATCCCCCAAAATGTCACAGGAAGCCCCAGAAAATAACTGCCATTTAATTCACAGGGTGAGATGAAGAGAAAAGGAAAGACAAAAAAATAGTAACGGAAGGGGGAAAGATGGTATGAAACAAAAGTCTTTTTTTATTGTCTTTAACCTATTTGATTTCTTATCAAAACATGGAAGTAAGGTTGAGAGTATCTGGGTGGAAATGAAGGGGGAAAGAAACAACAGAGATGTCACTGAGGGGATATACTACAGACTTGCAAGCTGGACTGAGGACTTGGGTGGTGCCTTTCTTGGAACAGATGACCACACATTCAGAAAGGAAAGATGTAGCAAATGTCAACTACCCAGATATTTTGGAAGACAAACTCTACCAAGAGTATCAGGTCCAACAAATTCCTTACTTGCCCTACAATTTCATTGTCCAGAAGATGGAAGAGGCAATGAGAGGATCAGCTATCATTTCATCTAATAGTTGCCACCATATAATAGTTACACCCAAAATTGGCCTTAAGCCTATCCTTACTTAATCATTGCATTGGGACTCTCCCTCTCTTGTAGGCTAAACAATGCCACTGTTAGGTAAATTGGAAATTGGTTGACTGGCTGAACCCAAAGGATACTGAACAATGGCTCCTCCTCATCCTGGAGAGAAGTGAATCCTGGACCCCAGAGCTATCCATATCTTGATCAATGACTTGGATGATGGCATGCTTATCAAATTTGCAGATGACAATTTGGGAGGGGTACCTAATACCCCAGTGGAAAGGGTCAGAATCCAAAATGACTTTAAGAGATTAGAGAGCTGGGCCAAAATGAACAAAATGAATTATTTGTATTGTTTCCCTTCTCCTAAAGGACTATTCCTCCCGCTGTCTTGTTTCTCTCATTGTTACTCTTGTTCCAGCTTTGTTGTCTATCTCTCTTTATTCATGTCTCTGTAATGACTCTGCTCTGCTATCCCTGCCTCACTGCATCTCATATGTTCATATGCCTCTCACGTGCTTCTTGAACATGCTGTTCACTCTTGTTCCCTCATGGCTGAAATTCCCAGGTGGCTTGTTTCTTGCAAGTGTATCTTCATATTTTACCTTTTATCTTGGCTAAATATGTCTATAGACCCTTCCACACAGTCATATAACCCAGAATATCAAGGCAGAAAAATCCCATAATATCTGCTTTGAACTGGGTTATTTGAGTCCACACTGCCATATGTTCCAGTTCAAAGCTGATAACGTGGGATTTTATTCAGCCGTGTGGAAGGGGCCTACATTTGTGAATGCATATGTATGGATTAATGAGAGGTCAGCAATCACAGAATGTGAATTTTGTAGAGTGGAAAGGACTTGCAATGGTCCTCTTTCTCTGAAGGAATTCACAGCTAAAGTATCTGCAATAGATGACCTTCCAACTTTACTGAAACACTTCAAATATTGTAAAATACAGTAGTACATCCTCATTGTTTCACTGCCGAAATCCAGTTACTGCCCTAAAGTGTAGTCAAGACATCCTTTCTTGTATTTTTTTACCCATTTTTTGGGTTATCTGTCATGGAATTGTTCTTGGTGGTATGGGGATACCAAGTCACCTTGTCTGTCTCCTGAGAAATCTGTATAAAGACCAAGTTGCCACAGTCAGAACAGACCACGGAACAACAGACTGGTTCAAGATTGGGAAAGGAGAATGGCAGGGCTGCATAATTTCACCCTCCCTATTCAACTTGTACGCAGAACACATCATGCGACATGCGGGGCTTGATGAATCCAAGGCCGGATTTAAAATTGCTGGAAGAAACATTCAACAACCTTAGGTATGTAGATGATACCACTCTGATGGCTGAAAGTGAGGAGGAGCTGAGGAGCCTTATCACCAAGGTGAAAGAAGAAAGTGCAAAAGCTGGGTTGCAGTTAAACATCAAGGAAACCAAGATAACTGGCAAATAGAGGGAGAAAACATGGAGGCAGTGACAGACTTTATATTTCTAGGCGTGAAGATCACTGCAGATTCAGACTGCAGTCAGGAAATCAGAAAACGTTTACTTCCTGGGAGGAGAGCAATGGCCAACCTCAACAAAATAGTGAAGAGCAGAGACATCACATTGGCAACGAAGGTCCGCATAGTCAAAGCAATGGTATTCCCCATAGTAACCTATGGATGCGAGAGCTGGACCATAAGGAAGGCTAAGTGAAGAAAGACAGATGCTTTTGAACTTTGGTGCTGGAGGAAAATCCTGAGAGTGCCCTGGACCACAAGAAGATCCAACCAGTCCATCCGCCAGGATATAATGCCCGGCTGCTCACTGGAGGGAAGGATATTGGAAGCAAAGTTGAGGTATTTTGGCCACATCATGAGAAGACAGGAAAGCTTAGAAAAGATCATGATGCTGGGGGAAATGGAAGGAAAAAGGAAGAGAGGCCGACTAAGGACGAGATGGATGGACAGTATCCTTGAAGTGACTGGGTTGACCTTGAAGGAACTGGGGCAGGGGAGGCCGACAGGGAGCTCTGGCATAGACTGGTCCATGAAATCACGAAGAGTCGGAAACGACTAAATGAATGAAGAAGAAGAAGAAGAAGAAGAAGAAGAAGAAGTAGCAGCCATGGAAAATGGAAAACAGGATTGCTTCTTCTTCTTTATAACATCTCTTCAGATATCAGAAAAGGGCAGTTACATCATCTCTCCATCTTCTCCAGGCCAAACATAGTCAGCGACCCCAAAGGGCAAAAAGCATGTATGACAGCAGTGCCAACATTCATATTCCAGTCAAGAAGCTATTTCAGCCCTGGGCCAAAAAAGATTCCACTCTGCTTCCCACTAAGTAATATTAAGGGGAAAATTAAGGTGGACAAGGCATTCACAGCATTGGTAGTGTGTAATAAACACTCTTGGCTCCATACCAGGGCTTTGGCTCTAAATCAACCCTCCTACAGAGCACCACTTTGAAACCCTAGTTGGTTTTAAAAACCATTTTAATTGGCACTGACATCTTTTTAAAAACAATTGATTCCACTCAGAGTACTTCAAAACAAGAAAATAAAGTGGTAAGCAATTAAACAAGTCACATAGTCAAGACTGATCTACCCAGCCAGAATAATTGCACATCTCGGTTCAGTTGTTTCTCACACCAGCCTCAAAGAGCTGAACTGACCTTGAGTGGAGCAGGAAGTGAACACCTTTGCTCATCCAAGCGGCTTTTCTAGAACAAAGAGAAGAAAGCATAAAATGCCACAACCCAGTTTAGTTCTCCTTTCTCCTTTTATTTCCATGTTATGCCACAATTCCCATTCTCCTGGCCTATCATTACAGATCTCAGTAAAGTGGAGAGGGAGGGGTATTCCTAAAACTGAAATGCTCATGGTTGTACAGATTCAAAATTAAACAGCAAAAGCTGAAGTGCATACAAATCGTTATTGCCTTACTTTCATATCTAATGATTAACTAAAGGATATTGCCAATACAAACCAAACAGAAAGCTTTTTGTTTTCAAAGCAAAGGAACTTGGGTCTACAATACACACTCTTCACACACAGAACTGTTGAGTCATTGATAAGAGCAGTCATTCCATGTGCAGAACAAGCAGGCTGGCCAGAAACACAGATGAATCAACACAATAATCACACCATTTGATCTGATGGGTGGAGGGAAAGAATTTCTTGTCCACTGTGATTTTTGGTTCAGCTATGTTGTTTTTGGAAAGGCTAAGAACACATGAGTTATGTGACTACAAAAATGGTTCTATGTGGATCCCCCGCACCCTTAAGATGGAATCACTCTTTGTGCTCCACTAAGCATAACTACTAGGTAATTTCCAGGCATGCATAGAAATATGCAGATGGTAAAATGCTTTGTTTTTTTCTTCTAGGTGCTTCCCTTCAAAGCATCCAGGAAACCACCAAAATAATTTTTCAATCTAACTTGTTTGTTTCCTCATCCTTTGCTTCCTTGAGAGTTTAAAATCTTATCAAGGGAGCAAAGATTAATGGAGCGTATCAGGGCTGCCTGAGCCACCCTCTCTCTCCAGTACAGTGAATCATGATTGCACTGACACTTCTGGGTGAGGAATAGAGAACTGTAACTATTTACTTCCTGAAGACTATACTATAGTCCACATCTACGTTGGGAGGAGGGTGACGGCTGCATTGTCAATTCATGGAAGAAAGGTTTGGCCACAGAGGGAAACTACATGATAAACATAATTTTTTTCGTTGCTTTTGGAGTGAGAGAATTGGCCGTCTGCAAGGACGTTGCCCAGGGGACGCCCGGATGTTTTGAAGTCTTACCATCCTTGTGGGAAGCTTCTCTCATGTCCCCACATGGAGCTGGAGCTGATAGAGGGAGCTCATCCATGCTCCCCCCGGGTGGGATTCGAACCTGGCAGCTTTCAGGTCAGCAACCCAACCTTCAAGTCACGAGGGTTTTATCCCCTAGGCCATCGGAGGCTCCTTATAAACACAATGACTAGCATAATCCTTAGAAGCTGGGATACATGAAGAGGATAATTTGTGAGTAAAACCAATCAGAATTGGATAAAAGTTAAAAAAAAAAATCCAAGCAGGCATTGGCGGGTGGCAAAAAAAAAATACCCTTGTCCTTAACACATTACCCCCAAATCAGAAAATTGCTGAGCATTTTGCTTCTTTTAGCAATCAATTTTCATGTCACCACAGGAGTCTGGCACAAAAAAGTGCCGGCTCTCTCACTTAACCAATACATCAGAGATCCCTGAGCATTGTTTTTTTTTTATGTTTTACCATCCTTATGGGAGGCTTCTCTCATGTCCCCGCATGGAGCTGGAGCTGATAGAGGGAGCTCATCCACGCTCTCGCCAGGTTCGAATCCCACCCGGGGAGAGCGTGGATGAGCTCCCTCTATCAGCTCCAGCTCCATGCGGGGACATGAGAGAAGCCTCCCACAAGGATGGTAAAACATCAAAAAAAATCCGAGCGTCTCCTGGGCAACGTCCGTGCAGACGGCCAATTCTCTCACTCCAGAAGCAACTGGAGTTGCTCCTGACACGTTGCTCCTGACACGGAAAAAAAAATTGTTTTTAGTTTCAGCCTCTATTGCTTCCTGAGCCAACTGGCAAAAATCATTTAGCCTCCAGCTTGGGGTGATGGAGGAAAAACCCAGTGAATTCCAGAACTGCATTGCTAAACATTTACTGATTGTGATGGTGGCGAGAAATGAAGGACTGCTCATGGACCCTCATTGAAAACAGAGCTGTCCATTCCTTACAAGGAGAAGTTGAACAGAGACAAAAAATTAGAGAAGAGCCAAAAGAGTCAGAGAAAAGCTCAAAGTTAGAATGACAGCATAGAATGCATGAGCATGCAGGCTAGCTCCACAGAGGAAAATAGTGAAAACAAGGAGTTTGGTTGTGAAGGAATGGGGCTTAGACATGTTTATGGGATGGCTAGGTTGATATGGCACAATAACTGCACAATATATTGAACGGGATTCATTACAAAAAATATGTCTTGATAAAGAAAGCAAAACATACCTGCATTTTTTCAATCATTTCAAACAAATCCACTGCCTGTGAAAAAGAACACAAAATAAGGAGTAACTGCATAATTACAAATCTAGATTAAGATATATATCTTTAATTCTGTTGTAATTTAATACTGTGTTTAGGATTATATATTTGTATTGTACAAGATTTGTGCAGATTTGGAGGATACAAAAGATAGAATTCATGATTCGTAGAACCTATAAGGTTTACTCTGAAATTGTGCCTCTTGGCAAGGCTGTTAAGAAGGCAGCTTTCTGACCTTTATTGCTGCAGAAATATAAATGAAGAGGAGACTGTTGCATAAGCATTCATTACTCAGATGCCATGGGAACATACACATGTGCACATTTGAACATTTCATAATTTAAAAGCCTTATACCTCTGAAAATAAACAAACCACTAACCTAATTTCTTATTCAGTTCTACTCATATGATGAGCAAAAAAGAGTTTCTACAAAAGCATGGAGATTTTACGTTTAAATCAGAATACTAGATGCTTGCCCAGACACAGTATATCCATAGAAACAAGCCTTAGTGGGTATTTCTAGCTGATAATAGAATGACACACTTAAAAAGATGCCATGTGTCTGCTTAGTAAGCCCAGCACCAAAGAAAGAATGAAATCTGTGCCGATGATATCAGACCTATTCGCTGTTCAGGACCCGAATTCCTATCCCTTTGCTCATAAGATGTCTGACTGGCAGCACTTGCCTGTAGCTATTCTGCACTGTTGGGCTGAAGCAGCATCCATTACAAAGACCAGAAAACATTTATGAGCCATCATCTGTAGGAATAAGTACCACTGCCCAACACGAATGACTGTAGCATTAAAAGAGTAAGAATCTATGGACTGACCTGAAAACATGAAGGCGTACAGTGGGAAGAAGTTGGTGTTACACAGACAATACTGCACCAGCAATATCCCTGCTGGCCCCACTTGTGACTTTCATGAGATTACAGCCAGGTTTTAAAGAGAATTCTAGCAGAATTTTGCTGAATGTACTTGCAAATCTATCTACGATTAGGAGCCTTGATAATTTAGTTCTCTGATAAGTGTTCAGTGTCTAAGAACATTCTAGTGAACACACTGAGAATCTGTCCACTTTCTACTTCAGCTTCTCCATGGACCTTTGTGATGAATATAGTGCAGTGTTGGGAGTGGAATCTGTTGGCGAAGGCTGCTTCTACAAAGCCACAAAATCTGGATCAGAATGTGGATGAAACAAAACCAGTCTCCACACACACCCCAGGAACGATGAAAAAACTGGGTTGCTTCAACAACACATGAAAAAGCTCCTGCGACATCCACAAAGCTCCCCTCGTGCTGAATCAATCCAACAAAATGACATATATTTTGGGGTTGTCTTTCGGGCTGTGTGGCCATGTTCCAGAAGTATTCTCTCCTGACGTTTCGCCCACATCTATGGCAGGCATCCTCAGAGGTTGTGAGGGATGGATAAACTAAGTAAGGAAAGGAAAAAATATATATCTGTGGAGAGTCCAGGGTGTGGCAAGAGTCCTTTGTCACTGGGAGCCAGCATTAATGTTTCAGTTAATCACCCTAATTAGCATTGGAAAGGTTTTGTCTCATGTTTTGACTCTTGCCACATACCTCACAACCTCTGAGGATGCCTGCCATAGATGTGGGCGAAACGTCAGGAGAGAATACTTCTGGAACATGGCCACACAGCCCGAAAGACATACAACAACCCTGTGATCCCGGCCATGAAAGCCTTTGACAACACATTGGACATATATTTTGCTTACCCCGTTTGGAGAAATGCAAACTGCATTTCTCCAAACTGAAGTGCAGCAGCCCATCGGATAAGAATCAACAGTGGAACTAATTTTCTAACTCAAAAACAAAAAGGAGAAAGTAATTTCTTCTCAGGGAGGGAGGGAAAAATGTTTGTTTACCTTCCTTAAATCACCATATTGGATTCCTTTATCTACATTTTCCAGAGGTGGTGCTGTTTACATGAGTGCTGCACATGTTTCTCCTGAATTTCTGCTATGCAACATCCATACACTGATTAGCTGCAGTGTATTTTATCGCCAATTTTGGACTTTCCCCTGATTTTTTAAAACATGTTTTCCATTTGGATGTGTGTTGCAGTGTTCATTAGGGGGGTTTTTTAGCCACCACCCCAATAATCCATATCATTTTGGATTTTACAGCATGTGTAGATGGGGCCTAAGTCACTGGAGGTTGCATTGATAACAACATATGCACACATTGTGGACTTAGGTAAAGGTAAATGTTTTCTCCTGACATTAAGTCCAGTCATGTCCAACTTTGGAGGTTGGTGCTCACCTCAATTTCTTCTCCGAAGAGCCAGCATTGTCCGCAAACACTTTCAAGGTCATGTGGCCGGCATGACTGCATGGAGCGCCGTTACCTTCCCACCAGAGCAGTACCTATTGATCTACTCACATTTGCATGTTTTCGAACTGCTAGGTTGTCAGAAGCTGGGGCCAACAGCGGGCGCTCACTCCACTCCCCAGATTTGAACCTGCGATCTTTCAGTGAGCAAGTTCAGCAGCTCAGCACTGTGCCACAGGGGGCTTATTTATGTATTTTCCTCACTCAGACCTCTTCACTTCCATCCAAAATGATCCAATAACTCTATTGAGGCTGCAAATTAGGGCAGGCATGTCATGGAGTGACCCTCTTTCCTTGGAAGGAGAACATAGAAATCCTCAACTTGAGGAAGCCCAGAAAAGCCTTGGAAAAGACTATCAGCTACTTGTTTTGAAGTTCCTATTTATTCAAAACAAACAAATAGGAACTACACTCCAGATCATCACTAGATGGCACCATTCGCTGTCTGCTAATAAAAGAATAATTCCAGGTATGCTGGTACAGTAGAGTCTCATTTATCCAACGTTCTGGATTATCCAACGCATTTTTGTAGTCAATGTTTTCAATACAGCTTGATATTTTGGTGCTAAATTCGTAAATACAGTAATTACTACATCGCATTACTGCGTATTGAACTACTTTTTGTCAAATTTGTTGTATAACACGATGTTTTGGTGCTTAATTTGTAAAATCATAACCTAATTTGATGTTTAATAGGCTTTTCCTTAATCCCCCCTTATTATCCAACATATTCGCTTATCCAATGTTTTGCTGGCCAGTTTATGTTGGATAAGTGAGACTCTACTGCATCTACTCACAGAGTATACATTTCTTCTTTCTCACATTGGCATTCTAGATACAGGAAATTTCACAGAATCTTTCCCTTCTCTGAAAATCATCTCTACTTCAAGAGTTCATTCTGTCTCAGAACTATCTCCTCACTGATCTCAGCATCTTCCCTTATCAAGGGTTTTTCTCAGCCCCACCCTCTCTTCACATATTCCTCCAAGTTTCCCAGAAGTTCTTCATCAAACTGTCCTGTCCCTGGCATTCTTCCACACGCCGCCACCTCTACTTTACTTCAGGACACTCTGTCTTTGTTTGTCCTTGGCCAGTTTCTTCCCTCATCACAGCTCTTTTGCAAAGCAGCAAGCAAGCAAAGGATAGTGCATACACCCGAGTCTATTTATGTGTCCCACTACTTAATCTTCCACTGCAATCCCTGCCTCTGGCACTTCCCTTTTCAGAAAAGGAGCAGAGGAATAATCAAACTTTTTCTAAAGCAAAATCACACTGTAAGACAAACTTAAAGCTATTGCCACACTGGGCTATGGTGCAGGCTGGTGAGCAGCCTGCTGCAATAAATCACTCTGACCATGAGGTCATGAGTTCGAGGCCAGCCCATGGCAGGGTGCTCACCCGTCAATTAACAAATACAAAATAGCCCCTGCTCGTTGTTGACCTAGCAACCCAAAAGATAGTTGCATCTATCAAGTAGGAAATAAGGTACCACTTATAAAGTGGGGAGGCAAATTTGACTAATTTACGACGTTGGAATTAGGAAGTGCCATCACAGTGGATGATGAAGCAGCTGCTCCTCCCTGTGGCCAGAATCGAACATCCCCTCAGGAGAATGTTAAATTGCCTCTGCGTCTGTCTCAGTCTCGGTTCTATGTGTATTTGGGCATTGAATGTTTGCCCTATATGTATATAATGTGATCCGCCCTGAGTTCCCTTTGGGGTGAGAAGGGCGGAATATAAATACTGTAAATAAATAAATAAATAAATAATTCCTTGTTTTTCTCTGTTCCTCCTCCTCCTAATCCTGCAAAAGACTAGGGATCTCAACATATTGATGAAGTCCCCCATAGCAATTTGCCAGCCTCTATGGTGAATCAGCTTGGCAGAGGGGCATCCCAATGCCCCGTGCTCTGCCCAGCTAGCAACAATGCTTCCCCATCAAATGTAGCGTAGCGTTGTTGCATGGATTCCCATCGTGATAGCCCTGTTGTTTCTAATATAACACGGGGAGGGTACCAGCTTGCCGGTGCAACATCCTAGGATGCTGCCACCCCAGCTGAGCAATGAAGCCCTGCCAGAAGTGAGGCTATGTCATGTGATGGGCAGTGTGAGGTTCCATTGCTCAACTGGAGCAGAAATGTCCTCGGACGCTAAAAATTATTTGTGTGATGAGCTCCTAACAGTTCTTTTTTTGAGAAATATGGGAGAGTAGCTGATACTGCCTTGATACCAAAATCTGGCAAAATGGCACTATATGAAGGATACAGCATTAATGGAGTGGGATCGCCTGTATATCCATGCATCCCTTTCACTGTTGTAAATGTATGTTTCCAGACTGGTAAAAGGGATTTTTTTTCTTTTCTACAGCCCACAGATTTTAATACATATTGGCTTTATGCATAAGGAGCCCTGGTGGCAAAGTGCGTTAAAGCGCTGAGCTGCTGAACTTGCAGACCGAAAGGTCGCAGGTTCAAATCCCGGGAGCGGCTTGAGCACCCGCTGTTAGCTCCAGCTCCTGCCAACCTAGCAGTTCAAAAACATGCCAATGTGAGTAGATCAATAGGTACCACTCCAGCGGGAAGGTAACGGCGCTCAATGCAGTCATGCAGGCCACATGACCTTGGAGGTGTCTACGGACAACGCCGGCTCTTCGGCTTAGAAATGGAGATGAGCACCATACCCCAGAGTCAGACATGACTGGACTTAACGTCAGGGTTAACCTTTACCTTTTTTATGCATAAGGCCTTTAGCCCTCTAGTGTCCAGCTTCATAATGTATGGAATACCCCATTCTTGGTCACTGTGTATGCAAGATTATAGAATCATAGAGTTGGAAGAGACCTCATGGGCCATCCAGTCCAATCCCATTCTGCCAAGAAGCAGGAAAATTGCATTCAAAGCACCCCCGACAATGGCTATCCAGCCTCTGCTTAAAAGCCTCCAAAGAAGGAGCCTCCACCACACTCTGAGGCAGAGAGTTCCACTGCTGAACAGTTCTCAAAATGAGTAAGTTCTTCCTAATGTTCAAGTGGAATCTCCTTTCCTGTAGTTTGAAACTTTTGTTCCGACTACATCAATTTATTCTTCAAAAATCTAAAATCTAAACCAGACAATCCAATTTACCCAAGCAAAAGAAAAGAATTTTTCAAAATAGATTGACTATACAAAGTATGTAAGTTTTTAATGTTATCCTGAGTGTATTTACATAATTTTGAATTTATTTATTTTACTGTATCTTAAGCTACACCAAGGATAGTGATTCAAGTGTCAAACCAGCCCAAATTCAAATTCCCATTCAACTTTGAATGCGATGAAGGTTAGGACAGACACTACATGTGCTGTCTTCAGCTTCTGAGAGGGAAAGCAGACAATAACTAAATGTAGCTTTAAAAAAATACATTCCCAGTACTGAAAAGGGACCACAAGAAAGCACAGCTTACCTTATTTTGAACTGCTGGGTTAAAGGCAGTTTGAGAATCCTGGATGGGAGACTCTATGATGTCTCTGATGCAGTGCTCTGCCTCATCAGATGACCTACAGAAAAAAGAAAGGAGGCTCAAGTAGATAATATCATTTAAACATCCATAGATTATATTATCCACAACACCAGTAGATACCGGAAACAAACACCAGCAGATACAGAGGGCCCATTGTACTCATCTAAATAACAAACACATTCCTTTTCCATTTGAGATTCTCCATTTGCTAACACATTTACTTACAAGTTTGAGAAATGGCAGGGCTGCAGTTTTTAAGGTCTCCAGGTTGCAGTTTTAGACTTCATCAATTGAGTAAACTAATCATTTCCCAGAAAAGATCATGATCAATAATGGAAAGAGATGCAAGATTTTCTGCCAAATCTTAGCAAGTAACAAAATATTTTTCCTGAACAAACATTTTACCTGCATACTGAATTATTACAGCTATTTGCTTCTAAAATGAGAAAACAGCCACACATGTTTACCCACTAAATCAACTTCAGAACAAAAAGGTTACCAGCCAAGAAAATGTCTACCATAGTTTTCAGAAGGCGATATATGGCTATACACATTCCTCTCAGTCCACTGTGGCATTCCTTTATCAGTTCTGGTTACTAATATGATCTTAAATATTAGACAATATGTAAAAAAATGTTAATAATATTACTAGTAATAATACACTGTATTTATATCCTGCACTTCTCAGAGCGGATTACAACATTTACATACATAGGCAAACATTCAATGCCTTTACAATCATATGAGACACACAAACACAAACAAAGGCATGGCTTCTCCTTTCATTTCTGACATCTGGAGGCGGTGCTCATCTCTGGCTCTGGGGAGGTGTTTTTTCTGAATTTTCAAGCCAAGGAGCTTGCGTTGTAACATCTTGATAATGTGGTCGGCAGGATTGCTTGGAGAGTCTATTTGCCTTTTCCCGCTGAAGTGTTACCTATTTATTTACTCACATTTGCATATTTTCAAACTGCTAGGTTGGCAAGAGCTAGGGCTTACAGATGAGAGCTCACTCCGTCTTGCGGATTCGAACTGCTAACTTTCAGGTCAGCAGTTCAGCAACACAAGGGTTTTATGCATTGCACCACCACGGGTGCTTTAGTAGCTTGAAAATATAATTAAATTCTAATATTACTACTTAAGGTAAAGGTTTTCCCCTGACATTAAGTCTAATTGTGTCCGACTCTGGGGTTTGGTGCTCATCTCCATTTCTAAGCTGAAGAGCCGCCACTGTCCAGAAATGCCTCCAAGGTAATGTTGCTGGCATGACTTCATGGAGTGGCATTACATTAGTACTTATGCGACTAAAATTTACTTTGTATTACTATTTTCAATAAACAATCATTTTTGAGGATACTTTATATTTAAGAATATACCGTAATAATAATTAACTCTGAAAAAAATAATTCTGTTTCAGGTTACGTGAGGTCAACAGATATGTTATATACTAGGCTTGGAACTTTACTATTTCTTAGAAAAATCAAATGATAGTATTTATTTATTTACAGTATTTATATTCCGCCCTTCTCACCCCGAAGGAGACTCAGGGCGGATCACATTATGTACATATAGGGCAAACATTCAATGCCCATAAACACATCAAACCGAGACAGAGACAACAGACAGACAGACGCAGAGGCAATTTAACCTCCTGAGGAGATGTTCGATTCTGGCCACAGGGGGGAGCAGCTGCTTCATCATCCACTCTGATGGCACTTCCTCACTTCCTCATTCCAACATTGTAAATTAG
This sequence comes from Anolis carolinensis, assembly GCF_035594765.1. Lineage (NCBI taxonomy): Eukaryota > Metazoa > Chordata > Lepidosauria > Squamata > Anolidae > Anolis > Anolis carolinensis. The sequence goes on along the minus strand of NC_085842.1, from coordinate 216,837,097 downwards.
TTAAACTTGCTCCCCACTTTTATAAGTGGTACCTTATTTCCTACTTGATAGATGCAACTATCTTTCGGGTTGCTAGGTCAGCAACGAGCAGGGGCTATATTTTATTTTTAATTGACAGGTGCTCACCCTGCCACGGGCTGCCCTTGAACTCATGACCTCATGGTCGGAGTGATTTATTGCAGCAGGCTGCTCACCAGCTTGCGCCACAGCCCGGCCCCCAATGAGGATGTACTACTGTATTTTCCAATATTTGAAGTGTTTCAATAAAGTTGGACGGTCATCTATTTTAGATACTTTAGCTGTGAATTCCTTCAGAGAAAGAGGACTGTTGCAAGTCCTTTCCACTCTACAAAATTCAAATTCACCAACCCCCAGAGTCAGACATGACTGGACTTAACGTTAGGGTTTACCTTTACCTTACTCAAACTGGGCTCAACAAATGAGCACACTGACTTTGCTTATATCTATGATAGATGACAGCGAATTCACATCCCAGTCTGATGGTTTAAAACAGAATAGCCCAGCCTCAACCAACAGAGCTCCCTATTCTGTGTGGGCAGTCCAATAGCTCCATAGAAGGTACAGCAGGATAAGTCAAAAGCAGATCGTATGACATCCAAAGGCTAGATGGGTTGCTAAAAATGCAAAACAAACCAACACAAAACCTCTATGTCACTTATGGCTTTGAAAAATTGGTATTTTTCAAAAAAATGTCAAAACAGTACAACAAGACTCTGCAACTATTAAAAATTTAAAAGACAAATTGCCGGGCTTGGGATTTTCAGGAAAGACAATCCATCCCCATCCATTTCTATCAGCAAAAGGTTATCTGAGGCACTGAGCTACAAAACCAGTCTTGGGTAACCAGTATGGCCCCAGGGCCAGACTTTCCCTAGCACAATCTCCTCTAATTTATCACATCCGTTGTAAAAGCAGGTATTTCATTTGTATTATTGAGGAATAAAAGCAAAGCTGCTGCTAAGAATAAATGACATCCTTGCCTCTCAAATGCAGCTCCTAGAAAGCCTTGATGGGAATTACCAGCAGCTACTCATGGGAGTTGCTGGTCAAAACAATGAAAAGGCTCAGCCAGTTTTATATGAAAATATTCCCCGATGTGAGCTGTTTGCATAGTGAATGCCCAGGCACATGACTTGCTGCTTTCAGGTGGGCCAGATCACTCCCAGGCAAAGCCTGCTACATATTCTGAGAACTCCATCTCCATCCATCCAGAACACTCTACATGAAGACTAAACCTGCTTGGCATTTCCCATCTCTATACCTCTCTAGGGCTAAGGAAGGAGGTTGAGGCAGAGGCAGAGGCAACCCAGCAAGGGGTAATTATGCCTCCCAAGAAACCCATATACAAGGATTTCCAGCAATTGACCCAGAATAAATGGGCACAGAAATAAAAGCCTACGCCATCATAAATCATTCATACAGAGTGCTCATTTTTGCGTCATGCCAATTAAATTGTTCACAACTTGCTGTTCAGTGTGGACTTGAAAACATCAGATGTTTTAATATGATTGTTTGTTTAATTGATTTAAGTTTGTTATAATCAGATTTTATATCTGGTAGTATATGCTGCTTTACATCCAATGTTGAAAAAAGAATGGCATATGAAGCTTGTTTCCAAAAAAAATACCAAATCCATCTGAACAAATTTTACAGGAATGAAAAAAAACCCATCCTAAGAATATGCATTATTTTGCTATAAAATGTAAAGTAAAGTCTCACTTATCCAACATAAACAGGCTGGCAGAATGTTGGATAAGCGAATATGTTGGATAATAAGGAGGGATTAAGGAAAAGCCTATTAAAAATCAAATTAGATTATGATTTCACAAATTAAGCACCAAAACATCATGTTATACAACAAATTTTACAGAAAAAGTAGTTCAATATGCAGTAGTACTATGTAGTAATTACTGTATTTATGAATTTAGCACCAAACTATCACAATGTATTGAAAACATTGACTACAAAAATGTGTTGGATAATCCAGAACGTTGGATAAGCGAGTGTTGGATAAGTGAGACTCTACTGTAATTGATACAATTTTTTAGTTTTGATCTGTACATCATATTCTACTTCTAGCCAACAATGTGCTGCCAACTATCATTCATTTTTCAATTGTTTGGGATTTTTGGAAACAAACTCCACATATATAAAGAAATTAAAATTAAAAAATTGGGAGGCCAAATACAAAGTGTTGTTATTGTATGTCTTCAAAGCGTTTCCAACATATAGCAGCCCTAAAGTCCTATTGTGGGATTTTCCTGGCAAGATTTGTTCAGAGGGCTTTTTGCCCTTTTCTTCAAAGGCTGACAGTGTATGACATGCCCAAGGTCACCCAGTGAGTTTCCATGGCCATGGGGTTTTGAAACCTTGGCTCCAGAGCTATAATCCATCACTTAAACCAGTGGCACTCAATCTGTGGGTCCCCAAATGTTTTAGGCTTCAAGTCCCAGAAATCCTAACAGCTTGCAAACTGGCTGGGATTTCTGGGAGTTGTAGGCCAAAACACCTGGGGACACACAGGTTGAGAACCACTGACCTAAACCATTACACTACACTGGTAATTTTTCAAATAAAAATAGCTGAGTTGTTATCAGTCAATCAACTAGCAACTGGCACAACCTGGGGATCACAACCAGACGTCTGCCCTTGGGCTTTGCTACTCTGTTGCTGTTGTGGAATACATCTCACTACATTAAAACAGTGAATGTGGCTCTTGATGAGATATGCTGCATTATCACAGGATTTCTACACCCTACACCACTGAAGAAGTTGTTTAGCTGGTATTGCATCGCCTGACATCCATCGGGAAATAGCAGCCAATAATGAAAGGACCAAGGCAGTGACATCTCTGGCCCATCCTCTGTCTGGATATCAGCCAGCATGCCAACACCTTAAATAAAGAAACAATTTTCTAAGATCTTCAGAGATACTCACAGTAACACCTCAGCAAGCGAGAGTCCAAAAGTGGCAGGCTAAAACTCAGAACCTCAATCCATGGCTGATGAGAGACTCCCCTGGGCACACAAAAGACTGGGCAATTTGGAAGGCGTTGAACAGACTGCCCTCTGGCACCACAAGGTGCAGAGCCAATCTTCAGAAATGGGGCTACAAAGTGGAGTCTGCAACATGCATGTGGAGAAGAGCAAACCACAGACCACTTACTATAATGCAATCTGAGCCCTTTCATATGCACAATGGAGGACCTTCTCACAGTGACATAAGAGGCACTCCAAGTAGCCAGTTTCTGGTCAAAGGACATTTAGTATAATGCCACGTTTTTAACTTTGTGTTTTCAAAAACATGGTCTGTACCCTCAATTCGCTTCTGACATGATAAATAAATAACCAACTAGCAAATCCTATAGGATAATTGTGAACCATTTCACCTCTTTATGAGATTGTTTGCTTTGGATTCATTACTCGCTGACTGGATCAAAAGTAGACCTTGGGTAAAAGTTTGGTGTAGGGGCTGATCATTGTCCAGGGTGGGTGACAACATTCTTCTGATTTTTCACAGCTTTTAAATTTCCCTCTTTTACTACACTGTGTTGCCTGTCAGAATGTGACTTTACTAGTTAAAACTATGTCTAATTTCCATATTAAGTAGTAATAAATAATAGTAGCTTTTTGATTTTTGATTTTTTTTTACCAACACCAGTTTTTTTCAGTCTACAAAATTATCTACAAAATGTTTATTTGTAATCATTCTACAATGGAAATATATAAAGCCTTCGACAACACATTGAAATATATATTGCTTGAAGAAATGCAAGTATAAAAACAAAGTACACAGACTGGAGCATAAAATATAGTATTTTGAAGGATAGGCAGAATTTTTTTTTATCCTGTCAGAAGTGACTTGAGAACATACTGCAAGTCACTTAAGGTGTGAGAGAATTGACTGTCTACAGAGACGTTGCCCAGGGGATGGCCATATTTGTTAACTGGGAAGCCTCTCTCATGTCCCAGCAAGCTAGAGCTGACAGACGGGAGCTCACCCTGTCTCGCGGATTTGAACCAGCAACCTTCAGGTCAGCAACTCAACCTTCAGGTCAACAGTTCAGCTGCCACTGCGGCTCCATATAGGAGGAATGAGCTAAGAGGAAGAAGTGAAAGTTTACTGAAGGACACAATCCAGCACGCAGACACCTTCTGTGCCACCTGAATCAACGAAAAACATACTCTTTAAAATTGCCCCACTTTCTTTGAAATGCCAAAGAAACATGAAGCCCTAACTTGGAAGGAATGGCATAAAAGCAGGATGAAAGACATGCAATGCACAAGGAGAACCAAGGTTGGTAAGGGTACATACCCTCCATAGGCTTCCAAGGTAAAACTACGCTTTCGAGAAAACATCCTCTTCACTTGCATCAGCTTCTCTCTGCCTGTATTGGGTTCTCAGGACCCCTGGGCATAAGCTTCTCCTTTTTCAGCTTCAGCATAAACCTGTTACCTTGTCTGCATAGGGCACAGACTGTATCGGCAACCCACTTCCCATCCCACATATTACCCCTGTTAAATAACTGCCTGCTTTGCTTTTCCTGAGATGCTCTTCAAATGAGAAAAAGAAGAGCAGCTCACAGTTTGGGTTCAATCTATGCTGTGCAAGGGCAGGAAACTCCTGGGGAGACACTGCAGGTTGTCGGGAATGCTTGGCAGCAATGACGAAGGAATGAGAGGGAGAGAGAGAGTCAAAGGGAATCAGAGAGAGTCAGAAAGAGAGAAAGAGATGATTAATAGGCAAGTTTAGAAAAGGAAATACTAGGTCCTCATAATTCCTTTTTATTACCACCTTAATTCTACAAATATAATTTACACTGCAACACTTATTACTGAGATAATCATTAACTAATCAGCCCGATGGTTTTTAATAATCTATCCTGTATTTATTATGGCCTTACCATTTATGTGTTTTAAATGCAATTTTTTAATCTTTGTATTGTTTTAATTGATTGGCTTTAACTGTTATAATACTCTTGTTTCATATTGTATTACTGTTTTATCTTTTTTATATTTGTATTTGTTGCTGTTTTTTTTTCCTTGTTGTTTGGGCCTCTGCCCCATGTAAGCCGCCCCGAGTCCCAGTGGGGAGATGGTGGTGGGGTATAAATAAAGTATTATTATTATTATTATTATTATTATTATTATTATTATTAGCCAAACCGGAGCCCTTAGTGGCACAGCAGGTTAAACCCCTGAGCTGCTGAACTTGCTGACTGAAAGGTTGGTGGTTCGAATTCAGGGAGCGGAGTGAGTTCCTGCTATTAGCCCCAGCTTCTGCCAACCTAGCAATTCCAAAACATGCAAATGTGAGTAGATCAATAGGTACCGCTTCTGTGGGAAAGCAACAGCGCTCCATGCAGTCATGCTGGTCACATGACCTAGGAGGTGTCTACGGACAACGCCAGCTCTTCAGCTTAGAAATGGAGATGAGCACCAACCCCCAGAGTCGGACACGACTAGGCTTAATGTCATGGGAAACCTTGACCTTTATTAGCCAAACCACTTGAGTCTGGACTGGGAGAGGTAACCCTTCCTTGGACTCATGCAGGCCTTCAAGCAATGCTAGATGGCTGGTTGACTTGGACATGTTGTATATCAAGTGAAATTACAGTTACGAGGACTCCGGGGGCATGCAGTGTTCTCCTACAGCACCCTAAGGCCCACTCCATGCCCGTGAAAGAAGACTCTCTCTCTGCCCTATAATTCTGACCCTCAGACCATGCTCTCCTATTTCAACTACTAACCTCTTACTAGCTTGCAACTGAAAACAGTGCTCTGTGTTTCAAGCCTTCTGTTTGGAATGAACTTAAAATAATGTGCTTTAAAATCAAATAACTCCCAGTGGCAATACCTTACTTCCCCTTAATATGCATGCCAAGTTTCCTAGTGTCTAGGTTTCATGGTGACAGAGCTGTGGCACCGACAGACAGGCAGGCACACATTCTATTATAATATTACAAATGTTCAAATCAAACACATTCCCCAAAGAACATGTCCTTAACAATTTTTTTTTGCTAAAGAAGAAAAGGAAAAGAGAAGTAAGAAATGGATGTAACTGAATCCTGTGATATGCATTCAATCTTTATTTTGATCAAAAAGGAAGGCAAAAGATTCTCCATCCTCAGAAGACTCATATAAAAGACTAAGGACTAAATCAAATTTCAGTGCCTATACTCGCTCATTTTTAACATCATTCAATTTGTACATTTCAATTCCAGGTGTTGTCTGATAGCAACTTCCAACAGGTTAACTATCAGCACTCATCATTCTAATCAGATTGAACCCATAGAGTTAATGGTTAGGGATCGTAGGGCTCATAAATATAGGGGGACGCAGGTTGAGGAAGGCTACATAGATGCTCACCCAAGCAATTTCTGTAATAAAATACAGAAAACTGATAAGATGTAGAAGATCCTGCCAACCAAAAGGTCAACAGTTCAAACTCGGGTCGGGGTGAGCACCCGCTGTCAGCTCCCTGCCCACCTAGCAGATTGAAAACAGAAATGTGGGTAGATAAATAGGTTCTGCTTAAGAGGGGGGTACTAAAAGCCATCCATAAGGACATGTCGATGATTCAATTGGGAGGATATCTAAGGATGAGATAGCTCCTCAGCATGGAAGATGGGCAACAGCACCCTATATTATTATTATTATTTTATTGTATGACACAGCAAACAAGATAGATATGCTGGATTTCGTATCACAAAATCACAAGTCGAACACTTCCCAAGTGTCTAGGACTGTGTGATGTATTTTCGGATGATGCGTGCAGATCCCAGTAGGGTGGCCTTTTGCAGTTGGCAGATCGTAATTTTGTCAATGTCTATTGTTTCCAAATGCCAGCTGAGATCTTTTGGCACGGCACCCAATGTGCCGATCACCACCGGGACCACCTGCACTGGTTTCTGCCAGAGTCTTATTATTATTATTAATAATAATAATAATAATAATAATAATAATAATAATAAAACATATCCTATTTAGGCATGTTATTTTTGAATTTGCCAGGTATGCAGAGGAAGTGCTGTATTTCTACAGACATCCACTATGTGGAGCTTATCAATGAAAAGTTGCACACACACACACACACACACACATTTTTTTTAAAAAAACCTGTGCACAAAGAAAATTAGGTATTTGAGATCACAATTTTTAGCTCACCCTTTCCCATAACGGCTATTTTAATAATGCAGAACCAGCTTTTCTTAAAACACCCACATAAACCTAATAGTGTTTCACTACAGAAAAATCCATAAAATATCACATAACTATTATAAAGAGAAAGGAGAAGGGAATAATAATAAAATGCGTTTCCAATAGAAGCATCAGATAACAATGTACCACAGCAAATAGCATTACAGGTAAACATTACTAAACTACTCCAAATATAAACCTACAATTTTAAAGTTTTATGCTGGTCTGTATTGCCAAAAATGAAATACATCAACAAAGTATGGAAACTTTTCTCCCTCATATTGACCTTCTCCAACTTAGCATATAACAGGCCGAATTTCTTCTAAAACCTTTATATAATTCAAATAAATTACCAATGTTCTAGTACATATAAAAACTTGGAGTCTTCCAGTCTTGATGGGCTTCCAGCTGAATAGCACAAAGCTTATCCAGGTCTGCTAGGACCAAGACTGCACCAAATTTACAAAGAGATCTCAGGGCTCTTCCAGACAGGCTCTATATCCGAGGATCTGATCCCAGGTTTTTTGTTTATCCCTGATTGTGCGAACTCATATAAAGGTAAAGGTAAAGGTTTCCCCTGACATTAAGTCCAGTTGTGTCCGACTCTGGGGGTTGGTGCTCATCTCCATTTCTAAGCCGAAGAGCCGGCATTGTCTGTAGACACCTCCAAGGTCATGTGGCCGGCATGACTGCATGGAGCGCCATTACCTTCCTGCCGGAGCGGTACCTATTGATCTACTCTCATTGGCATGTTTTCGAATGGCTAGGTTGGCAGAAGCTGGAGCTAACAGCGGCAGCTCACGCCGCGCCCGGGGTTTGAACCTGGGACCTTTCGGTCTGCAAGTTCAGCAGCTCAGTGCTTTAACACACTTTGCCACCGGGGCTCCGCGAACTCATATAATCCAATTTAAAGCAGAAAACCTGGGATGAGCTCCTGGGATAGAGGGCCTGTCTGGAAGGGCCCTTAGAATCCAGCTTGTTCTCTTCATCATTAAATGTTGACTGTATTATCTTGATACCTAAATGTCATAAGAATCATATTCACTGTGTTAACCATCCTATAATCTTACTGAATGTTTGATATTTTAACTAATAGATTGCAAACCTTATTTCATTTTTGGTAAGTCTTGACCAGAGGTTTTATCTCCGGTGGCCTAGGGGATAAAAGTCTCGTGACTTGAAGGTTGGGTTGCTGACCTGAAAGCTGCCAGGTTCGAATCCCACCTGGGGAGAGTGCGGATGAGCTCCCTCTATCAGCTCCAGCTCCATGCGGGGACATGAGAGAAGCCTCCCAAAAGGATGGTAAAACATCAAAACATCCGGGCATATCCTGGGCAACGTCCTTGCAGACGGCCAATTCTCTCACTCCAGAAGCAACTCCAGTTGCTCCTGACACGAAAAAAAAAAATCAAACACACAGATAGAACTGATCAGCTAGCCATTAGTTCTTTAGATGCTGAAAAGGCCTTTGATCAAATTTACTGGAAGTTTAGTTTTACTGTATTCGATCATTTTGGCTGACTTAAAATATTTCTGAAATGGATAAATGGATAGTTAGAAATGTGTGGCAAAAGCTGTCTTGTTCGTTTGTTTGTGGGCCCTTCCAGACAGGCCCTATATCCCAGGATCTGATTCAAGGTTTTCTGCATTAGACTGGGTTATATGAGGCTGTACTGCCAGATAATCTGCGATAAACAGAAAACCTGGGATCAGATCCTTGAATATAGGGCCTATCTGGAAGGGCCCTGAGAATGCAGTTTATGAAACCCTGTATGATAGTAACACTTATATTCACTTGAACTGTTTCTTGTGCATCTACACTGTAGAATTAATTCAGTTTGACACCACTTTGATTGTCATGGCTCAATGCTATAGAATCATAGGAGTTACAATGTCTTTAGCCTTCTCTGCCAAAGAATAGCAAATGACAAATCCCAGGATGCCATATAATTGAGCCATGGCAGTTAAAATGATATCAAACAGTATTAATATGCAGTGAATATGTACCCTTGAGCCTGCTGCTGAATGACTCTGTGTTTTCGAGATATTTTTTCATTTTGCTGTAGCATTTCACTTTTATTGCTATTAACTCCAGGCCATTGCAAGTAATGAAAGGAAGATAAAAATGCATGATTAAACTAAAGGCAGCATAAATCAGATTTGTACCAGCCATTTAACAGCAAGAGAACTATATGAAAAACGTTTTCATCCTGCAGGTAGTTACTTATTGATGTGATTTGATTTTTAGCCCATCTTTCCTTGCAAGAGATCAAAGCAAATAACAATAAAATAAAAATACAGCAAAAACACACCTAAAATGATAAAGCTAAAATCATAAAATTATACTTCTAAAAGTACAAATATCAAAAATAGGTAAAGGTAAAGGCTTTCCCCTGACATTAAGTCAAGTTTTGTCCGACTCTGGGGGTTGGTGCTCATCTCCATTTCTAAGCCAAAGAGCCAGCGTTGTCCATATACACCTACAAGGTCATGTGGCCGGCATGACTGCATGGAGTGCAATTACCTTCCCACCAGAATGGTACCTATTGTTTCACTCAAATCTGCATGTTTTTGAATTGCTAGGTTGGCAGAAGCTGGGGCCAACAGGTGAAAGCTCACCTCACTCTCCAGATTCAAACCGCTGACCTTTCGGTCAACAAGTTCAGTAGCTCAGCAGTTTAATCCGCTGCGCCACTGGGGGCTCCCAATATCTAAAATAATAGACTATTTATTCAAAATATCATTACCAAATCCAGCAAGCATTTATATCTGAATACAGGATCTGATTAGGGCAAGAACAAACTACAAGAAATTACAGATTCATGAAGTTACCATAAATACAGTTTGCTTGGGTTACAGTATGCTATAAGAAAAATTACTCTTTCATTGAATATAAAATAAAATTACAGTAGAGTCTCACTTATCCAAGCCTCGCTTATCCAAGCCTCTGGATAATCCAAGCCATTTTGTAGTCAATGTTTTCAATATATCATGATATTTTGGTGCTAAATTCATAAATACAGCAATTACTACTTAGCATTACTGCATATTGAACTATTTTTTTCTGTCAAATTTGTTTTATAACATATATTTTGGTACTTAATTTGTAAAATCATAACCTAATTTGATGTTTAATAGGCTTTTCCTTAATCTCTCCTTATTATCCAAGATATTTGCTTATCCAAGCTTCTGCCGGCCCGTTTAACTTGGATAAGTGAGACTCTACTGTATTACTATGCAAATATGGGGTGCATGTACACTGTAGGATTAATGCAACTTGACTATACTTTAGCTCTCATGGCTCAGTGCTATAGATTCCTGAAAGTTTCAGTTTTATGAGGTTTTCAGCTATCCCTATAAATTAATATTGAAGAATATTTTTAAACAAACTGTAATAATATATCATTCATACAGAGAACATCAGGATGGGCAATGTCCAAGTGTCCAAAACTGCAGCTCTCAAAAAAGCCTTGGGACAGGCAGCATAGACAACACTAGGGAGTTGCAGTTCGAGAACATCTGAAGGACCTCCCATGCTACCAGTGAATTGCAATAATTTCATAAAGGATTCCCACACAATGTTTCTGCAGAAACAGAAGGAATGGAAAAACACAGATAGAAAAAAGTACATAAATGAGCAGCAACAAAACCAGCATCTAGCAGATGTGGAGACAAAAAGGAACAATTTCACATCAGATTAAAGAAATGGCAAAAACCGTGAATGAGACAATGTTTTGGAAAAGGAAAGCATGTGATTGCATTAATTGCATTTTAGCTTTCTGGGGAGACACAGCAAGGAAACAGAACAGGTTACTGGCAATAAAAACCAGGTTGGCAGCTGGTGAATGAAGAGGCATAATTAAGATGAGTGGGAGTTGGAAAAATGGAGCAGAGACAGAAATGAAAGACATTCCTCAAGAGAGAAGCAGTGAAGTATCTGATAGCAGCCTTCCCATCCCAAGACAACCACAAAGTGAAAGATTTACATATTTGAGAAATTGGCAAATTATTACTGGACCAACTGACTGAAAGACAGTTGAGAAAAAATGTGGGGATGTATTCGTTCCAATGTAAACTTTCATTTAAGGAACCCCGGTGGCGAAGTGTGTTAAAGCGCTGAGCTGCTGAACTTGCAGACCGAAAGGTGCCAGGATCAAATCCCAGGAGCGGCTTGAGCGCCCGCTGTTAGCTCCAGCTCCTGCCAACCTAGCAGTTCGAAAACATGCAAATGTGAGTAGATCAATAAGTACCGCTCCCGCGGGAAGGTAAGGGCGCTCCATGCAGTCATGCCGGCCACATAACCTTGGAAGAGTCTATGGACAACGCCAGCTCTTCGGCTTATAAATGGAGATGAGCACCAACCCCCAGAGTCAGACATGACTGGACTTAACGTCAGGGGAAACCTTTACCTTTACCTTAAACTTTCATTTCAAAAGCCTGAATAGGATGAAACCTTGATGAAGCCCTTAAATAAAGACTACAATTTGATTAAGCAGTGTGAGCCAAGGTGGAGCTGTCTAGAGCAGTGGTTCTCAACCTGTGGATTCCCAGGTGTTTTGGCCTAAAACTCCCAGAAATCCCAGCCAGTTTACCAGCTGGGAGTTGAAGGCCAAAATATCCGGGGACCCACAAGTTGAAAACCACTGGTCTAGAAAAACAAGAAAGGCAAGTCTCCATTTTGAGACCTTAGCAACTTCAAATCTCTGGCCATAACATCTGGTCTTGATGATTTCTGAACTTTTCTCTCCTCTCAAGTTTAGGTGAAGAATTCTGGAGGAGTCAGAAACCCATATTTTTATAATGTCTAAGAAAGATATTACTTATTCATGCCTCACAATCTTTGAGGATGCATGCCATAGATGTGGGCGAAACGTCAGGAGAGAATACTTCTAGAACATGGCCATACAGCCCGGAAAACATACAACCCTGTGATCCCGGTCATGAAAGCCTTCGACAACATATTACTTATTCTGATTTAAAAAAAAAATCACAGACCACACAGCTAAGTTTCTTTTTCAACTTCAAGAGGTCCATCATGGCTGGTCAGAAACGCACATAAAATGAGTACATGCCTTTGAATATGTCTCAGAAACTTTTCCTGATGTGCATGAATTGCCCAACAAACTAGCCCAAAACTCTGCTTCCTTGATATCTTATACTGTACATGTAAACTACGTTTGTCCACATGTCACATGGATGGCTAGCAAGGCAAAAACAGCTGGTTCTGCCTCAAGATTAGGCACCAACACTGTGTCAGGATACAAGCCAATTTAAGAATATTCATGATATGAACCCAGGCATTGACTAATGGTCATGCCCCTCAAGTTCAGCTGAAGAACACAACTGCATTCTCCTCACTGTGCTTTTAGTCTATGTGCAGGTGATGAGGTCAGCATACTGCAAATATAGAAAGAGTTTCCAAAAGACAGAGAATCTGAAAATTATGGGTCTAAAAATAATTGAAGGGAGAAAGAAATGTGGAAGTGGGATTTTTTTTCTTTGTTGGACATTAGGATTCATGATTAAATACCACTGCTGTAGTGATCAATGTGTATATTTTTACTGGCAGTACATTAGCCATGGTGACACAATGGGTTAAACCCTTATGCTGGCTGGACTGCTGACTTGAAGTTTGGGTTGCTGATCTGAAGGTTGCTGGTTCACAGAGTGAGCTCCCGTCTGTCAGCTCTAGCTTGCGGGGACATGAGAGAAGCCTCCCAGCAGGATAGTATCACATCCGGATGTCCCCTGGGCAACGTCTCTGTAGATGGCCAATTCTCTCACACCAGAAGAGGCTTGCAGTATGTTCTCGTCGCTTCTGACATGATTAAAAAAACTGGCAGTAATAACAGATGATCTCATCTTGAGATCATCTCCTGTTTAATTCTGTGTTATTCTATTTGTATGTTTTTTCTGCTTTGTATATTTAGAGCAGTCTCATGTGCTCTGGGTGATTCAGATGTCTTTCCTGGATTCTTTACATTGTATTATTTCACAAAGGTAAACTTGTCAAAGCCAATCCTTCTTCTAGTTAAAATGGTGAACATTGATAAAACGGCAGTGGTGTTGAACCCAGACCACTGTCTAACCAATGCTCAGTTATAGATGGCTTCATTATCATTTTTCTTGAAATTAACTTCTCAAGTTCTTCATGGAATCTGAAGTGTCACTTTGGAAAAGGAAAGCAAAGGTGTGCAGAGAGAGTGAAATGCCTTAGCAAACCATTTGGAAGAAATGGCTGGATGGAACCCTACATTACAACAAGCCTTTACAACAGAGCTTTTCAAACATTTCGTGTTGTTGACACACTTCTTAGACATGCATCATTTCTTGACACAGTAATTCAGTTTTACAAGCAAACCAAAAGTTAAACTAACCCCTTATAAGAGATATGGACACACATATAAATTGTAATAATGAAATGTATGAGGTCACAACATATCTCATGAAAACCTTTCATTTATAATTTTTAATGTATGATTCATTGTTTATTTTACATATACTCAGAAATTCTCGTTACAGTTATCTGACACGCCTACACAATGCAGCCAACGCAACATATCTCACAAAAACCTTTCAGTTATATTTTTAAAAATATATGATTTGTACAATAATAACATACATTTCCAAGTTTTTTGTCATTTCTTGTTAAACCTACACACTGTAAGCGACACACTAACATGTCACGACACACAGTTTGGAAAACTGTGCTTTTCAAGAAAGGGATAAGGTAACATTTGTTGCAAGTAGACATGTTATTCTTTAAAGAAACAACACATTTTATTTTGTGATAAAACTTTTGAAAACTACACCGTTTTTGGAGGTTATTCACAGCTCTGGACTTATTCTGCACAAAATCCAAATGTGGTATTTTTGCACAGAAAACAGCAAACAAAAATTATCCCTGCAGAAAATGGGGTAATTGGAGACTTGTTTTGCACAATGCATTTTCTACATAAGTAACAATATTTTTGCACATAAAAATTACTTTCTAAGTAACAAATGGTGTTACCATGCAGGAAATACTGTTTTCAGTGCAGAAATATTGAGTTCTGGACATTCAAATAGATGTTTTTCAACTATTTTTCAACTATTTTAAAATGTTGGTGGTGAGGCACAGTGTTGAGGGCAGCATGCTGTAGTTATTTGTAGAGCAAGGTTTCATTTCCCACTCAGTCATGCAAGCCCACTGCATGACCTTGGCCAAGTCACTCTCAACCCTAGAAAACCCAGTAACTTTAGGGTTCCTATAAATTGGAAACAACGTGAAGGCACACAACGCAGCAGCAGCAGCAGCAGCAGCAACAACAACAACAACACACTCAATTAAGCAGCAAATGTTAATTAATAACATGATAAAAGTCATAAATTATTGATATTTGTGGAAATTGGTTATCTTGCTTAGATTAATGGAAAACAAATCTGCATATTGCTCACTTGAGAAGGGAATAATCCATGTCTGCATATCAGAGATTTTTCAAGGTCGCTAGGCAATGGTTCAGGTACTAATCACACAGTGAACACATAGGACATTAATGGACCTATTTTCAAAATAAAATCATATTTTCTGTCTTGAGTGCTCCCTGGTGCCACCCAAATACTTGCATCTGGCAGGACTTTTGAATTTTGATGTGCTGTCGAAGGCTTTCATGGCTGGGATCACAGGGTTGTTGTATGTTTTCTGGGCTGTATGGACATGTTCTTCTGGAACATGGCCATACAGCCCGCAAAACATACAACAACCCTTTTGAATTTTGGTTTTAACATATCTAAGATGACAGCATGTCTGCGGGAGTTTCTCTAGAGCAATTATAATCTAAATCCCAAATGGTCCTTCTGGGCTCAGAAAATAGTTTTATTGATCCAAGAATGGCTTCCTCATTAAAATTACTTGATGGGGTCCAAACTGCCAGCTGGTAAACTGAAGTGAAAAAACAGGCTGAAGGTTTTTTTTTCCTTTCAGTGATTTTAAATGGCATGAATGCATGGCACCCTTGCATATGATTGTGCAGTTTAGTACAATCTAGGGTTTTTTAATTTTGCCTTTCTAGGTTTCCACAGAGAAAAGATTTAACACTATTAAGGTGCCAACAGCTGCACCCGTCTCCTTCTGATTGACATTATCTCTGTGTTCCTTTCAATCTGTGTTTGCACTGAGGAGGTAATAGAAGATGCTCTCTGTGTTACAAGGCCTTCTGTGCTATCTCTGAATGTTCAGAAGGGTTCCTTCAATCTCGGTCAAAAGGTTGTGTTTTTTGTTAAATGAACAAGAACTGGGATCATTGCTTGTCAAAAGCAAGAAGGGTGTCAAATCAAGCAGTGACTATATTCTCATCTGGAGGCAACTTATTTTCATTGGAATAACTTGGCTGCTTGTAGTGTTGATTTACCACAATACAGTACTCTCAGACTGCATTCTTTAGTTGTTTAGGGGTTAACTAGTTCTGTGACTCATCTTTTTCTACTTTAAACTTTAATATTTTTCAGCAAAATAGCAGAAAAATACACTCGAATCAAACAATTCTCTGTGCTTCTTGCTCTCTTTCTCTACAAAATCTCAAACTCTAAATGACCAATGGACCAATTTTTCATTATCCATCACTTAACTAGCTTCTGACAAGGTACTAAGTTTAGTGGGAGGCATAAGAGGTTAGGACAGAGCCATCCTCATATATTTATCAGCCCAGAAGGAGATTTTCAAACCTGCTCCCATAGCCATACATAGAGGATAACAAAACTATCCAACGCAAAAGACATGCTATAACAATATATCTGGGACTATAAAAATCATTATTTTTTGTAATCTCTGTTTTTAGCTGCAGCTGATTCACATTGCTATGTCTCAGAATAAAATTCCTATGACCACCTATATATATATGCACATAAGAACAGCTGCAACAGAAGTCAGTACGCACAAAGTTGTTTCTTATGAATGTGTGAAAATGGGGAAAACTCCTGAAGAATCAAGGCAAAAGGCACAATAATGCTGATGAGATGCCTGGGGGGGGGGGCGAATTTTGAACCTCTTTGACTGGTTCCTGATACTCGTTGGGTGCCTTCAAGTCATGTTCTGATTCATGGCAACCTTATTATGGGGTTTTCTTGGTGAGAGTGTGTGACTTGGCCAAGGTCACCCAGTGAGCTTCCATGACCCAGCAGCAATCTGGTTTTCTATAATCTTAGACCAACTTTAAATCACTACATCATAATGGTTCTTCCCCAGTCCTAGAGAAGTTCAAGGATGCAACTCCTATTCATCAGCCTGAACTGCAGGTGAGGTCATTCTTGAAAATTGTCAGGAGATTTTGCACCCACAAGTGTTCAGGAGGATTCTAAAGGGGCCATTTAATTTCTAGCAACAAAATGTCAGGCTAGTTTGTGACCAGCATATTTCCACTTCTGGCCACCTCCATCTGTGAGCAGCCTCTGGTTACTCACTAATAAAAGCAAGATGTTGTGCACATGCCCAGAGAGGTGCTTAAAGTCAAGCCTGCCATATAATTCATGACTCGATAAAACATACCATGTAGAAAGATGCTGGGACCAAACCATAGTGGGACCTAAGCCCAAAGTGAGCAACCCCTTGCAATGAGCAATGGCAGCAAGTGGCTTCCATTTCAATGGAGTACTGAATCCACTTTGGGTCTTAGTCTGACCTTTAAAGGGACCATCCAATACACAGCTTCTTGAACTGAGGCTCCCAACTCCTTAGCACTATGTTGGGGTCTCAAAAATTTTGGCAACAGTAAAAGGTTTCTGAATACAACTCATTTACACAAATATGTTAGCAACAACATCCAGTGTTTACAGTTGCACTCTGCAGAAAATGCCTCTGCTGTACTCCACAAAATGGAACATGTGCCTGTTTAGCAAGCCTTGCAAATGCTGATTTGTAAATGTGGCCAATATTAGACCTGTTTTTGGGTATATTTGACTTACTGATTCCAAAAACAGCACCAACTTTCCCCGTCAGCTCTAGTTTTTGAGCTACAGTAAATATGCCACATGCCACTCTTCACTCTGCTTGCCCATAAAAATAATGTAGTTTTCAAATTAATATCTTTTAAGCATGAAGTGAAAGGTGAAAAAAAGAGTACTACATGAAAATGTACTTATTTTATGCTGGAAAACTAAAATTTAATTTTAATTTTATAAAATCAAACGTATCTAAGAAACTAGAGCTGGTGTGGTCCAAAGCCATTTTCTGAATCAGTGCCCCAAATAATCTGAGTAACAGGCCTAAAATACAATTCACTAAGAATCACCATAAACATTTCTTAGGTAGAAAGGGGTCGCAAGTGGGGAAAGTTTAAGAAGCCCTGGTCTAATGTACGGTGCCAAAGGAGAGAGGGAGAGCTCCCTTTAATGTTCAGCACCAGGGAGAGCACCTTTGAGAGTCAGCACTACTGAGAGCTCCCTTTAAGGTTCAGCACCACTGAGAGCATCCTTTTAGGTTCAGCACTATGGAGAGCTCCTTTAACTCTCTGCCTCCCAGTGTGGAGGAAGCTCTTTCCTTGGAAGCTTTTATTAAACACAGGGTAGATGGGGGTTGGACTAGATGGCCCATGTGGTCTCTTCTAACTGTATTATTCTATAATTCTAACGTTCAGCACCATGGGCAGCCCCTTTAAGGTCCAGCACCGGGGGGGGGGGGAGCCATATAAGCTTCAGCACCATGGAGAGCTCCTTTCTGCCTCAGAATGTGGTGGAAGTTCCTTCTTTACAAGCTTTCAGAGGCTGGATGACCATCTGTCAGGGGTACTTTGTGCCTTTCCTACATGGGAGGGGGCTGGACTAGATGGCCCATGTGATCTCTTCCAACTGTATTATTCTATAATACTAAGGTCCAGCACATGAACAGCCCCTTTAAGGTTCAGCACCAGGGGAAGCACCCTTTTGAGGTTCAGCTCCAGGGGGAGCACCCTTTTGGGAGTCAGCATCAGGGAGAGCTCGCTTTAAGATTCAGCACCAGGGAGAGCTCCCTTTTCGGAGTCAGCATCAGGGAGAGCTTTCTTTAAGGTTCAGCACCAGGGAGAGCTCCCTTTTGGGAGTCAGCATCAGGGAGAGCTCCCTTCAAGGTTCAGCACCAGGGAGAGCTCTCTTTATGATCTAGCACAGTAGTTCTCAACCCGGGGCCCCAGATGTTTTTGACCTACAACTACCAGCAGTCCTAGCCAGTTTACCTGCTGTTAGGATTTCTGGGAGTTGAAGGCCAAAAACATCTGGCAACCCCAGATTGAGACCGATTAGTCTAGCACTAGTGAGAGCAGCCTTTCTGAGATTCAGCACCAGGGAGAGCTCCCTTTAAAGTGCTGCACCAGGGAGAGCAACCTTTTAAGGTTCAGCAGCAAGGAAAGCTCCTTTCTAGGTTCAGCACCATGGAGAGCTCCCCTTAAGGTTCAGCGCCAGGGAGAGCACCCTTTAAAGGTATTCAGCACCAGGGATAGCTCTCTTTGAGGTCCTGCACCAGGAAGAGCAGACTTTTAATGTTCAGGTGCAGGGAGAGCTCCCTTCAAGGTTCAGCAACAGGGAGAGAGCTCCCTTAAAGGTTCAGCACCAGGGAGAGCACCCTTTTAAAAAAGGATTCAGCACCAGGGAGAGCTCTCTTTAAGGTCCTGCACCAGGAAGAGCAGACTTTTAATGTTCAGGTGCAGGGAGAGAGCTCCCTTTAAGGTTCAGCACCAGGGAGAGCTCCTTAAAAGTCTGGTCTAAAACTAAGCTGTCTTAGTGCTCTGGAAGCTCCCTGCTGTTCCTGGCGGGGAGGAGAGGGAAGGCAAAGGATATCAACAGACCAAATGAGAGCCCGCTTCCCCCCTCCAAACAAGCCTGGCTGTTACAGTAAACCTGTGCTGTTTTCCCCGACTTTTGGCCTTCCTCGGTGCTTTGAGTGGCATTGCAGTCGCAGGGGAGAGTTGCATCTGCTGTATTTCTGCCTGTAATATTTTTAAAGGAAGGAGGGAAGGGGGTTGAGGGACAGACTCGACTGGGACTCTGTTTTCCGGCGGCGGGATCCACCCTCCAGCCTCCTTCTACCCCGAGGAAAGGTCAGCTTGCTGCAGTGGCCAGATCGCTAGACTATTAGTGAAGAGATATACTGCCCTTGAAAAGGGAGGCTTCGTTTCTTTGCTTCTCTCCCCCTCCCTCCCCCTCCCCGAGGAGGCTGTACCTGCGGGAGGCTCTGCCATCGCTGGGCAAGCGGAGGGCAGGACGGCGTCCGGCGGCTCCTCCGCATTTGCTGCTGCTGCCGCCCGAGTCTGCAAGGCGGCCGCAGCGTCCTCTTCCCGCCCCTTCCGCTTCGCCCGCCGCCGCCCCTCCACCTGCAGCTTCCCAGCGCCAGCCAGGGCCCCTCCCCGTCTCCTTCCCTGTCTAATGGCTCCTAATCGAGGACCTACTTTGTAAGTCTTGGGCCAGCCCCAGTATCTTCGTGTAATGACTTCGCAGGTACATTAGATGGTCATCAAATAACATCTGTTCTGCCCGTCTGGGAAATGAAAAACGAAGCGCCCCTCATTTTAGCGGCTTGGCTATTATCACAGTAGGAAGAGTGTATCTCCCAATGCTTATGAGGTCTCCCGACTTCTTAAAGAGACCTGCATCCAGTTAACAAACTAGAAAGCTGGGCCAAAACTAACCAAATGAATTTCATCTGGGAGAAATGTGGCACTACACTTTGGCAATAACAATTTGTTTTTTCGTGTCAGGAGCAACTGGAGTTGCTTCTGGAGTGAGAAAATTGGCCGTCTGCAAGGATGTTGCCCAGGGGACGCCCGGATGTTTTGATGTTTTACCATCCTTGTGGGAGGCTTCTCTCATGTACCCGCATGGAACTGGAGCTGATAGAGGGAGCTCATCTACGCTCTCCCCGGGTGGGATTCGAACCTGGCAGCTTTCAAGTCAGCAACCCAACCTTCAAGTCACAAGGCTTTTATCCCCTAGGCCATCGGAGGCTCCGGCAATAATAATGATATGCACAGATATAAGATGGGGGTGCCTGGCTTGAAAAGAGTCCATGTGAAAAGCAACTAGGAGTTCTAATAGACCACAAGATGAACATGAGTCAAAAACTGTCCAGAGGAGGGCGACTAAAATGATCAAGGGTCTGGAGAACAAGCCCTATGAGGAGCGGCTTAAAGAGATGGGCATGCTCAACCTGCAGAAGAGAAGGCTGAGAGGAGACATGATAGCCATATATAAAAATGTGAGGGAAAGTCATAAAGAGGACGGAGCAAGCTTGTTCTCTGCTGCGCTGGAAACTAGGATGCAGAACAGTGGCTTCAAATGATAGGAAAAGAAATTCCACCTGAACATTAGGAAGAACTTCCTAACTGTGAGAGAGTGGTATTCTCTCTCTGCCCTGGAGTGTGATGAAGGCTCCTTCTTTGGAGGCTTTTAAACAGAGGCTAGATGGCCATTTGTCAAGGGTGCTTTGAATGCACTTCTCTGCTTCTTGGCAGGGCGTTGGACTGGATGGCCCATGAGGTCTCTTCCAACTCTATTATTCTATGATTCTAAAAAGCCAATGCAATTCTAGTAGTATAGTGTCAAGATCGAGGGAAGTCATGGTGTGGTTTTGTTAGTCCCCTAGAGTCACCACAGGGAGAAAGACGGGATATAAATAAAGTTAATAATAATAACAATAACAATAATCCCACTCTATTCTGCATCCGGAATAACACTGTGTCCAGTTCTGGGCATCACACTTAAAGAGGGATATTGACAAGATGGAACATGTCCAGAGAAGGACAACCAAAATGATCAAGTGTTTAGAAGCCAAGCCCCACAAGGAGCTCCTTTTGGTTGTGTTTGGCTTGAGGAGACATAATAGTCCTGTTTAAATGTTATTTTACATTGATGAGGGGGCAAACTTATTTTCTGCTGCTCTAGAGACGAGGAAACAGAGCCATGGATTCAAATTACAGGAAAAAAGATTCCACCTGAATAATAATAATAATAATTATTATTATTATTATTATTACTCTTGTATCCCACCACCATCTCCCTGAAGGGACTCGGGGTTGGCTTACACCAGGCACAAGGTGCCTAAAAAGCAGAACATAAAATAAACACAAAATAAAATACAATTGAAGAAAACATATAAACATGTAAATTCAGATTAAAACAGTGCTCATCCATCAATGGTGGTTAATGTAAATGTGGCCAAGCTGTAAACAATAGGGCAAGGGAATGGGAACAAGTGCAAAGCTATAACTATAGGATGAGGGTATGGGATGAAGTGCAAGGCTGCATAACAATTTCATAGATCAGCTAGGGACTAGACATTCTCAAAAGCTTGTTTGAACAGCCAGGTCTTCAGGTCCCTACGGAAAGAGGACAGTGTGTGGGCTTGCCTAATCTCCCTGAGGAGGGTGTTCCAAAGCTGGGAGCCACTACTGAGAAGGCCCTCTCCCTTGTCCCCACCAACTGCGCTTGTGATGGTGGCGAAAGCAAAAGAAGAGCCCATGACAGCTCATGGGGGGAATGTGTTCACGAAGGTAGGCAGGACCCAAACTGTTTGGATGGCCATCTGTCAGGGGTACTTTGAATTTGCTTTTCCTGCACAGCAAGGGATTGGACTAGATGGCCCATGTGATCTCTTCCAACTCTATGATTCTGTGACGCTATGATTCTAAGCACTGATTTTAATCAGTCATTTTCTGATTTATCTATGAAGTTGGTTACACTAAGACAGGGCTTCTTAAACTTTTTTAAAAAACGTTTTGCCTGAAGACTTGCTATACAGGCTGAATTTCCCTGTTTAACAAAATCAGCCTGTGGAGTATAGCTGAAGCATTTCTGCAAAATCCACTATAAGCACTGCATGTTGTTACTAACAGATTTATGTGAATGGGTTGCATTCTATTGCCAAATTTTTGGGACCCCAGCATTGAGTATTTGAGGTCAGGACTCACATTTAAGAAGCAGTAAATTAACATACAATGTTCCCTCACTACTTCACGGTTCACTTTTCGCGGATTCGCTGTTTTGCGGTTTTTCTATAAACTCTAAAAGACTATTATAAATCATAAAAAAATTACAATTTACAGTCTAAGGAAGGGAGGAAGGAGAAGCTGGAGAGAAAAGGATCCCAAGCAGCAACAGGAGGAGAAGGAGGCAATTTATCAACACACGATGGGTTGATAAAGACGTAAAATAGTGTATAACTACTAAAATAATGTATAAATATAGTGACCCTACTTCGTGGATTTTCACTTATTGCGGGTGGTCCTGGAACCTAACCCCAGCAATAAGTTCTCAAGGATATGGGGAGATATGAACCGAAACCTTCCTTATATAATCGGTGATGGCCATGGCTTTATTTTTATTAGAAAGTGAATTCATTTGAATTATCCAATCCAGCACTTTGAATAGTTCCTACAAGGGAGAGATTCACTGCACCTTGTCATGGAAACCCATATAGTCAGCCCTTGGTCTCCGCTGGGGTCTGGTTACAGGACCCCTGTATCATTGGAAAATAGTTCTTCATTGTTTAGATATAGCTGCCAGGAAAAGGGAGAAATCAGTGTAAAAGTTTAAATAATATATGTATTGAGGTAACCTATATTTCTTCATACTGTCTATAGAGCGCACAACCATAGAATCATAATGCTGGAAGGAGCCTCAAATGTCTTGTTGATATCAAAGGTGCTTGAGGAATCTAGTGCAACCCCCTGTCATGCAGAAATACAGAGGCAGAACAGTCTCGAGAGAAGACTTTTCCTTCACTTAAAAACTTGAAATACAGACTGTCACTTTCCAAGGAAACCTAGTCTACTCTTGAACAACTCTTACAATCAAAAAGTTCTTCCTAATGCCTTGGTGGCATATTTTTTCTTATTATTTGATTCCATTGATTTGTGCTCCAGTTTCTGGAAAAGCAGAAAACAAACTCATGTCTTCTTCCATATGAAATTCCTTCAGGTATTTCAAGATGGTGTCATGTCACTTTTCAGTCATCTCTTCCCCTAGTAAAACATGCCATTGCCTTGCTGTCTCAACAATTCCTCTTTGTTTCTAGACTTTTGACTATCTTGGATACATTCCAGCTGATCACTCCTCTTGAACTGTAGTGGTCAATATACTGGAAATTATATTTGAGGTGAGGTCTGATCATTTGAGGTAGGACTATTATCATCAATCTGGACATTCTGGTCCTGTTGACAGGATCTAGAATTACATTGGCTGTTTTTGACCACCACATTGTACTGATGACTCATGTTTAGCTTGTGGTCTACTAAGAACCATAGATCTTTTTCACATGTACTGCTTTCAAGCCATTCTATACATTTGTGCATTTCTTTTTCCTGCCTAAATGTAATGCCTTACATTTATCCCTGTTGACATTTATTCGGGGTAGTACAGATTCAGTTTTCCAAACTGTTTTGGCAAGTTTGAATTCTGATCTTGTTCTTTGGAATTTCAGCAATCACTCCTGGTTTGGTGTCATCTGCAGATTTGAAAAATACTTTATGGTTTGAAAAAAACTTCCTCTATTCCCTCATCTAACATTTATAAAGATATCGAATAGCACTGGGCCCAAGACAGATCCTGTGGCATCCCATTAGTCACTTTTCTCCAGAATGTGAGGAACCATTGGTAGGGTACACTTGGGTTTGCTCCATCAGCAAGTAAAAAATACGCTTATGAGAAGCACTAGCCCTATTTTTAGCAGCTTCTCAGCAAGACTATCATGAGAGACTTCATCAAATTGTACATAAAATTAAGGAATACTGCACCCCCCTCATCTATCAGTTTGGTGACTCCACCAAAAATGATATACAATTAGTTTTAGTACTTTGTGTAGATAACTTTGAATGAGTTCTTGTTTGGAGGGGATTGTTAAAAGGTAAAGGTTTCCCTTGACGTTAAATCCAGTCGTGTCCGACTCTGGGGGTTGGTGCTCATCTCCATTTCTAAGCTGAAGAGCCGGCGTTGTCCGCAGACACCTCCAAGGTCATGTGGCTGGCATGACTGCATGGAACGCTGTTACCTTCCCACTGGAGCGGTACCTATTGATCTACTCACATTTGCATGTTTTCAAACTGCTAGGTTGGCAGAAGCTGGAGCTAACAGCGGGCGCTCACTCCACTCCCCGCATTTGAACCTGGGACCTTTCGGTCTGCAAGTTCAGCAGCTCAGCGCTTTAACACACTGAGCCACCAGAGGCAGGTAAAATTATTTTAAATAAATAAATAAGAAAGAAAATTTTCAAATATGTAGAGTCAATAGAGAGTAATCTGGTGGTCCAGTAGGGGACATGGGGCTCCAATATGTTTTTGTCTTTGCAACAGAGCAGCCCCGAGTTTGTCATCTGGGAAGAACACAAACAAACGACTACTGTCAGTTGAACTCACAATGGATTGATCCTCCCCTCCTCACATTCAAAATATCCTTAAATAATGTATAAAATGTTGACAGGGGCTATCGTCAGTTTTCCTTGCAGCAAAGCAGAAAGTATAAACACAGCTGGAGAAACAAGGGGGTCTTCCACAATCCACAATTATGGCACTATAATTCCACTTTAATGGATGTGGCTACATCCTATGGAATCCTAGGATTTGCAGTTTGGTCAGAGAAACAGCACGGTTTGCCTGCTGAACTACCATTCTGAAGATCATGTTTGAATCCTGGCTCAGCTATGACTTTGGGCAAGTCACACTCTCACAGCCTCAGAGGAAGGTAATGGCACACCTCCTATGAATAGATCTTGCTAACAAAGCCTCACAATAGAGTTGTCTTAGGGTCAGAAACAACTTGAATACACACAACGATAAAAACAGAAGCATCAGAGGAGCTGTCTGGACAAGGATGCTAAACACTCCTCCCTAAACTCCCAATTCCAGGATTCTATAGCAGTGGTTCTCAACCTGTAGGTCCCCAGATGTTTTGGCCTTCAACTCCCAAAAATCCTAACTGCTGGTAAACTGGCTGGGATTTCTGGGAGTTGTAGGCCAAAACACCTGGGGAACCACAAGTTGAGAACCACTGTGATAAATGATAGGTAAAGGTAAATGTTTCCCCTGACATTAAGTCCAGTCACGTCTGACTCTGGGGGTTGGTGCTCATCTCCATTTCTAAGCTGAAGAGCCGGCATTGTCCATAGATACTTCCAAGGTCATGTGGCCGGCATGACTGCATGGAGCACCCTTACCTTCCCGCCGGAGCGGTACCTATTGATCTGCTCACATTTGAGAACCACTTTCCTATAGGATGTTACCTTGATGACTAAAGTGAATCATACTACTGTAATGTTGGTGTGTGAACAGGTCCAAGAGACAACAGAACAGCACTGCCAGACACTGCCAAAGCTGTGTCAGACATGTGTCAGATGATCAGACATTCCTATATTAGCATACACCGGTCAACATGCAGCAGTCACATAACTGCTATGATCACCTCACTAAAATCAGTTCATTCAATTGCTGTTACCCTATGAGTGAGCAGCTAGGAAAGAAAAGCATGTTTAAGTGCTGCTCCTGTCTGAGGCCTGAATGGTCCACTTGATAGGAAATCTTCAGCTGATAACTGCAATCATCAACCTGCTTTGCTCTCAGATGAGAGCAGGCCAAGCACACCCAATGAAAGACCTTCCTTGCAATCGCCACCACAACAATTCACATTCACAACTAGTAGGAGGCCTGCAGAAGCGTAGGAGGGCAGAGTACAACTGTGGGACCATAAAGGATATATCAGTATAGTTGCATAAATGCAGAGATGTGTGGTAGCAAGGGTGTTCATCCTGCATGCTGCCACTATTAGTAATTGTGCAACTGTAGTGAAGTGGTGGCTTCATGCAATAAAGTCCTGTGTCAATTATTTGGTATGTTGCTTTTGATGAAGCATCTAGAACCTGATTCTCTCGCAGATATCTCCAGAATTCTGTACTTTACAAGAACTGTGATAAATATGAAGACAGCCACATAGAGATCTCAGAATAACCAAAGAACTATTTCAGGAGCTTCACTAAACCTTTTGGAAAGGAAAGCCACATGTTTTAGCAGTTGCTCTTCTATTCGACGATAGCACTTAAATATCTACCTCGTTTACAATTTTCACTCACTGTACTTTACCCAGTACATTTTATTTTATCTACTTGGGGGCCAAATCCATGTTTTTACCTTTATTGTCTTTTATACATATAATAATAATAATAATAATAATAATAATAATAATAATAATAATAATAATAATAAGTTTATTTCTATCCCGCCTCCATCTCCCCGAAGGAGACTTGGGGCGGCTTACAGCAAAATTAAAATACAAGCAATGATAAAATATGAAACATCAAAGGACAACAACAGAAACCAATAATAAAATATACACAATAGGTGAAAAAACATAACACAGAATTAAAGCATCAAATTAAAAACAATGAGGTTGCAATGGTGGATAAGCAAGGTGCACATTATGAGTAACAAATTCGTAAATAGATAAAGTGCAATAGAATCATTTAAGGTCACATTAGGTAGGGAGAAGTCCTGAATATATGTTTTTTTAATTATTATTATTATTATTATTATTATTATTATTATTATGTTTAAAATGTTAATTTACTTTTTGTTTGTATTTTCTGATGTTACTGTATGTTGGTTGCTGTTTTATTTGGGCTTGGCCCCACGTAAGCCGCCCCAAGTCCCTTCGAGGAGATGGAGGCATGGTATAAACATATTATTATTATTATTATTATTATTATTATTATTATTATTATTATTATTATTATTGCCTGATTGGCCAGCATCAACCAGTGTTACATCTATCCTTTAGGAGGGATTTCCACATCCAAGTAAAAGGCCATTTGTCATTCTCCAAGTCTCCTTGATTTCAGAGTCTATTCAGTTAACACCAGTGCTTTGAACCACAAATAAATTCATAGACAGTACAGTTGTGTCAGCACTGGAATAATGTGAACACCAACACATCATACAACAGTCAATCTGGTGCAAATTTCCAAATGATTCTCAAAAGCATGTAAAACACATAGCAATAACTCAGCCAGGACATTTAAAAGGCCTGAGTGCCCGTAGTCAGGATTAATTTCTCTTGATAAGGATGCAGCTCAGGAGCTTTCAGCCATGGTATCCTTTCTCAACTCACTGAGAAAGATGGACCAAGGGGTCTGCATTAATTCCAGACATTCTTAGGCATTCACTGCAACAACTTTATCAGCTTCTGCTTTGTTTCTAGGCTGAAATCTAGACGCTAGTTATTACCTTCAAAGTCACATATGGTTTAGAGATAGGATTGTTTATTCCCATCTGAGACTGCCTGCCATTGAGGTCTGTCAGAGAAACTCTTTTACATCCTTCTAGTAGTGTCTGAATTGTGATTGGTTGGGATGCAGAAGAATACCTTCTTTATAGTTTCACACACAATGTGGAACTTCCCACTCAGAGCAGTCCATCTACCCTCCATTCCTTGGTTACCTTGTGAGGTTAAGCCAGCATAGTGTAGTAATTTGAGAGTTGGACTAGGACTCTTGGAGACCAGGATTCAAGTCCCCACTTTCCACAGAAATTCACTTGAAGTTGATCTGAAAGTATTTAACAACAACAAACCTTGCGAGGGCACCTTAATCTAATGATCACTTCTATGCTCCATGGAATTTCTGTGAATCATATCTCAATCCCTATTATTTATTATTTACATTTTTACTTTTGTTGTTTTGCTGGTGTTATAATTCTGATGTTGCAAGCCACCTGCTTAGCATTTTAAACAGAAAACCATATTTTTTTAAAAAAATAAACAAATCATAACATGTAAATCAACACAGTATTCAAAGCTTTTAGATGTCAACAAAAAAAACCTAGCCATCCCCTTCCCATTGCTTCTCTACTCTACTGTTCTGTCCTATCCTATCTTCTGTTGTCCAGTTGCTGTATTTACTTTTGAATATAGTGCATCATCAAATGCAATGCACACCTCAGTTTTGAGGGTGCGCATTGCAAAAATGGATCAGCCATCAAATGTAATGCATCAATTGGTGCAGGCATAGCATGTCAGGAAGGCAGGCAGCATGAATGAGGAATTTTGGATACAAAAAAAAAGTGAACTTTAGATTTACGCAAATATGGTAATTCAATTATGAGACTCAGGTCAGTTGAGGAGCACTGGGCTACTTTTCCATAAACCTCCTTCAGGCTAGAACAAATGTCTATAGATGTACCAGCCTATCCAGTGACCAACTAGAAGGGAATCTCAGGGATACATATGAGTATGTAGTTTTGCCTTTTCCTCATCACTCTCATGTTTTAAGGTTCCTACTGGCATAATAATATTTTAATGTATACACAAGGGCTTTACTGTACTAGTCCAGATTACAATATTTATTTATTTATTTATTTATTTATTTATTTATTTATTTATTTACAGTATTTATATTCTGCCCTTCTCACCCCAAAGGGGACTCAGGGTGGATCACATTACACATATAAGGCAAACATTCAATGCCTAAACATAGAACAGAGACAAATACAAACACAGGCTGGCCTCGAACTCATAACCTCTTGGTCAGAGTGATTTGTTGCAGCTGGCAGCTGGCTGCTCACCAGCCTGCGCCACAGCCCGGCCAATATGACATAGGGCTATGCTGGTGCTGGGGGAGTTGAGGATATTTCTGTCTTCACCTAGTAGGAATATTATTCTGATGTAATATTCTTAGAATTCACATTAATATTCTTCATGAAAATATGTGTCTCTAAAGTGCGATGCGAGAATGCAAGGTCTCTTTTTTTAGAAACTTCCAATGAAAGCTCACAAGACGGCAACTGCTATTTAAGTTCCTTCTCTTGTCTGTGCCAGACTTAAAAGCTTGCAAAATAATCCATTTCCAGAAGATGGCAGCAACTGTGCCAGCCAGCAAGTCAGGGATGACGTCTTCCTTGAAGCCACAGAGAAGTCAAGGACAAAAAGGTGACTTGCTGACGTACCAGTATGATCGTTCTACTTTCCTGGTGCACTGGCAATGCGCTATCATGTTTTTGAACGTTGATTTAAAACACAGTTCTGTCCCTTTTAGAGTTATATGAACACTCTGCCCATAACAAGTTAACATGCCTGCTGGTTATGTTTTCAGGAGAGTGCTGGTGAAGGGGCAAGTGGATCAGCTAACTCTAGATATCCCCACAGGACATCAGCAAATGCAGTTTTCTAGTTTTTATCAGCCATACAGACTACAAGGAGATAGCCATAGCCTAACATACAATCAGAGCTTTTTGGACATAAAGGACTACCTTCCCCAGTACCACTCTAGCAGTTAAAATGGACTTTACTTATGGCAGCGTTTCTCAACTTGGGGGTTGGGATCCCTGGGGGTTGTGAGGGAGGTTTAGCGGGGTTGCCAAAGACCAGTATTTTCTGTTGGTAATGGGGGTTCTGTGTGGGAAGTTTGGTCCAATACTATTGTTGGTGAGGTTCAAGGGGCTCTTTGATTGTAAAGTAAAGGTAAAGGTTTCCCCTGACGTTAAGTCCAGTCATGACCAACTCTGGGGGCTGGTGCTCATCGCCATTTCTGAGCCGAAGAGCCAGCATTGTCCATAGACATCTCCAAAGTCATGTGGCCGGCATGACTGCATGGAGCGCTGTTACTTTGCCGCTGGAGCAGTACCTATTGATCTACTCACCTTTGCATGTTTTCGAACTGCTAGGTTGGCAGGAGCTGGGGCTAACAGCAGGCGCTCATTCCGCTCCTGGGATTTGAACCTGGAACCTTTTGGTCCGCAAGTTCAGCAGCTCAGCGCTTTAACACACTGTGCCATCAGCAACTACAACTCCTAAATGTCAAGGTCTATTTTCCCCAAAACACCACCATCACATTTGGGTATATTATTTGTGCCAAGTTTGGTCCAGATCCATCATGGTTTGAGTCCACAGCGCTCTCTGGGTGTAGGTGAACTACAACTCTAAAACTCAAGGTCAACACCCATCAAACCCTTCCAATGATTTCTGTTGGTCATGGGATTTCTGTGTGCCAAGTTTGGTTCAGCTCCATCATTGGTGGGGTTCAGAATGCTCTTTGACTGTAGGTTAACTATAAATCCCAGAAACGCCAGCTCCCAAATGACAAAATCAATCCCCCTGAACCCCACCAGTGTTCACATTTGGGTGTATCGGGTATTTGTGCCAAATTTGGTCCAGTGAAATAAAACACATCCTGCATATCAGATATTTACATTACGATTCATAACAGTAGCAAAATTACAGTTAGGAAGTAGCAATTTTATGGTTGGGGGTCACCACAACATGAGGAATTGTATTTAGGGTCACGACATTAAGAAGGTTGAGAACCACTGACTTATGGAGTGTCACAGTAGAATTATTGCCTCACATGGCTGGCAGGACTATTTTGGTGGTTGCATTTTAGGCCCCTTCCACACAGCTGAATAAAATCCCACATTATCTGCTTTGAACTGGAATATATGGAAGTGTGGACTCAGATATCCCAGTTCAAAGCAGATATTGTGGGATTTTCAGCCTTGATATTCTGGATTACATGGCTGTGTAGAAGGGCCCCTAGTTATGAAGCTCCCTTCTACCAGAGAATCTGCAGTACCATCAGCTCTTATCATTCAAACATCATTTTAGAATTTGTATACATTTGGGAATAAGCACAATTGTTTTCCTCTTTCTTTCTTTCTTTCTTTCTTTCTTTCTTTCTTTCTTTCTTTTTTTTCTCTGCTGTTGGTTAGTATTCTCTGCAAATGTCTCATTTGCAGTTTGTGATTTTAAGTGTGTGTTTTGATGGAAGTTGTTATTCTCCCTGGGCATCCATGAAAAAATGTAATTATAAACCAGCAAGCAATCAAACAAACAATGCCAACAACAAAATGGCAAAAGGGATCTCTTAAGTAAGGGCCCTGTGAAGTACTTATTCTAACACCAAACTTGACAAGCTGGAAAGAAAGCATAGTTAAAAGTGTAATTCTCTCCTTGCTGTATGTCTGCTTGTTGTATACAGAGATGATCACTCTAAATCAGTGGTTCTCAACCTGTGGGTCCCAGATGTTTTGGCCTTCAACTCCCAGAAATCCTAACAGCTGGTAAATTGGCTGGGATTTCTGGGAGTTGTAGGTCAAAACACCTTGGGACCTACAAGTTGAGAACCACTGCTGTAAATCATTGCCACAACTTGAAAGCGTAATATGGCTCTCTTATTCATGGGAGCATGTTCCAGGAACACCTCGTGGGCACCTGAAACTGCAGATAATAGTAAATTCAAAATTTTGACTTTATTTAAGCTAGAGAGATTGAGGGGGATAATTCTTAGAGTGTTGTACGTAAAACTGTAGATATTGAGTCCACACATAAGGGGGTTGCATTGTATTGTGACAATCTGAAACTGTAAGGGACTGTTGATTGTTGATTCTACCACCACTCCCTTTCACTTTTCAACTCAATTGTGTTTTGGCAAGATATAAAATTGCCTATTAATAAGCAGGCACTAATATAAATGGGGGGCCCATTCCCCCTAATTCTCCTTTTAAAGAACAAAGGACAGATCCTGTCTACCACCACCATCCCCAAAATCTGTGGGAGGAAGTGGGTCTTCCCACAGAGGATTTGGATGCAACTAAAGGAGCATTTTACTACATCAGCTGACCTCTGCACAATAGATAGAAGGACTTGTGTGTGTGTATGCCTTCAAGTCACCTGCCGATTCATGGCACCATAGGTTTTTAATATGCAAGAAATATTAAGAAGTGGTTTTGCCAGTTCTTTTCTATGAAATATAGACTTACTGCACCAGATATTCCTTGACAGTCTCCCATCAAAGTACTAACCAGAGCTGACCCTGCTTGGCTTCTAAAATAACATGGGATTTATTTAGATCAGCATGCCCTTTTGCAGACAAAAAGCCCTTTCTTATCCTGCTGTTTCTCCCTATTTATCCCAAATATCCTTTTCATATGTCAGAATATAAATCTGATTCTGGAAATAGAAATGTATATAATGCATATTTATCTAATAGGTAAATTATCATTGATAATTATGTTGAACATAATTGTCAATAGCAGCCACAGAGAAGTAATTGGGATACATTCAAAAGAAGGAGAAAAGTCAACGTTTTCCAGCTACAGGACAAGAAGCAAGTTTTTCTGGAAGAGCCTATTGTGCTTTTAAGGAATTGAAGCATGCTAGATAGAGGTATTTGGCCGTTTGCCTTTTCACCCGCATTCAGTTTCTTGATGAGTAATAATGAGACACTGGGAACAGCAGAGACAACGCCGAATAGCATTGAGGCTAATGATGCAACTAGACTCAAGCTAAAAGGACATCCAGTTGTAGACATGCTCAGAGGTAAAAGGAAAGTACAAAGCTGCACAACACATGGGCATGTGGAATAAGAGAAGCATGGATGAGTAGTAGCTAGACTGAGGCTGGATCTACACTGCCATATAATCCAGATTATCAAAGTAGATAATCCACATTATCTGCTTTGAACTGGATTATATGAGTCTACACTGCCATATAACCCAGTTCAAAGCAGATAATCTTGATTTTATATCACAGTATAGATCCAGCCATAGTAAAAAAAAGAAAAAGAAAAAAGTGGAACGCATAAACTTTGCTCCCTTCTACACAGCTGTATAAAATCCAGATGATCTGCTTTGAACTGGATTATATGGCAGTGTAGACTCGGATAATCCAGTTCAAAGTGGATAATATGGATTATCTGCCTCAATATTCTGGATTATATGATACAGTAGAGTCTCACTTATCCAACATTCTGGATTATCCAACGCATGTTTGTAGTCAATGTTTTCAAAACATCGTGGTATTTTGGTGCTAAATTTGTAAATATAGTAATTACTAGGCTTGATCGATCCATGAAAAATTTGATTCTAAACTCGTTTCAAAACTAGAGGGGGCAGTTTTTCGTTTTTGTTGCTAATAACGAATTTGGCCCCCAAAATTTTTCGAAATTAACGAAAATTCGTTATTTTCGAAATTAATTCATTAATGGCGGACGCGCATGCACGGTGGCCCAAAAACAGCCCGAAGGGGGGGGGGACTTAGGGGGCTCTCCCGCCCTCATTTTTTGAGTGATCTTCTTCAAACTTGGTACAGTGGTAGAACACATTTAACACTGATAGCTCACCAAAATGTGGAACGTTTCCCTTATCCTCTGATTTTTGGCAAATTTTCATAGCTTTTATAATAAACCATTTTTTAATAATTGCAGAAATCTGTTCCTGGTTTGAAAGTCTTATTTCCTGTTAAATTGGGTTGTCTTTACTGTGAAAGTCATTGCTCTACTTCAGAAACTTTGTTTTTGTGGCTGAAACTTTGTTAAATTGGTGTAGTCCCTAGCTGAGACACAAGCAGCCCCGCTTGTGTTTGAGAGCGGTGAAGGGACAAAGGCACCCCCTTCTTTCCCCAAAAGGAGTTGTATTTTGTACAGGGAAGTATGGGATATGCAACTCTTTCCCAAACTTGGCTTAGGATTATCAGGAAGCGTCCCCGGCTGAGACACAAGCAGCCCCGCTTGTGTTTGAGAGCAGTAAAGGGACAAAGGCACCCCCCCTTCTTTCCCCAAAAGGAGTTGTATTTTGTACAGGGAAGTATGGGATATGCAACTCTTTCCCAAACTTGGCTTAGGATTATCAGAAAGCGTCCCTGGCTGAGACACAAGCAGCCCCGCTTGTGTTTGAGAGCGGTGAAGGGACAAAGGCACCCCCCCTTCTTTCCCCAAAAGGAGTTGTATTTTGTACAGGGAAGTATGGGATATGCAACTCTTTCCCAAACTTGGCTTAGGATTATCAGGAAGCGTCCCCGGCTGAGACACAAGCAGCCCCGCTTGTGTTTGAGACTGGGGAAGGGACAAAGTTACCCCCCTTCTTTCCCCAAAAGGAGTTGTATTTTGTACAGGGAAGTATGGGATATGCAACTCTTTCCCAAACTTGGCTTAGGATTATCAGAAAGCGTCCCTGGCTGAGACACAAGCAGCCCCGCTTGTGTTTGAGAGCAGTGAAGGGACAAAGGCACCCCTTTCCTTCTTTCCCCAAAAGGAGTTGTATTTTGTACAGGGAAGTATGGGATATGCAACTCTTTCCCAAACTTGGCTTAGGATTATCAGGAAGCGTCCCTGGCTCGGATCCCTTGTTTCCAAAAACACTTTTGCGTGGAAAAAAGAAAGGAGAAAGCCCACCCCGCCCGCAAGAAGAAAAATGGCGCAGCAGAAAAATTGCTGCGCCAGGAAAAAAACACCCACAGGACAGCCCTTTGCAAAAACAAAAGAAAAAGAAAGACCCAACTAACACACACCACCCAAACTCAGCCAGCCACCCCACCTTTTCTCCCGGTCTTCACACAGCCATGCTGTGACGCAGCAATCTTTCCTGCCTGCCAGTGCCTGCACCAAACTCTCCCTTCCACCCTCTCCAAAATTCCCAGTGCGACTGAGCCACGAGGCGTGTGCACGCTGTTTTCATTCAGGACGTCCTACCAGCCCCTCCCCCTGGTTAAACGTGCTCTCTGATTGGCTACAAGGTGCAAACAACACGCTAGATTGCCCCAGTGGACTTAAACAAGTTTGGATGATTTGCCAAAGCATTTTTTAAAAACGAAAAAAAAGGCGTCATAACGGAAAACGGCCAATCGCGGTTCGAAACCGCGATATCCAGGCGTGTGGACAACCAAGGTTCGATATTGCTTCAAAACAAATGAAAATAACGAATCAATAACGGTAAACGGGGAAAACGAATTATTTGAGCAAGCCTAGTAATTACTACGTAGCATTACTGCGTATTGAACTACTTTTTCTGTCAGATTTGTTGTATAACATGATGTTTTGCTGCTTAATTTGTAAAATTATAACCTAATTCGATGTTTAATAGGCTTTTCTTTAATTCCTCCTTATTATCCAACGTATTCACTTATGCAACGTTCTGCCGGTCCGTTTATGTTGGATAAGTGAGACTCTACTGTAGTTTAAAAAGGCCCTCCGCAACACTTGAAATCAAAAGTAGACATTTGGACTCAAATAATTACACAGTATGTTATTCAGAAAAGGTGCTATATGAACAGAAGGGAAACAAATTGCATGCCCAAGAACAAATAAAAATATGTCAGAAAAACTCTGGATCACTCTTAATGTGTGCCACAATATCTGATTGTTCTGATGCATACGTAACCTGTACTCAGGATAGGAGGCTAGCCTCAGGACAGAATATGGATAAATTAAATAGTTTTTAATTGGCAAAAGGGTCAGGAAATGCTTCAGTTTCTCACCCTTGTACACTGATCATATCATAAGTAAAACTAGATTAGACTTGTAGAAAAAGGACCTGAAAATTGGAGGGTGGAACATCAAGAATTTAAGATATGCAGATAACACCATATTAGTAGCTAAAAATAGCAATGACTTGGAACAATTACTGAAGAAAGTGAAGGAAGAAAGTGCAAAGGCAGGTTTCCAAGTGAACATTAAGAAAACAAAAATAATGATCACAGGTGGTTTATATAGCTTTAGAGTAGACAATGAAGGCTTTTCTCATCTTGGCTCAGTAATTAATCACAATGGAGACTGAAGTCACAAAATTAGAAGAGTACAATTGGAAGGCCAGCTATAAAGGAATTAGGCAAAGCCTGGAGGGCAGAGATATATAATTTGAATATAAAGTTAGGATTGTCTGTGCCATTGCAAACAGTTCGGGACCCGCCTACCTTCATGACCGTGTTTCCCCCTATGAACCTGCACGATCGCTTCGATCATCCAGGGAGGCCCTTCTCTTGCTTCCACTTCCATCACAAGCTCGACTTACCGAGACGAGGGAGCAGGCCTTCTCGGTTGTGGCTCCCTGGATTTGAAACTCCCTGCCTAGGAAGATTAGGCAAGCACCCACCCTAACATCTTTTAAAAAGGAGTTAAAAACTTGGCTCTTCCAGGGCACTTTTGAATAACCTAGTCCCCGTGATAAAAAAAACCTCCACCTAAACAATTTCACTTTATATCACACTTTATTCTACTCTCTCCTGAAAATAACTTGACATCCTACCTCACTCCAGTGTTAAAAATGTTTGAGTATTTTGTCCTCTATGCCCCCAAACGGCACTATAAAATATATAACTGCACTTCCTTTTAGACCACCCTCAAATTTTACTCCATTTCTCCTAAATGGTGGTCCTTTTATGTCATATTTTCCATGTTTAGAATTGGTTTTTACTGTTTTTGTATTGTTATTGTATTGTATTGATTTTAATGTGTTTATTTGGTTGAAGATGCTGTTTCTTTATGTTTTTTGCCTTTTTAAATTTGTTTTCAGGCATAGCCCTGTGTTAGCCATCCCGAGTCCCTGCGGGGAGATGGAGGCGGGATAGAAAAATAAAGTTATTATTATTTATTATTATATTTCACATTTCTGATTTCTATGTATGGTGGTGAAAGCTTGACAGTGAGAAGAGCTGATAGTCAGAAAATCAACTCATTTTAAATGTGGTGCTGGTGGACCGTTCTATAGATACTGTGGACTTCTAAGAAGATAAACAAAAGGGTCCTAAAGCAAATCAAGTATGGACTCTTCTTAGAAGTGAAGACTGACTAAACAGAGACTCCCTCCCTGGAGCAGCTATTAGCACAGGATAGAATCTGCAAAAGTTTTCCTGTTGTAAGAGCAAGTTGCCGTGTAACAATATCAATTTTGCTATTTTATCTAGGACAGCAACACTACCTAAAATTGATATTGCTGTTCCAATATCAGTAATACAACCTTCTAATATTGTTGCTCCCATCTATTTCTCCCTATAGTTAGATTTTCTCAGTTAAAAACAAACAAACAAAACTTGAACATTGTTGTTTTTGCATGCACCCACATACAAGAGAAAGAGAGGAAAGTTTAGAGAATGTGAGAGAGATGATTCTCTGATTTATCCTTGCTCTTTTGCTCTAGTGCACACGTTTGCACCACCCACTTCTCAAGTTTGTTTTGCTTTTTTAAACTGGGCGAACGTTATTATAGATCTCTCATTGTCACATGTACTTTGCCTTGACAGCCAGTAGCTTGTCAATTGCCATCTGCCATAGGCAGAGGCTAAATTTGTACTTGGAATGATAGAAATATAGTTGGAAGAGACCACAAGGGCCATCCAGTTCAGCCCCCTTCTGCCATGCAAGAAAACACAGTCAAAGCACTCCTAACAAATGCCCAAACGGCCTCTGCTTCAAAATTTCCAAAAGAGTCTCCATCACACTCCCACCCAGTGCATTTTACTGTCAAACAGTTCTTTACCGTCAGAACATTCTTCCTGATGCTTAGGTGGAATCTCTTTTCTTGTACTTTGAATCCATTCATAGAATCATAGAGTTGGAAGAGACCTCATGGGCCATTCAGTCCAACTCCCTGCCAAGAAGCAGGAAAATCACATTCAAAGCACTCCCAACAGATGGCCATCCAGCCTTTGTTTAAAAGCCTTCACCACACTCCGAGGCAGAGAGTTCCACTGCTGAACAGCTCTCATAGTTCTTCCTAATGTTCAGGTGGAATCTCCTTTCCTGTAGTTTGAAGCCATTGTTCTGTGTCCTAGTCTCCAGGGCAGCAGAAAACAAGCTTGCTCCCTCCTCCCTATGACTTCCCCTCACATATGTATACATTGATCTATGTCCTTCCATATGAAATCCTTTGAAAGATTTCAGATATTTAAACATGGCCATTGTGTCTCCTCTTAACCTTTTCTCCAAGCTAAACATTTCCATTTCCTCAAGGTGCTCCTCAAAGAATATCATTTCAATGCCCTTAATCATTTTGGTCCTCTGTATTTTGGAGTAACTTTAACTTTCAAAACGAATGCTATGGAATCCTAGGAGTTGTATTTGGTGAGGCAGCAGCACTATTTAACAGAAGAGGCTAAAGACAACTCCCATTATTCCACAACATTTAATCACTTGTGTCAAGCTGCCTTAACTCTACAGTATAGATACACCCAAAGCTTTCTTTTATTATCAGTTAAGCCTGTTGTTAACTAGAAAGATGGGGGTACATATATAAATGCTATATATGTGTGTGTGTGTGTGTGTTATGGTACTGCACTTACAGACAATCCAAACCATGCAGGAAAAACATGAAGAAGCCAGAACTCAATTCCTGGTTTTGATGGTGATTTAGAATCACATAACCATAGAACTAGTAGTTTTAAATGCCAAAGGATGATCATGTGGAGGGACGCAATGCATTTCAAAACTGACTTACTACTCTTGGACGCTTAAATTCTTTTTCTTTAGTTGGAAATAGCCAGTCAAGGGAGCTGGAGGGCCCTGCTGACAGCTTGGGTGGAGGCTGATGCAGTCTCAGGTCACAACTTTCACATCCTCCCCAGTTAAGAAGATAGTGGGTAGGGATGCACAGGAAAGTGCTCGTGGCTCATCAATACTTCTTGTAAGGAACTTACTGGTTCTATATTCAGTTTGGATTAGGCTGGATCTGCACTGCAATATAAGACTCATATAATGCATTTTGAACTGCATTGAACTGCATTATATGGGTCTACAGTACACAAAGGAGTCCCGGTGGTGAAGTGTGTTAAAGCACTGAGCTGCTGAACTTGCAGACCGAAAAGTCGCAGGTTCAAATCCCGAGAGCGGAGTGAACGCCCGCTGTTAGCTCCAGTTTCTGCCAACCTAGCATTTCGAAAACATGCCAATGTGAGTAGATGAATAGGTACCGCTCCGGCGGGAAGGTAACAGTGCTCCATGCAGTCATGCCGGCCACATGACCTTGGAGGTGTCTATGGACAACGCAGGCTCTTCATCTTAGAAATGGAGATGAGCACCAACCTCCAAAGTCAGACATGATTGGAGTGAACGTCAGGGGAAACCTTTACCTTTACCTTACAGTACACAAAACATATAATATATTTCATACTGCATTACATGGCAGTGTAGATCCAGCCTTAGTGTTTACAGTGCTGAACTGGAACTTGGAGAACTCAAATTTTAGTCCCCACCCATTAGCTATCCCACTGTTTATAGTAAATGTAACAATAAAAGGCAAGGTAATGGTGCACCATGCAGTTATGCCGGCCACATGACCTTGGAGATGTCTATAGGCAACGCCAGCTCTTCAGCTTCAAAATGGAGATGAGCACCAACCCCTAGAGTCAGACCCGACTAGACTTAATGTCAGGGGAAAACCTTTATCTTTGCCTAACAAGTTGTTGGGTTACATATGGTAGTTAATGTTTAAACAGAGTTAATGTTTGAATAGCCTTGGCATGAGTTACCAAAGCCAATAGAACAAATGCCGGCACAGTTACATTATCTGGGTGGAGGCCACTGGGAGGCACTAGAGAGAGAGGGATAGTCCATTTTATAGGGGTGGAGCGTGGGTTGAAGGAGTAAAACCATTTCCCCCTGTTTTTCTGTTATTCCCCCCACCCATGTCCCCGTTGTGGAAACAACCCTTGTTTATGATAAGGGAAGGGGGGAGGGGGATTAACCAGCAAAAATGGACGAAATATTTTTCTTCCTTCAACCCCCCCTCCCTAAAATGGACTATCCTTCTCTCTCTAGCACCTTCTAGTGGCCTCTGCCTGGATAATGGAACAGTAACCAAAAGCCTTAGTCTTCCCTACATGCTTATAGGGTACCAAACCCAAGTGATCAGAGTTGGGCTTACTTTTGAGAAAAGAGACCTAGAATATCAAGGCAGAAAATCACACAATATCTACTTTGAACTGGGTTATCTGAGTCCACACTGCCATATATTCCAGTTCAAAGCAGATAATGTGGGATTTTATTCAGTTGTGTAAAAGGGGCCCATGTTAGCCAGGTAAAGGTTTACCCCTGACGTTAAGTCCAGTCATGTCTGACTCTGGGGGTTGGTGCTTACCTCCATTTCTAAGCCGAAGAGCCGGCGTTGTCCGTAGACACCTCCAAGGTTATGTGGCCAGCATGACTGCATGGAGCGCCGTTACCTTCCCGCCGGAGCGGTACCTATTGATCTACTCACATTTGCATGTTTTCGAACTGCTAGGTTGGCAGGAGCTGGAGCTAACAGCGGGCGCTTAAGCCACTCCTGGGATTTGAACCTGGGACCTTTTGGTCTGTAAGTTCAGCAGCTCAGCGCTTTAACGCACTTCGCCACTGGGGCTCCATGTTAGCCAAGTGAACCCCAATCCAAAGGGGGCCCTATGGCAAACAAAAGATTGGAAGCTGCAATGGCATTGCATTGCTGTTGCTGCACTCCTTCAAATTGTTTCTGAGTTAGGACAAGGAGGATGACCTATCACAAAGTTTTTCTTGGCAAGATTTAGTCAGAGGAGATTTGACTTCCTCTGAGGGTGAGACAGTTTGATTTTACAATCACCCTAGTGCTCCCATGGTTGAGGATTTCTAGGGTCACAATCAAATGCTCAAGCAACTATACCATGCTGGCTTCTCTTCACATCCATACTTTAGTGTACATTCAGCCCTTCACATTTGCTGGGGTTGGGGGCACAGGACCCATATGAAATGGAAAAAAAGCCATAAATAATGAAATTGATATTATTTTTACCTGAGAAAAACCTTTCTACAAATTTCTGTGTCTTACAGCATGAATGTATGGTCAACTTCTAGAAGCTGATCATAGAATCACACTGGAAGGCACAGAGAGTCCTAGAGAGATGTTTTCTCTAGAAATCTCTAGGTTCTTCAAAATGGCCATGGGGCGTTGACCATGGAGTCACACTGGAACACCCAGAAACTGCTAGAGATAATGTTTAATCAAATATGTGAATAACACTATGTAACACAATTTTTGTTCCAGAAATTGTTTTTTTGTGGCTGCCACAAACTATGTTGAATTGCTTGAGACTCTATGCGTGTTAAAGTACTGAGCTTTTGAACTTGCAGACTGAAAGGGCACAGGTTCGAATCCGAGGAGCAGAGTGAGCGCCCACTGTTAGCCCCAGCTTTTGCCAACCTGGCAGTTTGAAAACATGCAAATGTGAGTAGATGAATAGGTACCACTCCACCAGAAAGGTAATGGCGCTCCATGCAGTCATGCCAGCCACATGACCTTGGAGGTGTCTACAGACAACGCCGGCTCTTCGGCTTGGAAATGGAGATGAGCACCAACTCCCAGAGTCAGACATGATTGGACTTAATGTCAGGGGAAAATCTTTACCTTTACCTTTACCTATTAAATATTGATTGAAAAACTATAGCAAAATGTGCAGCAGGATATCCCACAAAAACAAAGTTTGTGCAGTTTAATAAACTTTTCTCATGTCTCACTTGGATCCCTGATGGTGGCAAAGTGTGTTAAAGCACTGAGCTGCTGAACTTGCAGACCGAAAGGTCCCAGGTTCAAATCCCAGGAGCGGAATGAGCGCCCGCTGTTAGCCCCAGCTCCTGCCAACCTAGCAGTTTGAAAACATGCAAATATGAGTAGATCAATAGGTACCGCTCTGGTGGGAAGGTAACGGCGCTCCATGCAGTCATGCCGGCCACATGACCTTGGAGGGGTCTATGGACAAGGCTGGCTCTTCAGCTTAGAAATGGAGATGAGCACCAACCCCCAGAGTCGGACACGACTGGACTTCACGTCAGGGGAAACCTTTACCTTTACCTTAGTCTCACTTATCCAACATTTCCTTATCCGACATTCTGGATTATCCAACGCAGTCTGCCTTTAGTAGTCAATGTTTTTGTAGTCAATGTTTTCAATACATTGTGATATTTTGGTGCTAAATTCATAAATACAGTAATTACTACATAGCATTACTGTGTATTGAACTACTTTTCTGTCAAATTTTTTGTATAACATGATATTTGCGTGCTTAATTCGTAAAATCATAACCTAATTTGATGTTTAATAGGCTTTTCCTTAATCCCTTCCTATTATCCAACATATTCGCTTATCCAACGTTCTGCCAGCCCATTTATGTTGGATAACTGAGACTCTACTGTAGTTGCCCTTTAGCATCCATGGATTCCCCATCTATGTATTCAATGGCCTTTTGAAGGCAATCATAAGCTTGATGTGATCAGCGCTCAAAATTAGTTAGGACCTTTTGATACAGCCATATAACCCACCCAACTTATGGCTGGGTTTTCTTGGCAAGATGTGCTCAGAGGTTGAGAGAGTGTGATTTGTCCATCCTAATCACCCAGGAGGCATTTCTAGGCTGGGTTGGGATTCCAACCCTGGTCTCCAGGGTTGCATCATTGCTGAGTCCCTACTTGAGGATAATGATGGCCCCTGAAGACATCAGAAGGAGAAACGCTGAAGGAGGAATAGCAGGATGCCACTGCCAGGCTGGGAGGCCAGAGGAAAAGAGAGGGGAGCGGGGGGAAAGGCAGAAAGGCTCGATAGCATTCTTTGGGGAGGCGATTTGGCCGTCTAACGTCACCGGTTTCTTGGAGCAGCGAGACCGAGGCTGCCGTCACCGCAGCTGATTAGTGTGGACAGCACGATCCACTGCAGTGCCTGGGAGGCAGGCGGAGCAGAAGGAAAGGCAGGCAGGAAAGAAGGCATGACGACAGGCAGGACTGGACCACACACTGCAGCCTCCTCGGACCCCCTGCCTTTCAGGAAAACGGGCAAAGCACAGCCCATGCCTGGAAGAAGTCCATCTTTATCTCCTGGAGGATATCAAAAAAAAAAACCCTCCACCTCCTTGCATGGCGACTTATATTTCCCCTGGAGAAATACTGTATTACCTTTGCTCTTCTGGAATCCAAGCTAAGTATCCTGTGCCTTCGCTGCCCCAGTTGCTTTTTCCACCCAGGGAAGGATTGCACCAAACACCAAAACGAATGAAATGCCATTCTACACACAGAAGCCACAAGCCTGTGAACAATTTCAACAGAAAAGGAGGAAACCATGAAAATAAACACAATCTGGCTACCAGTATTTTTTTTTTAAAAAAAAAACCTCTAAAATCAGGACAGTAAATAAAGAACAGCACTCTGAAAACAAGAGAATTCCAGAGACATGAAACAATCAGGGCCAGCTAACAGCTCCCAAAAAAGGATTTCCCCAGGCAGGAATCAGCCAGGCTTTGAAACTACAAGTCTTTTCAATGCTAATCAAGGTGATTAATTGCAACAAACACACTTGCCTCCAACAGACAATAATTTTTTCTCCCACCCTGGACCTTTCACAGATATATAAACCTCCCTTACTTAGTTTTCAACAAACCTCACAACCTCTGAGGGGCCCCTGGTGGCACAGTGTGTTAAATCGCTAAGCTGCTGAATTTGCGGACCAAAAGGTCTCAGGTTCAAATCCCGGGAGTGGAATGAGCGACCGCTGTTAGCCCCAGCTACTGCCAACCTAGCAGTTCGAAAACATGCAAATGTGAGTAGATCAATAGGTACCGCTCCAGCAAGAAGGTAACGGCACTCCATGCAGTCATGCCAGCCAGATGACCTTGGAGATGTCTATGGACAACGCTGGCTCTTCAGCTTAGAAATGGAGATGAGCACCAATCCCCAGAGTGGGTCACAACCGGACTTAACATCAGGGGAAACCTTTACCTTTACACAACCTCTGAGGATGCCTGCCTAGATGTGGGTGAAACATCAGAAGCAAATGCTTCTGGAACATGGCCACATGGCCTGGAAAACTCACAGCAACCTAATGAAATGCCAGCTTGTGCCCTGCTGCAATAATTACACAATGAATAATTATATAATCATTATAATGAAATCGTGGCATCATACAGTCAGTCACAGATCTGGAAGGGATCTCAAATGTTATTTATTATCCAGTCAAGGGCTGCTTAAACTTTCCTACTGGGAAGCCCTTTTGGCCTGAGAAATGTTTACGGCAACCTCAAGTATATAGGTATACAAAATAGGTATAAAAATCAAACATTTACTAAAAACAAACCAGCATTTGGAAGGCTTGCAAAACAGGCTTATTTATTTATGTCCAGGGTGGGGGAAAGAACGTGACTTAGAAAACAGAGGAATTCCAGACATGAAACAATCAGGGCCAGCTAACACTTCCCAACAAAGAATTCCCCCCAGGCAGGAAGAAGACAGGCCTTGAAGCTACAAGGCCATTCAATGCAATTGTAACATTCACACTTGCCTCAAGCAGACAAGAGTTCTTTCTCCCACCCTGGACCTTCTACAGATATATAAACTCCACTTGCCTAGTTTCCAACAGACCTCACAACCTCTGAGGATGCCTGCCATGGATGTGGGCAAAACGTCAGGAGAGAATGCCTCTGGAATATGGCCATACAGTCCGGAAAATTCACAGCAACCTCTGCAAAAAATGCTTCCGTTGCACTCCACAAAAAGGAACATCCACCTGTTTAGCAAGCCTTGCTGATCATTGAATGCTTTATTTTTATACCTATTTCATACCTATTTGATTTGGAGTCATGTAAAAACCTCTCAGGTGTAAAGGGGTTGTGAATGGAAAATGTTGAAGAAGTCCTGATCTAGTTCACCCCCCACCCTCAATAACAGCCTCATAGGAAGGCAATTTAAGGAATGGGGAAAGGCATAGGGGTAAGGGTGAAACGGGCACAATAACTCTAGTCTCCTGCAGGAACCGTGTGTTTAGGTTAACTTTAATGTTAGGTAGTTTTTAATCAGAAATGGGAGAGCCAGCTCATGAATCTCGCTTGTCAGGAGCATCTCAGGCCTCTTTCACACAGCTGAATAAAATCCCACATTATCTGCTTTGAACTGGAATATATGGCAGCGTGGACTCAGATAACCCAGTTCAAAGCAGATATTGTGGGATTTTCTGCTTTGATT
This sequence comes from Anolis carolinensis, assembly GCF_035594765.1. NCBI lineage: Eukaryota > Metazoa > Chordata > Lepidosauria > Squamata > Anolidae > Anolis > Anolis carolinensis. Next base: position 216,792,187 of record NC_085842.1, on the reverse strand, counting down.
TTCTGGGTTATATGGCTGTGTGGAAGGGCCCTCAGCCTTCCACCCGGAGCGTGGCAATGATATCACAACCTGCTTTACTAGGCTGTTATGATTATTGAGATAATGTGAAGCCCTGTAGGCTATCATAAATGTATACAGGGAGTATGCACTGTATACATTTGTAACAGGTATGCACTTGTAATTCTGTCTAGATGGACAGTGCTTTCCTTTTAAAGAAAGAGGCTATAAGAGCTTCAGAATAAAATTCTTGCCTTGATTTTTTGCTTGCTACTCATGCCCCTCTGCTGTCAGAATCTGAAACAAACATGACTTCATTTCTATCCCGTATTGATTTGATAATTTGTATCCAGTTCTTCCAAATATTTATGCTGCTCACAACTGCAACAGGTCAGTTAATGAACATGCGTCACTTTGCTGTCAAAATATCAAAAGCAATACTGTTTTCCATAAAGCCCATCCATGTTAGAAATAAGATATCACAACATATAATAAATAACATTTAACTGACATGGTAATTACAAGCATTAGCCTGGTAGTAAAACACCAATTAAATATTATTAGTTGAACTAATGGCATTACATTACATTAAGTAGTTAAACAACACAGCTGGGTCTAGGTTGCATTCCTGGACATGCAAAGCCAATGGAGACAGGAGAACCGGTTCCGTTGGGAGTCTCTGGAGATCAGGGAAATGCATTCCAATTAAAGCGAAACAAATAGCAATTTTAATGAACTCATCACCAATTGTAAATGGGTTTAAAGCATAAAACATCTGAGTTTCATTTTACAGGCAAGGGAAACATGCCAATGATCTCCAGAAGGACTAGAACAGTCTGCAACTGCTGATCCGAAGGGGACTTGGTTTGGATGAATACTGTATGTTTACTGTTGTACACCAGGTCATTTTCAGAAGGGAACACAACTGGAAAACAACTAGAAAGAACTGTGTACTTCTGCCATGCTTTCTACAGCTGGTGTTTCACTCAGGTGGAGGAAGAACAATCAGGAGCAAAAGAATTGGCATATACCTGCCGCGTATTCTGCAACAGAATATAGAGCAGGTATGGGCAAACTACCCCCAATGGTTCTTCTTCTTCTTCTTCTTCATTCGGTCAGTCGTTTCCAACTCTTCGTGACCCCATGGACCAGTCCATGTCAGAGCTCCCTGTCGGCCGTCGCCGCACTCAGTTCCTTCAAGTTCATGCCAGTCACTTCAAGGATACCATCCATCCATCTTGCCCTTGGTCGGCCTCTCTTCCTTTTTCCTTCCATTTTCCCCAGCATTATGGTCTTTTCCAAACTTTCCTGTCTCCTCATGATGTGGCCAAAATATTTCAACTTTGCCTCCAATATCCTTCCATCCAGTGAGCAGTCAGGCATTATTTCCTGGAGGATAGACTGGTTGGATCTTCTTGCGGTCCAAGGCACTCTCAGGATTTTCCTCCAGCACCAAAGTTCAAAAGCATCTATCTTCCTTCGCTCAGCCTTCCTTATGGTCCAGCTCTCGCATCCATAGGTTACTATGGGGAATACCATTGCTTTGACTATGCGGACCTTCGTTGCCAGTGTGGTGTCTCTGCTTTTCATTATTTTGTTGAGGTTGGCCATTGCTCTCCTCTCAAGAAGTAAACGTCTTCTGATTTCCTGGCTGCAGTATCTCTCCAGTCACATCTCCCATGCCCTACAGAACACCATCTTGGATCCCTATTCCAAAGGGAAGGAAGTGGTACATTACGAGATAATCTACAGCAGTCCAGAGATTGCTATCCATAAGACAGTTTCACACAGCCTGAAGGTTGGTTCTGAATGACCCAACCTCATTGACATTGTGACTTTCTCATAATACAGACACAACACTCAGAGGGAGCTGGCAAGCCTGTGAGAATGTCCTTCTCGAGAAAGTTTTAACCTAAAATAATCTGTAATGGAAAAGAGCTATGGAAATAGGCCGGGAGACAGACCTAAGGTATACATTCACCAGATAAGCCACTTATAGAGTTTCAGCATGATCTCTATTTTTATTTTTTAAGAACAAACAGCAGACAATCGGCCCATTATGCAAACACTTTTGACTGTCATGGAAATGCCCCCAAGTGATTCTCAATTCTTTTCAGTAATAATCATTGACATTCCTGTTTTTTAAAAAATTCTTTGCATAATATTCTTTTGAATATTTCACTTTCAGTAAGAGTGGATCATGCTTTCAGAGGTCATGTGAAAAAGATCTCAAGACTAAACAACTTGGCTCAGGAAAATCTGCTAATTTTGAAGACAGAATAAAATATTACAGTGATAAATATATGTTTGACAAGATAACACAAACGCAGGAACACAAAAGCAGGATATATTTCTTCAAAGGAATTAGTAGGTCTCAGGCTCATTGATTGCTCCACGTTAATTTGTCCTTACAAAGAATGCCATGGGTTGCTGTGAATTTTCCGGGCTGTATGTCCATGTTCCAGAAGATGGTCATACAGTCCGGAAAACTCACAGCAACCAGTGATTCCGGCCATGAAAGCCTTCAACAACACAAAAAATGCCATTTCAATTTTCTACGTCAAGTGCTAAAAAAATTTTGAAATTTTATTTTATCCTTTAGATTTGCATCATTTGAATACTTGTTGTTGCCAACAGTACAACACTCTGGATCTTCAAAGCACAGTTCAATAATTAACAAATTAATTAATCAGTCCTCTAGGAGTGGGAAATGAGATAATAATCCAGCAAGCCACAATAGCATATGATAGCATATGATAGACTTATTGATGTAAAATTCCTGGCAGGGTGAATATTTATATTTCAAGTATTGAGAGGGCTGGCTCATTGTAACCATGTATATCTAGGAGACATACCTAAGGATGCATCTACACTAGAATAAAGTCTGTTTGACACCATTGTCCATGGCTCAATGCTATGGAATCCCGGGAGTTGCAGTTTGATGAAACATCAGCTTTCTTTGGCAGAAGGATCTAAAGATCTTGCAAAATTACGACTCTTGTGAAATACATTAATTCTATAGCATAGATTCACCCCAGCTGGGGCTTTTCTCTTTCCAAACATAGAATCTTAGAAACTATAGGTTTTGCAGACTTTATGCAAAGGTTTTGAACAACTAAGGTTGTACCTTTGTGTGAAGTCTTGACTCTGCTTTTTCCCCCCCTTTGCTTTAGTTCTCCCTGTTTATAGGTTTTCCCAAAAGTGTATTAGTTTTGGGTGGAGCATAAAAAACCCCTAGAGGCCAGGCTTAGTTGGTCTATTCTATTTGCCTGTACAGAGCTCTCTTGCTAGACTTCTCCTCTTTCTGCAGCAGAGCTACAGTAACCAGAAGTTTGAACATTGTCTGGTAATCCTGGGCCCAAGCAATCCAAAACAGGCATCCTTAGCACTTGCATTCAGCCAGTATTAATATACAACCAGTTCCAGAGACAACAGAAGCTTTTAACCAGCTTAAATTTCACAAGGAAGAAGATTGAAATAGCTTATGAGCACCAGCTTGTAAACCATCACTTTGCATCAGAGGCAGAAGACTTTCAAGGACTCCAGAGAGATGACTGCAACCAGCAAAATCCCCCTTTGTAATGTATTGCCATGTGATAAGTCCTGGGTGGAGTTAACCCTTTATTCATCTTGTTTTCAGTAAACTCATTCTGGTTATCTTCTCACTTTGCCTAAAGTGCCTCTGTATGTTAAGGGTTTCGATCTTAACAGGAGGTATACAGATAGCACCTGAGTAAAGCCAGACACTATAGTTTTTCCCAAAGGCTCAGGCATGCCATCACACTTTGATTCCACAGTCTCAGAAGACACAACCATAGCTGGATGAAGCATGATGAAAATTCAAACTGTAAAATACAGGAAAGATGTGCTCAGAACCACTGGAGATCATGTGAGACATGGGTGGCTGCCCTCTGCTCATTCTTACTCTGTATTGTTTTGTCAATCCATATCAGTTTTATGTACCTGTGAATCACAAAGAGGAAAGCTCCCTTTCCATCAAAATCTGGAACATGGCAGGAACAATCAATTCCAGCTGATCCCTTTCAGGGCTTCAAACTGGGATATACTCTGGTCGTCTGCAGTATATCAGTGCAACTTTGTGAACTAGCCAAGAACCCCACCCCTTGGATTTCCCTGTAGCAGTCAAGCTGCAGATACTGTGGTTCCTGGGTCTAGTTCCAGTCTGTAATCAGTGGATACTGTGATCATTGTCCTAGTTTTCAGCTGGTTCTGCAGTGGAACTGGTTCCTTTTAGTTCACTTACTAGCTCAGTTTAAGCATCTATGAAGAAATAAATGAGATGGAGTTCATTTGCATATTTTCCTTATTTTTAATGGTTTGTTTTGATGCACATAGTCATATCAGCTCCTACTTGTAGTAGTGACCAAATTCAAACTCATGAATTCCACAGTCCATATTTTACATTTATTCCTGTCTCTTTCTCTAGACATGAACTTGCTTGCATTACAGTAGAGCCTCGCTTATCCAGTCTTCGCTTATCCAATGTTCTGTATTATCCAATGCAGTCTGCCTCCTGTCTGGATCCACAGCAACACGCAGTGCGCCAACAAGCCCAACAACACAAGTGCAGCCACACTTCCAAACAAGTGGCACTTATTATAAAACATGATGTTTTGGTGCTTCATTTGTAAAAGCATAACATAATTTGACATTTAATAGGCTTTTCCTTAATCCCTCCTTATTATCCAACATTTTAGCTTATCCAATGTTCTGCCGGCCTGTTTATGTTGGATAAGTGAGAGTCTACTGTATTCCAGATCATTGAGAACAACCAATGAGTTGCGTTTCATCTATTGGATTTGTTTACGAAGTGCATGAAAAAGAGAGGAATTTGAATTCTATAGCCATGGAATGCAAACATTTCTTTTCCTGGCAGCTGCTGGACTCAATTTGGACTTGCTGTGCTCTCTTGGGTCCCATCTACACTGACCATTAAATGGAGTTTCTTCGGTATTGAAGAAAGTGGCTTTGCTGTACCAATGATTACATAGGAAATCATGGAACCAGTTTAGATCCTAGATGGTAATTATTACACAACCAACAGAGCACATCAAGTGCTTTCTTTCATGTGCTTTGGCGGGAATTTGAAGCTAGCTTTGAAATGCATTGAAGGGTCAGTGCAGATGGGGTTTTGGGAAGGCTGCTGTGCTATATGCTTTACATGCTGCCAGTGCTACACGTATAATATACCAGCAATTATTTGCCTTGATGGCAGTGCATATAATTCTGAACATCAGCGCTGAGGGCAAGCCTTCAGTATGCCTTTCAGTATTGGTATTTGCTTGAACGCTTCCCAAAAGCATTCTTTCAAAAGCACTTGACTATTGTTCAAAACATAATGTGGAATTACATAGTACTTGGGCTGATTCAGCAAAACAGGCCTCTATGTTAACAATAACAACAATTACATAATTAAATAGAAAATAATTTGGCGTAACATTGGGTGCTATGCCTAGATGGTTGATTATTAAAAGGATTTTTTTTCATGTCAGGAGGATAAGGAAAATGCAGCCCTTACATCCCAAGGAGAAGTCTATGAGCCTCTAAGAAAGCTCTAAGAACAGAAAATAAGACACTGGCATCTCATCTGCTGAGAGCCTGTCTTTTCTGGCCAGATCCTGCAGGGTTAATGAGACACCAGAAAAACAAAGGTAAATTTCTGCCTTAGGCCCTTAAACTGGGACAAATAAGGTCATGAGATACTCCACAAAATCAGCACAAGGGTGGGCGGGGGCTCTCAGAAAAGGCTTTTTGTCTAAAGAACTCCATGCCAGTGCATACTGTGTTAGCAACTAAAGAAAGGACTACAGTGATTTAATGGAAGAAGGGCAGGGCAATGTCCCCAGAGCAGAGTTGGCCAGTCCTAGTCCAGATATAAAAATTGAAAACAAAGTACCCATGGCATATCTATAGCCAGATCAATGTAAACAACTATTGGCTCTCTGGGAGTGGAAACAAGGCAGGCAGCTATAGCCAGCCAGGAACATGGAGAAGCAGAGGTCACATTAGGCTTCAAGGTCTGGGTACATTTCCCCAAATGGTGGTATCTGTCCACTTGGACTGAGTCTTTGGACCCTGGCTGTACTGAATGTATATCTCCTCCCATAACCAGAATGTTTGGTCAAGTGAGAGCAGGGTGCATGCACACACACACAAACCAACAAAGCACAGATACCTTCGTGGTGAGTGTTATATCCAAAAGTACTCTGCCAGGGCATCATGCACTGCCTCCCATTTCATTTTTGTCTCACCTTCATTTCTCATCATTCGTGCTCTCAAAGTGTTCAGCACTTATCGGCATATACAATGGGGGCTTTTCTCTAGCACCCTTTCCCTGACGTCGCAGATGTTATGCAGGATCATACACACAGTGATGACTGAGGGGACGATTTCCTCAGCTTCCTCAAGCTAGGTGGTAAGGAATCTCCTTTGCAACTTTAGATGCTTGAATGCCCTCACCACTAGGATCCTGGCATGGTTAAGGTGCATGTTAAAGAGTGCCTGCTTCTCAGTGAGTGCTCCCAGGTATGGCTGCATGCAATAAAATCCTGCAGAAACTTACTAATAGTGCATGGGGTTCAGACCCAAAATTAATAAGAACATCGGCCCTGGCCTTGTCTTACGCAACTGTTGAGTATGCCTGCCTCGTTTGGCATAGGTCTGCCAACACGAAGCAGGTGAATATAGCATTGAATGAAACATGTAGAATAATCACAGGATGTCTTAAACCTACACCTATTGATAGACTCTATAAGCTAACTGGCATTGCTGCCCCCCCCCCCCCCAAATGTGCGATGGGAAGTTGCTGCCAATTGCGAGAGAAATAAGGTTGAACACTGTGAAAGCCACCCACTGTATGGCTATCAGCCTCCTCCCAGTAGACTTAAATCATGGAAAAGTTTTATGAGAACCACCACTCCTCTAAATGTTCCTCCAGCAACAGCAAGAATATCTCTGTCGGCAGCAACATCAGGCAATTCCAAGTGGATGACCCCCACAAAGGTCTTCCTCCAGGGGTAAACCAAGAATGGGCAGCTTGGAAGTCCCTGAACAGACTCAGAAGCGGAGTTCAAAAGACAACCTGGCAAAATAGCACTTCTTAGAAGAATCCTCCACCTTGTATGACTGTGGAGCAGAACAAACAACTCAGCATCTGTATGCTTGCCCACAATGCCCTGCCTCATGCACAGAGGAAGAACTGTTTAAAGCTACAGACAATATAGTTGGTATTGCCCATTAAACTATTTAGGAGCTTGTGATCCCATTATTTTATCAGTTTCTATTTATGCAATGCCTTTGACACAAAATAAATTAATACCAAACTGTACAATTTTGTCTCCCAAAACCTGCTCTTGACTAACACATGAGATCAACTTATAAACAAGTATATACCATATTTATTTAATAACATTGTCATATAAATTGTTGTTGCAAAGATAGTGTGGCTCATATTAGCAGATATCTTCCCATGAAGCTTGCAGGTACAATTAACAACAATAACGACTCCATCCATGCTGAAGTGCCACTGAGCAAGCCTCGATGCAGTGGGTGAGAAGTTGTGCATGACTTTGAAATGCTCTTTTCCCATCCAAATGAGGATACAGGCCTTTTTTATAAGATTGTGATGACCTCTCTGTGTGGTTCTGCAAGTGATCTGGAAGGTGAGAGATCTATTTAAAAAGCCCATAAAATGTAAGTAACTTTCATACAGAACTGATTTTACTGAGAAAGCAACTATAAAGCCATTAACAGAACCATCTGTACATCCCTAGATACCTGTATAGAGCTCCTTGTTCACAGCATCATATACAACTTTACAAGAGCACTTAACAAGTTTGCTCCTATTTGCTTTACTGAGAAAATAGTTAGAGGTTTTATAAAGTTGGCAGAACATTTCCATCTTTCTTTTTAAATGTTTTATTATTTTTCTTAAACATTTACTAGGAGAGTGCGGGGGGGGAGAGGTAAGGAAAAAGAAAATATGGGCATAATAGATTTGTTATTGGTTAGTTGCATCTTTACAAATGCCTAATATGTTGCAAGGAGAAAACAAAACATTTCCTTCTTATTCGGTTCTCTCAGATCTTTCCCAAGAGGGTATTATTCACACAAAAATTGGACAAAGATCCAATTGATTGATATTTCCTCTTTTCATACTTCCTGTATGCCGTTGAAAACAAAGATTTACACATTTCCACTATGATATGTGTGGCCCAGCTGAATGGGAACTCAAAGATCACGCTGCAGGAGAAATGGGTGCAAAACCACAGGTAGTTGCTGGCTACAGTTTGGTCTCCTGAGATCAAAGAAATTTGGGTATCCAAAAGACAGAATACAGCTTCCACTCCGGAGCAATATAGAAGAAAATAAGGAAATAGGAGAGCGGTATTGCAACACACCATAAAATTGATTCTCTCAACCGATACGGACTGGTTATTTTTATAACATCTGAACTCCCTTGCCTGGTATGCACCAGAAAGAGCAGGAAGTAGAACACATATGATGCTTGCTACGTATATGGTAAAATATGAAGTTTATGATGACTCATGGGCCATGTAGTCCCGTTCCTAGCGCTGTTATGACAGATGAAGAGGAAAACTTAGGTTTTCCACCGTTTCAGCCAGAATTGGAGCTTTCACAGCCAGAGATGGAGCCCCTGCACCTGCAGGAGATTTGCCTCCCAGAAGTTTCCCAAACAAGCCCTGAGCCGAAATCTCCCCCTTTTTCTCGCCGTGATTATTATCAACAACAGAAAGGAGCTCAACAGGCTAATCGCAGAAGCCTGAGAATCGCTGCCAAACAAATGGTTGATTAAGCCTGCTTCCCATGGGAATCTTTAGGGAGTCATGCATCTGGACTCAGAGAATGGCTTTCGGTTCTGGTTCCCCAGAGAATTGTTCTCTGGCGGGAAAACGAGACCCTACTTAGGTGTTTTGCCCACGTAGGAATCTTGCGGAGTCAATTCGTCAGCTCCGGGAGTAGGTTGTGTGTGGACTACGCTGCTCCCGCGTTCAAGTTCTTGTTCCCGTTTCCAGCCTTGCTTTTGCCTTCCAGGACCTTGTTTTGCTTCCTGGATCTCGCCACGAATTCACCACGGATCTTGTTTTTGCTCCTCGTTTCTTGTTGCCTTGAATCAAGCCTTGTGTTCCAATAATCAAGTTTACTTCCTAGCCTTGCTTAAGTTTCATGGACTAAAGGACCTTGTCATCTCCCCTCACTTTGCTTGGCAAAGTGAGTGTTTCGGTTACTGGATTACAACTTTGGACCTTAATATTTTATATTGGACATTGTTTTCCTGGACTATAATTGACCTTTCCTGAAAGGTCTTCTTCTGAACTATATTCTACACTTATTTTTATTGACTTTACATATTTCCTTAATAAAGATATTAGATAGATTCTGGCCTCTGTGTATGGTTATTGGTGCTCTGCAGCCTGGGTCGTGACAAAGTTAAATCTTGATTTCTGGCATTGCAAAACTGCTAGTGCCTGTAAAAATGCAGGAAAAGAAAAAGGGGGCACAGAAAGGCAGAATTTATTTGTTTGTTTGTTTGTTTGTGACATTTCTACCCCATTGATCTACCCACCTGGAAGTCTGGCTTCACACTAGGGGTGTGTGACTTGGCAAAAAAAAAAAAAGCAATTTTTGGCCTCCCCCCCCCCCCCATCCTGTTACAGAACCACAAAATTCCCAGAATCAGGAGGGCGGTTTTATTTTTGTCCCGGAAAGATTTGGTCCATTGGCGCTAATTGGAAAAATTTTGCGGTTTGTTTCTCTGTCACTTTTAGGCCTATTAGCATGAAACTTGCCTCGTAGGCCACATTTATGAATGCCAGCCTGCAAGTTTCAGAACATTTCACCAAATCTACTGATTTTTGGGAAATTTTAAAAAGTTTTTGTCATAACATTTTTATAAAAAGCCGCAATCAAGGGTTCTGGGAATTGAAGTCTCAACCTGCATGTGCCACAAGAGGGGAGGAGAATGGACACAGTCAACCAGGCCTCTGATTGGTTGAGAAAGAAAGTGAAAAACACACACAGAGAGAAACTACAACTCCTATCATGCTCCAGGAGGGAATACAGAGGCTCCTTCAATGCACAAAGTGCTGCTGGGAAAGCGAGTTCCATTTGTCTCAGCTGCCATTTTAAATGTTTTCTTTTTGTTTTTGAAATGAAATGAAATGAAACTTTATTTTTAGCCCGCCCTATCTCCCCGAAGGGACTCAGGGCAGCTCACAACAAAATATACAACAGCAAACATTCAATCCCGACAGTAATACATAAACAAATCAATAAACAAATCAGGAACAACTCAGTAAATTATAAATCAACATAAATAAACCAGATGTAAAATTTGAGGAAGAAATTAATTAATAAAAGTCAATATGACAATTTTTTTAAAAAAAATAAAGAGGTCTGATGTTAGGCAGCTGGTTTTAAGGTATTGCTGCAAAATGTATTATTTTCTTTGGATGTTGGGCTGGTTAAGACAAAATGCTAAATCAGTGGTTCTCAACCTGTGGGTACGCAGATGTTTTGGCCTTCAAGTCCCAGAAATCCTAAAAGCTGGTAAACTGGCTGGGATTTCTGGGAGTTGTAGGCCAAAACAACTGGGGAACCACAAGTTGAGAACCACTGTGATAAATCATCTCTATTTCTAAGCTGAAGAGCCGGCATTGTCCGTAGATACCTCCAAGGTCATGTGGCCAGCATGACTGCATGGAGCGTCCTTACCTTCCCGCCGGAGCGGTACCTATTAATCTGCTCACATTTGCATGTTTTCGAACTGCTAGGTTGGCAGAAGCTGGAGCTAACAGCGGGCGCTCACTCCGCTCCCGGAATTTGAATCTGGGATCTTTCAGTCTAGTAGTTCAGCAGCTCAGTGCTTTAACACACTTCGCCACCGGGGCTCCTTATATGATAAATGATACTTTAACATTATAGGGATGGCCAACACTTGACCCTAAGCCCTTTCACTCTTTCATTCTGCGGAAAGTCTGTATTAGTTCTGTGGAAAGTCAAGATATTTCTGTCTGAGAAACAAAACAAAGTTGAAAACCGTCAACAGTTTTTGTCAAATGCACATTGAAAGTGGTATGCTGCTTCTGTTTTGCACATTTTACATTGCTTCAAATATCTGAGAAACCTGTTTCACCAGACATGACAAAAGAACTATGTGTCTCTATACAGTACACCATGATTAGTGATGCTACAGTAGAATCTCACTTATCCAAGCAAAACGGGCCAGCAGAAGCTTGGATAAGCGAATATCTTGGATAATAAGGAGGGATTAAGGAAAAGCCTATTAAACATCAAATTAGGTTATGATTTTACAAATTAAGCTCCAAAACATCATGTTATACAACAAATTTGACAGAAAAAGTAGTTCAATATGCAGTAATGTTAAGTTGTAATTACTGTATTTACGACTTTAGCACCAAAATATCACGATATATTGAAAACATTGACTACAAAAATGGCTTGGATTATCCAGAGGCTTGGATAAGTGAGGCTTGGATAAGTGAGACTCTACTGTACTTTCAAGCCATTTTCAGTACAATGAAAAACTTTGTCTGTCTTTAGGGTACCTAACAACAACGTCTGCTTCACTGTTAAGACTCAACAAGTTGTGTAAGATGAGAAATAAACTGAAAAGAAAAGAAGAGTCAATGTGTTCAGACCAGAGAAGAACAAGGATTTGAATTAGACAGAAGCCAATTCCACATTCAAGATGATGGTAAGCCCACTATTACAATTCAGAATGCAAGAATCCAGTTCCTCCAAACATAGAAACAAAATCTGTAAGTAGTGAGCAGGAATTAGTATTTCCTTCCCCTTTAATGGGAAACTGTTGCACTCTGGGGAAATCTATACTAAAACTTATTCCCAAAGCCCTATACACTTTGGGTCCAACCTAGCTTTGAGACAGCATCTTCTTCTATGAACCGGCATGGGCTTTAAGATCTTCCGAGGAGGCTCCCCTCTCGGTCCCACCTCAGTCTCAAGTGTGGTGGTGGGGACGAGAGAAAGAGACTTTTTGGTGGTGGCCTCCTCAGCTTTGGAAAGCCCTCCAAGGGAGATCAGGTAAGCTCCCACCATCAAAACCTTTTACACACAATTAAAGACCTGGCTTTTCCGACAAGCCTTCGACCATGTTTAGACTCTTTACGCAGTGGGTTAAACCGCTGAGCTGTTGAACTTGCTGACCGAAAGGTTGACAGTTCGAATCTAGGGAGCAGGGTGAGCACCCACTGTTAGCCCCATCTTCTGCCAACCTAGCAGTTCCAAAACATGCAAATGTGAGTAGATCAATAGGTAGCACTCCAGCGGGAAGGTAATGGCGCTCCATGCTGGCCACATGACCTTGGAGATGTCTACGAACAACGCCGGTTCTTCGACTTAGAAATGGAGATGAGCACCAACCCCCAGAGTCGGACACGACTAGACTTAACGTCAAGGGAAACCTTTACCTTTACCTTTATGAGGACCCTCAGATTCCTTATTAAGCAGTTTACAATTCTGAGATCAAATACTGCTGTTTTATCTATAGCACTTCTATTTTATTGTTTTTACCAGGGGGTACTGTGAATTTATAATGCTTTGTTGACTATTATCTGTGTTTTGTTTTGCACTTGTTGTATTTTACATGTTACATCTTGAGTGTTCTGTGAGTTGCCACAAGTCCCTTTGGGAGATGGTGGTGGGATATAAATAAAAGTTATTACTATTATTATTTGAAACACAACAAGATAAGTCCACAGCAGACACTCTGCTGGCTGTTGTATTGGATCACACGTCGGACACTTCCCAAGTGTCTAGGACTGTGTGATGTATTGGCGAATAATGCGGGCAGATCCCAGTAAGGTGGCCTGCAGCTGGCAGATGGTAATTTTGTCAGAGCCGATTGTGTTCAAGTGCAAGCCAAGGCCTTTAGGCACTGCACCCAGTGTGCCGATCACCACTGGGACCACCTTGACTGGCTTGTGCTAGAGTCTTTGCAGTTCGATCTTTAAATCCTCATATCATGTCAGCTTTTCCAGTTGTTTCTCCTCAATCCTGCTGTCACCTGGGATTGCGACATCGACAATCCATACTTTGTCTTTTAACACGATCGTGAGGTCAGGAGTATTGTCCTCCAAAACCCTGTCTATCTGAATTCGGAAGTCCCAGAGTAGCTTGACATGCTCATTCTCTGTAACTTTTTCCAGCTTGTGATCCTACCAGTTCTTTCTCGCAGGCAGATGGTATTTGTGGCACAAGTTCCAATGAATCATTTGAGCAACAGTGTTATGCCTCTGCTTGTAGTCTGTCTGTGCGATCTTCTTGCAGCAGCTGAGGACGTGATCTATTGTTTCATTTGCTTCCTTGCAGAGTCTACATTTGGGATCTGTTGTCGACTTTTCAATTTTGGCTTTGATGGCATTGGTTCTAATGGCTTGTTCTTGGGCTGCCAGGATCAGGCCCTCTGTCTCCTTTTTCAAAGTTATTATTATTATTATTATTATTATTATTATTATTATTATTATTTGCAGTTTGAAGAAGGCAACCATATATAGTAAGCTGCTGACATTTGTGGGTTTAACATTTACGATTTTGATTAATACATTCTCTCTAGAAATCACTAAGTTCCCCAGTGCAACTTTATACTCAATTTCTATGAGAAACAGACTTCAGAATCATATTGGAGGATCTATAGATTCTTGAAGAGACCATATGTCTAGAAATCTGTAGGTTGTCCAGACCAATTCTATGGTCAAATTTTACAGATGACCATAACGTCAAGCTGGAGAACCTAGAGATTCCCAGAAAAGTGTTATTTGGTTAATAAAATAGTTGTTTTAATTATTTACAATTTTTTTTTTCATTTTCATGGAGGCCATATACCCTTAACCCTAGTGAACATGAGGGAGGGGGCACTGGTACTTATTTGCTACCAGACCTTAGTGTGAACCAAAAGACAAAAGGCAAGTCCTAAGGCATCCACTCCATAAGTAGCAAGTGATTCTGATTTTCACAAATGGAATGAAGGGCTTTGCTACTGGTCACTGACCAAACATGTTATAGAATCTATGGCATGGGCCAAGGGCACTGTCAAAGGCAGCCAAGCAAGTTCCTCCAGAAACCTGGTTGATAAAGATAAGAAAATATATTGTAGCTGTGGAAAGTGGCAAGGTGGAAAATTAATGAGTGACCCAGAAAAAAGGAAAGATGAAGGGTTGCTTAGAGATATAAACAGAGCTGTGTGCAGTAGACATTAGAAGAGATGAATGTACGTGCAGGTATGTGTTTAAAGCTGAGTTAGAAAAATAGCATAAGTCATGCTTAGAACTGATATAATATACAAATACATTAACATGCTTTAGATAACTGTATCAGTAAAATGGTGAGAAACTGTTATCAAAATTGGGGAGAGGTACTTATGCTGAGAATACATGACTCAGCTCTAAGGCTGCTTTGTCCTGGTGACTTCATCATTCACAACCTTTACCCATTACACCAAGTCTAGACTATGTGCCTTTGTAGTATAGAGAACACAATCTGAAAACTGGAAAGTTCCATGATATGAGTAGTTTCATAATATGAGTAGTTTCATAATATGAATAGTTTCATAATATTCACGAGATTCCTAATATGATAGTAAATCATAGAAAATGTCAAAGTTGGTCAGTCACATGGAGACTTGAACTAAATACAAATGACACTGCATAGTTTTCTAAATAGGATGGCATTCAATTTTCATCTAATAGCATTAGTTATCAAGCTATGCTACATAACTACAACACATAAATCCAGTTCCAGGAACTCCTCAGTTGTTGTTGTTGTTGTTGTTGTTGTTGTTGTTGTTGTTGTTTTGCTATGGGAGTAGTTTGGTCCCATTTACTTTTGGAAGCATAACCTTTTCAGCCCTTGATAGCAAACACCAGATTTACACTAAGGACATCATCACTTAGATGAGGACCAGGCTGTGGCGCAGCTGGTTAGTAGCCAGATGCAATAAATCACTACTAATCAAGAGGTCATGAGTTCGAACCAGCCCAGGTCAGAGTAAACTCCAGACCATTTAATAGTCTAGCTTTCTGTGGACCTATGCAGCCGAAAGACAGTTGCATCTGTCAAGTAGGAATTTAGGTGCTGCTTCTGCAGGGAGGCTAATTTAACTAATTTACGATGCCATAAAATCTCCAGCAGCGTGCGGAAGAGTGAGGAAGTATTCCATCAAGGACTCGGTGTCACAAGTGGACGGTGAAGCAGTAGCTCCCCCTGTGGCCGGAATCGAGCATACTGCCTACAGAGGAAAACTGCCCACACAGGAAAACCCATTTGACTTTTCCCTACAATCCTTTGAGGAGTGATCCTGGTTAGCATATACAGCACCAAATAAGGATTCTGGGAACATTCTTTTTTTTTTTGTTATGTCAATACACACAAGTAAGTAAAAAATTAAAGGTTTTCCCCTGACATTAAGTCTAGTCATATCCGACTTTGGGAGTTGGTGCTCATCTCCATTTCTAAGCCGAAGAGCCAACATTGTCCGTCGACACCTCCAATGTCATGTGGCCGGCATGACTGCATGGAGCACCGTTACATTTCCTTTTATTGTTACCTTCCCTCTGGAGCAGTACTTATTGATCTACTCACATTTGCATGTTTTCGAACTGCTAAATTGGCAGAAGCTGGGGCTAACAGCGGGAGTTCACACTGCTCCCCAAATTCGAACTGCCAACCATTTCGTCAGCAAATTCAGCAGCTCAGCAGTTTAACCTGCTGCACCGCCGGGGGCTCCACACATGAGTAAACACTGTAGAATAATTTGCTGCTGCTATTTTGTGCCTTCATGTCATTTCTGAGTTATTGGGATCCTAATGCAAACCTATCATGGGATTTTCTGGGATTTAGAGATCCACCCATGGTGACCCAGGCCTCTTCTACAAATCCATATAAAATTCAGATTTGCTTTGATTTGCGTAATAATAATAATAATAATAATAATAATAATAATAATAATAATAATAATACAGTAGAGTCTCACTTATCCAAGCCATTTTTGTAGTCAATGTTTTCAATATATCGTGATATTTTGATGCTAAATTTGTAAATACAGTAATTACAACATAACATTACTGCGTATTGAACTACTTTTCTGTCAAATTTGTTGTATAACATGATGTTTTGGTGCTTAATTTGTAAAATCATAACCTAATTTGATGTTTAATAGGCTTTTCCTTAATTCCTCTTTATTATCCAAGATATTCGCTTATCCAAGCTTCTGCCGGCCTGTTTAGCTTGGATAAGGGAGACTCTACTGTAATAATAATAATAAAACTTTATTTATATCCCACACCATTTCCTCAAGAGGACTCATGGTGGTTTCCAATATTTGTGCAAAACCAGTCAATTGTCCAAAACATCATACAACAACTTGAACATAGTAAAACATAATAAAACAACATCATAAGACAGAAACCAAAAACAGTTCTATTAAAATAGACAGTTCCAAAAACAGTTCTTTTATACAGCAGTGTAGACTCATATAATCCAGTTCAAAGCAGAGAATGTGGACTATCTGATTTGATAATATGGATTATACGACACTGTAGAAGGGGCTCCAATGGATTTTCATGGCCAAATAGAGAATTGATTAGTCTCCAGAGTTGTAGTTCAACAGTCAAAACAACGTACCATGGTCATTGTAAACTGATTAGTTTTATTTTACAGGATTTGCAATAGGAAGCCCCATCGTTTCCAGTCCTTGGGCTAAAAGAGACAAAAAGCCCAGCTAGTTATGGACAATCATTTTCAGCAGCTGTTTTCAAACTCTAAAAAAATGAGAATGTGCTTTGGGACATTTCCCAGAATTTTCAGCAATGGAAACTAATTCCGTGCCAGATAATGGTTAGGGACAGGGTCCCTTGAAGACAGAAATTTTGAAGAATACTGATGTACCTAACTGAAGCTGCCAACTTTGTGTGAAGACTTGAGAACAGGCAGCACATATAATTTATATGCACTCTCCTGTTTTTTGTTTGAGTAAGGTGTCGGTGACATTTTCAATCAGTAGCAATAGTTTTACAAGGAGAGCCAGCATCTACCCTCTTACATTTCCCCCTATGCGCTTTCCATAAACTACAGAGACACCGCCCCAGCCCTTGTCTTAGTGGTACAAAAGTCAGGGTGAAACTCGTACACGGCATGCAATGTAAGGAGGAAGAATGCATAGTGTATACCTCTATATGGATCATAAATTGTTTTATGAAAGGACCATGTGATCTGGGGCTGGGCATATGGCCCCACCCTGCGGAGGGGAAATGTCAGAAGGCTTTCTGTTAAAAAATGAGAAATCTTGGCCCTGGTAGGAAAAGAGGAGCAGGGACAGCAGATTACACACGCATTCGTATACACCGCCCTTTCTCCCAGTGAGCTTCCTGTTCCCTCGAGGTGGCTTGGCTGGGAAGAGAAAAGAGGAAAGCAAAACACAATCTACAGAGGAGGCAAAATCTACTACTGGAGTTTACTCTGCCTACACTTGCCTTTTTCTTCGTAGACTTGGGTAGGTTCCCTTAAAGGGCAAAGAGACAGGAAAGGTGAGACACTGTTGCCGTTTCCTGCCCTGCTGGGAACAGAAGCAAAGAAGATTGTGGACAGTTGCCTGGCAATGAAAACAAGCAGCAAGAGCTCATGGCTGGGGATGGTGTAGGACACTTTTGTCTGGTGAGTTCACATGGCTTTTGATGTGCCTTCTCTTTGGCAGGGAAAGAGACTATTCATGTTTGAACCCTGTGGCTGGATGTGTGCAAGGAAACTAGTATGTATAACAGGACAATTGAATAGAGGTTCAGTTCAACTACAGAATTGGTTTCCTTGTGACTGTTCCAATGTGCTTGCCGCATGCTCTCCTGTCCCACATAGCTGATGCTCTGAAGCCACACAACAATTCTGAGCATTGTGTTGCTATGAGCTTTCCGGGCTCTTTGGCCATGTTCCAGAAGCATTCTTTCCTGACGTTTTGCCCACTTCTGTGGCAGGCATCCTCAGAGGTTGTGACGTCTGTTGGAAACTAGGCAAGTGGGGTTTATATATCTGTGGAAAAGGCCAGGGTGGGAGAAAGAACTCTTGTCTGTTGGAGGCCAGTTTGAATGTTGCAGTTGGCCACCTTGATTAGCACCCTTGCAGCTTCAAAGCCTGGCTGCTTCCTGCCTTGGAGAATCCTTCGTTGGGAGGTGTTAGCTGGCCCTGATTGTTTCCTGTCTGGAAACAACCTGCATTTTCCTTCAGAAAATTAGTCCAACTTTATTTATTATTTATTTTATTATTTACAGCATTTATATTCCGCCCTTCTCACCCCGAAGGAGACTCAGGGCGGATCACATTGCACACATAAAGACAAGCATTCAATACCATAACATAGAACAGAGTCAGAGAAAAGACGCAGGCACGGGCTGGCCTCGAACTCATGACCTCTTGGTCAGAGTGATTTGTTGCAACTGGCTTGCTTTCCAGCCTGCACCACAGCCCGGCCTTTGGTGGATTTACCATTAGGTCTGCAGTATAATCCATGAACTAATTTCTGCATACATTGGACAGAAAAATAGCACCCCTGTTGCACCCAGATATTTTTTTTACAAAAAAAATTAACAGAATTTATAGGGAAACTTTTAAACATCACATGTAGGTATCGCCTTGTCATGCTTGTCTTTTCACATAAATCTTACAAAATACTTCCTGTAATATATATAGAAAAAACATTACGGCATTTAAATCACGAGAATCTGAGCAGCTGCAGAGAATATGCACATGCTTAATCCTTAGGTTGCAACAATCATGAATCATAAATGCAATCTACAGTATCTTAAAGGTCAACAAGTAAACCCTGTCTTTTAAATTTTAGTTTGCAACATCTATGATTTAAAATATTATTTTTATTATGGGTATATACCGTGTTTTAATCAGTAAAGATTTGGTAGTGTTTATGTGCATATATCATCTTACATTTAAAAACATTTAAAGATTTTTTTTAAGTGTTCCATTCTCAGGACAGTGAGTACAGCCCACATACTTTTCTTCATAGTATTGTGGAATAGATTAAGGTGACTAATAGAAAGTCACAGACTGTACAATGGATTCAATGACTGAGGCTGGATCTACACTGCCCTATAATCCAGTTCAGTGGTTCTCAACCTGTGGGTGCCCAGATGTTTTAACCTTCAACTCCCAGAAATCCCAACAGCTGGTAAACTGGCTGGGATTTCTGGGAGTTTTAGGCCAAAACACTTGGGGACCCACAGGTTGAGAACCAGTGATCCAGATGATCAAAGCAGACAATACAGATCATTTGCTTTGAACTGAATTATATGAGTCTAAACCAGGCGTGGGCAAACTTTGGCCCTCCAGGTGTTATGGAATTCAACTCCTACACCTGGAGGACCAAAGTTTGTACATGCCTGGTCTAGACTGCCATATAATCCATTTCAAAGCAGGTAATCTGCATTTTATATGACAGTGTAGATCAGGGGTCCCCAAACTTTTTAAGCAGGGGGCCAGTTCACAATCCTTCAGACCGTTGAAGGGCCGGACTATAGTTGACCACCGAGCAATAATAATTAATAATAATAATAATAATAATAATAATAATAATAATAATAATAATAACAGCAATAATAATAAAAAGAGGGTTGGAAGAGACCCTTTGGGCCATTGAGTCCAATCCCCTTCTGCCTTTGTGTACCGAAAGCACAAGCAAAGCACCCCTGACAGATGGCCACCCAGCCTCAATGTTAATAATAATAATAATAATTAATAAAGAGGCTTGGAAGAGACACCTTGGGCCATTAAATCCAACCCCTGTCTGCCTCTGTGCACCAAAAGCACAAGCAAAGCACCCCTGACAAATGGCCACCCAGCCTTAATGTCAATAATAATAATAATAATAATAATAGTAATAGTAATAGGGGTTGTAAGAGAAGAAGAGACCCCTTGGGTCATTTAGCCTAACCCACTTATGCCCTTGTGCCATGGGGGCCGGATAAATGGCTTCGATGGGCCGCATCCGGCCCCCGGGCCTTAGTTTGGGGACCCCTGGTGTAGATGGAGCCTGCAGTTGGATCTGCACTGCCATGTAATCCAGTTTCTGAATTTAGGTTATCTACTTTGAACTGGTTTATATGAGACTACACTGCCATATAATCCAATTCAAAGCAGATAATTTGGATTCAGAAATTGGATTATATTGCAGTGTAGATGGGGCATGAGAAGACTTCTAAATTTAGGCTCCCATTTAATAATCCAAAATTTCTATCATCCTTGTATATATATGGATCATAGGGATGCTTGCTTTCCCAGTTGAATTGTGTAGTCTCTGATATATGCACTACAATCATAGCAAGCTGCAGCCAAAGATACAACCAAAGATAATCTCAGATGGTTTTCCTACAGTCCATAAACCTGGTGAAAAAGCAGGTGTACTTAAAATGGAATCACCGCTGTCCAGTCTACCAGAAGATTTAATCAATAAAAACATTCAAAACTTCTTACTACAACATTTATCTCATTCATCTTCTTGGTTTCTAGGACTAGGACTTTGTTCAATGTCCAGCTAAATGGAGCCAATGAGTTGTGTATCCACAATGCAGAGCTATAGCAGTTTGACAGCACTTCAAGTGCCGGAGCTCCATCCTATGGAATAATGAGATTCGTAGTTTTGCAAGGTCTTTCACCTCCTCTGGCAAAGAGTGCTAATGCTTCAGCAAACTACAAGTACCAAGATTCTGTAAGATGGGTCTATGGTAGTTAATGTGGTATCAAATGATAATAATTCTACAGTGTGGATACACATAGTATTGGAGTTTGCCATGGACTTGGGAAATTCAGGTTCAAATCTGTTGAGTCAGAATGCCTAGTGGGTGACCTTGCCTGAGTTTGTTTCTTTCAGCCTGATTTGTCACTGGGTTGTTGAAAGGATAAAGGGAGGAGAGTTATATGCGTCATCTTGAGCTCACTGATGGGAAGGTTGGATACAAACGCACTGATACCTATATCTGCTATTGTAAACACTGCAACTTAGGAGACAAAGGCGTTTTACTGTACATGTAAGCAATCCTCTCACTTCTGCCCCATATGTATTATTATTATTATTATTATTATTATTATTATTATTATTATTATTATTACTGTTCCACTTTTAGGAGCCCCCGGTGGCACAGCAGTTTAAACTGCTGACCTGCTGAACTTGCTGACTGAAAGGTCGCTGGTTTGAATCCAGGGAGCGGGGTGAGCTCCCGCTGTTAGCCCTAGCTTCTGCCAACCTAACAGTTCGAAAACATGCAAATGTGAATAAATCAATAGGTATTGCTGCGGCGGGAAGGTAACGGTGCTCCGTGTAGTCATGCTGGCCACATGACCTTGGAGGTGTCTACGGACAACACCGGCTCTTCACCTTAGAAATGGAGATGAGCACCAACCCCCAGAGTTGGACACGACTAGACTTAATGTCAGGGCAAAACCTTTACTACCCCACTTTTTCTTTCCAGAAGGAGACTCAACGCAGCGACGAGTTTCCACATTTGGTTCCTTCCTCTTCCTTTTCTTGAGGTTTCACAACCAACATCTCTCTCTGACTCCACAGAGTGGAATTTTCCTGTGTTCTTGCTGTCAACAGAGCTAGGCTCAGGCACGCACAGACAGAGCTTGAGTTGTGTTTTTGTGCTGTTTTCTAAAGCATGTTATTATCATTATTGCGAAACAGCCAGGGAAAGTAACACTTCTTTTGTTTGGAATTCCTTGTGGCCCAAAAGAAGCAACGGTGAAGCGGCACCATGGATATGTTCACTTGACAACAGCTGTCTAAAACTCAAAGGGGCTGTGAGATGACACACAATCAGACAGTAGAGGGCCCAGGAGCTCCATTCCTTCCTTTGGTTTGTTATGTGAAAATGCTGCTGTGTGTATATGTGCATGCACACCATGCCTGAATTAGACAAAAGTTCACCCGGGAGAAGGAAACCAGTGAAATCAGAATAGGCTGGGTGGGCTGCTGAGCCTTTTTTTTCCTTTTGCTTTAATGAGTGTCTTTTGTTAGAAATGTAGAGTATAACTTTTGTACTTTCATTAAATTAATTATGGGCCAGAATTTAATTTCAATTAAATCTGCCAATTTCCGCAAGATGGAAACAACTGGATTTTCTTTTTAAGTTCAGTTTCAGGAATTTTTTTTTAATTTATTTACCCTATTTATATTCCATCCTTCCCACCTCGAAGGGGACTCAGAGCAATTACAATGCACATATACATGGCAAACATTCAATGCCATTATTAGACATACGACATATACAGACAGACAGTAGAAGCAATTTTAACATTTTCTAGCTTCCGGCTTCATGAGGGTATGTATGCTTGATTCCAGCCACAGGGGGAGCTGCCACTTCAACATCCACTGTAACACCGAGTCCTTTTTGATCATAGTACTTCCTCATTGCTCTTCACATGCTGGCAGTTTTATGGTGTCGTAAATTAAGTTAAGGAGCCCCGGTAGCGAAGTGTGTTAAAGCACTGAGCTGCTGAACTTGCAGACTGAAAGGTCTCAGGTTCAAACCCCGGGAGCAGTGTGAGCGGCCGCTGTTAGCTCCAGCTTCTGCCAACCTAGCAGTTCGAAAACATGCAAATGTGAGTAGATCAATAGGTACTGCTCCAACGGGAAGGTAACGGCGCTCCATGCAGTCATGCCAGCCACATGACCTTGGAGGTGTCTACGGACAACGCTGGCTCTTCGGCTTAGAAATGGAGATGAGCACCAACCCCCAGACATGACTGGACTTAACGTCAGGGGAAACCTTTTTTAAATTAAGTTAAATTAGCATCCCCACATTAAGCGGTACCTAAATTTTCTAGTCACAGCTGCAGCTGTTTTCGAGCTGCTTAGGTGAGTAGCAAGCTAGGCTATTAAATGGTCAGAAGCTTAATCCGACTCGGGCTTCGACCCAATGACCTTTTGGTAAGTAATGATTTATTGCTGCAGGGTACTAACCAGCTGCACTACAGCCTGGCCCATAAACCTGGGCCCCCTTCCACACAATTGAATAAAATCCCTCATTATTTGCTTTGAACTGGAATATATGGTGGTGTGGATTCAGATAACCCATTTCAAAGCAAATATTGTGGGATTTTCTCCCTTGATATTCCGGGTTATATGGCTGTGTGGAAGGGCCCTAAGAGATTTTTCTTACCCAAGCAAAACACTTTTAAATTAGATAAAATAAACATTAAAAATAGAACTCTAAATGACCAAGGTTTGAATCTTATTACATCATGTTTCCCCAAAATGTTTTCCCAAAAATAAGACCTACTCCGAAAATAAGAGCTATCATGATTTTTTAGCATTTCTGAAGATGCTCGAAATATAAACCCTATTTCAAAAATAAGTCCCAGATATAATTCATTTAAAACATCAATTTGGAAAAATGACTGCCCCTGAAAACAAGCTCTTAAGCATATTTTGGAGCAAAAATTAATATAAAACCCCATCTTATTTTTGGGGAAACAGTGTATATGATGTTGAGGTGTGTTATGACTTCTTTATTATCATAGGTGACCTTAAAAGCTACACGAGAGACAGACACAACATGTTTTACTTCATGTGCAGCACAGTTGTACCAAATGATTTCTGCCAGTATGGATGTTGTGACTGCGCCTTCGGGGATTATGGTTGATGGTGATGGGATTAGTAGAGGAAGAAAAAACCCTCATGATGAGGGTTCACTGGAGGAGTTGCGCAGAAAGCGACTTAGAGAGCTATATGGGGGATCTTCTGAGGAAGATTAAGATGGGGAGTTTGGGGAAATGGATGCTGAGGAACAGGTGGTGGCTGGGGAAGCGGGCACTGAATGGGCACAGCCACCGGAGATGTCTGGGAATTTGGGGCCTATGGATACTACGGAACCTGGGGTTTCTGCAGGAGCTGATCCCACTTGGGATGCTTGGAGAAGGTTCATGGGGCTAAGTGTGGGCAGGATGATTGGGACTTCGACGAATTGCTAGGTACTCTGGATCCACGAGCTCTAGCTGTGTGGAGTTCAGACTCTGAGTAGATTTGGGACACCTGGAGTTTGGGTGTGAGTGTTTGGCCACCCAGGAGGAAAGGGGAATAAAATGGGAATGTTTGGCCACTGCACTTTGCGTGTGGCAAGGTGTTGCTGAGGCGCCATTGGGATCTCTGTGTTTCCGTGAAGACTGGACTTGGACTGTGATTCGGATCTGCTGATACCATCTGGCTTGGCTCTCGCTGTGTCTTATCGTGGACCTGGTTTGGATGACTGCACCCTCTTCGGACTTTGGATTGAATTTGACCTGGCTTCTGTCTACGGCCTCTGACTGACGACTACTCCCGGCTTCTGACTACTGGTTTGCCTTTCGGAATTTGCTGCTGCCTCCTGACCTGACCTTGGATTTTCCTGACGACGGCTATTCATCATCCCTTTGAAGCTTTCAGCTTTATCTGCACCGTGGAAGCAGTTTACTGCTCTTCTAGTTTGTTTGTTTTCAAGCCAGTTTGCTGTTTTTCTTTTGGGAACTGTCCCTTTAAATCCGCAGAGCTGGCTGTCTGTTTTCAGAAACGGTTTGGAACCAAAAGAGGCTTTTGCACTTTCAGTTATACTCTGCAGCTTCTGGAAGGTTTCAAGCCTTCGTTTATTTTGCATATTTTCTTGCAGTCAACTCTATTTGTTTTCCAAAGCTGAATTGAAGCGTCTTTTAGTTTTTATTGAATGCCAGCATGGGAAAATAGCGTGACTTGTTTTTGAGTTATTTTTGTCCAAACTACTCTTGAAACACTGATAAGTGAAGTGTTTCAAGGATACTTTCTGTGTTTATGTTATTTTTGGCTTATCTTCGAAATAAACTCTGTTTTGTTTGTTAACTGGCGTCTGACTCTTGACAATGGAAGTGTCATTTTTGTTCAGTTTTTGTTATAATATACCAATATGATATCCTATTAAAATATACAATTATTATTTTCTAATTCTAGATGTACTTACTGTGTAGATGTAAATGTTCTTTACTATTTAGGATGGGAAGATCTTGAGCTCTTAAAATTAGAATATAAGTAAAGGGGAAACTGCTGGGATTTCTACTATGAATTCAACAACAGGTTCAATATAGATTGATGCCCCCTTCTATACTGCCATATAAAATCCAGACTATCTGCTTTGAACTGGATTATATGGCAGTATAGACTCGTTTAATCCAGTTCAAATCAGATAATGTGGATTATTTGATTTGATAATTTGGATTATTTGACAGTATAGATCCAGCCCAAAGCAGTTTCAATCCCTGGAGAGTTCAGCATGTTTATGTAATCTGACATCTTTTGTGCAGTGATATCATATATAAATGAGGCCCAACCCCCAAAAGCTTCAAAAACTCACTTAGTAAATGTCAACATGTGACTCTTTTGTAGAACTTTGCCTTAAATTTTATTTATCATGTCAGAATCGATCTGAGGGTACAGTTGTAATGTATTTTTTTAAAAAACCAATTGTGAGCCTTGCCACATGCACAATGAAAGACCTTCTTATAGCAACACCAGAGGCACTCCAAGTGGTCAGATATTGGTCAAAGGACATTTAGTATCATGCCAAGTTTTTAACTTTGTTTGTAGGTTTTTTTTGCCTTAAATAAAGGAATATTTATATTTCAAAATAATCTTGAAACATATTTATACCCTACTATTGCAAAAGGTCAGCGGTTCAAATCCAGGGAGCAGGATGAGCTCCTGCTGTTAGCCCCAGCTTATGCCAACCTAGCAGTTGGAAAACATGAGTAGATCAATAGGTACCGCTGTGACAGGAAGGTAACGGCGCTTCATGCAGTTATGCCGGTCACATGACCTAGGAGGTGTCTACGGACAACGCCGGCTCTTCGGCTTAGAAATGGAGATGAGCACCAACCCCCAGAGTCGGACACGACTGGACTTAATGTCAGGGGGAAACCTTTATCTATAGCAAGAGTATTTTTATTTTAATCATGTTACTTTTGGCAAATTGTCCTTTCTTTATTGGCGCAAGCAATTTCATGTCCTTCCAGATTTTGTTAGATTCTTGTAGTTGCAGTCCAGCAATATCTGGAAAATTCCTTGCACTGCAAAATTTTAAAAGAAAAGAAGCATGCAGCCAAGCATCAAGTCCACTGAGCCATAAAAATCTCATCCCTATTTCAGTTACCTACAATTTTAGATTTTGGACGATATTAGAATTCTGGATCAGGGATGTTCAACATATATTCATCATGTCATATAATTTATCATATGTTCGGTGTGTTTGGGTTCGATGCTTATGTGTGACTTCATTTGTGGTCCTTGCATTTCCATCTCTTTTACAGATGTCTGTGCACTACACTGTCCAGTCTCTTCTTGTTGGCTGCCATTATTACCAATCGCCTTGCCATGCTGTCAGCGACACACTGGAGGAGCCTCCGTCAAACATTGCTGGTGTTCTTCACTGTCACCCTTCTTATCGGAATAACTATGCTATCTGTATCCAATGATATTAACCCTGTGGGGTTTTTCTTCCTTGCAATCGGGGCCCTGTGTTTGCTGGGCTACCTCATTTCTGTGATAGTAGAGCAGTATATAAAGCATCAGAATCCAGCACAAGAAAACCACACAGTTCCAAGGAGATCGAGTCAAGCAGGGTGAGCAATTGCATTTCAATTTTCCTTCCTTCCTTCCTTCTTTCCTTCTTTCCTTCTTTCCTTCCTTCCTTCCTTCCTTCCTTCCTTCCTTCCTTCCTTCCTTCCTTCCTTCCTTCTTATAAATTAACTTCAAACCACAGGCTGGTAATCGACACAAACAACAAATAAGGTAAACAATGAGAAAAGGATTTTTAGATCAGAGTAACAGATCTATCAGGTGTGGTATTCCAACTCTACTACTGACCTGACTAGTTATTTTGGAACATTTACAAGTTGGACATGAAGGCAAAGGCCTATCAATACAGTTGGTTTTCAGAAATTACAGTTCATAGATATATTGCTTCTGAACATGGAGGGTCTATACGACTATAGTGGCTAACAGCCAATTATTTAGTCATTCTCCATTAGCTTGTCTTCTCTTTTTAATGATGACCTCATCTTCAGCCAGTGAATTCCATAATGCTTTCTATACGTATTCCAGGTGTAAAGTTGTATCCCCATTTTTAAAACAACCACGATTTTAAAAACCCTCTACACACAGTTAGCTCAGATATATATGAACGAAAACATAAAATTTCAAGGATGCGTGCTTCCTTCTCACCATATATGACATAATTTGCTTATCTTTGAAAAAACGAACTACAATTTGCAATTTCATTTACACTGGCATATAATGCATTCACCTTATCCTATAAACAAGAGCTAGCATAGTGCACTTCACTGATTTTGCTAGTTACTTTAACCCTATATTACATTATGGCAGGTACATTGTGTTTGGAATGGTTTACAGCAAACAGACAATTAAAACCCACAGAAGAAACTGGAAGCATCACAAAAGGTTCAAACATTGGTTATTAGCAAAAATAATTAATAAAAAGCCACATTTTGCCCACTTGTGGATTAATTCACAGTAAATTATTTATTTATTTATTTATTTATTTATTTATTTATTTATTTTATATACTGCTCTTCTCCCCCAGGGGGACCTGTGTCTTTAACTGTTATTAAAGTTTTATCTGCTCCCAAATATATTTCTTTCAGCCTTTCTGAAGGCTGCTTGCTCATATGTTGTCATGTGTTCAATACAGTAGGCCCCACATATTACACGAGGGATCCAATCCATAATACAATTATTATGTAGACTGGAACCATATTTTAGTGGAAATCATAGAATCATAGAGTTGGAAGAGTCCTCCTGGGCCATCCAGTCCAACCCCCTGCCAAGAAGCAGGAAAACCACATTCAAAGCACCCCCGACAGATGGCCATCCAGCCTCTGCTTAAAAGCTCCAAAGAAAAAGCCTCCACCACACTCTGGGGCAGAGAGTTCCACTGCTGAACAGCTCTCACTGTGAGGAAGTTCTTTCTAATGTTCAGGTGGAATCTCCCTTCCTGAAGCCGTTGTTCCGCGTCCTTGTCTCCATGGCAGCAGAAAACAAGCTTGCCCCCTCCTATGACTTCCCCTCACATATTATACGATCTTATACATATATTATATTATATATATTATACATATTATACATATATGGCCATCATGTCTCCTCTCAGCCTTCTCTTCTGCAAGCTAAACATATCCAGCTCTTTAAGCCGCTCCTCACAGAGCTTGTTCTCCAGACCCTTGATCATTCTAGTTGCCCTCCTTTGGACACTTTCCAGCTTGTCAACATCTCCCTTCAATTGCAGTGCCCAGAATTGGACACAGTATTCCAGGTGTGGTCTGACCTGGAATACCCCCAGAATAGAGGGGTAGCGTGACTTCCTTGGATCTAGACACTAGATTCCTATTTATGCAGCCCAAAATCCCATTGGCCTTTTTAGCTGCTGCGTCACATTATTGGCTCATGTTTAGCTAGTTGTCCATGAGGACTCCATGATCTTTTTCACACATACTGCCGTCAAGCCAGGCATCCCCCATTCTGTCTCTTTGCATTTCTTTTTTTTCTGGCTGAGTATCTAGCATTTGTCTCTGTTGAACTTCATTCTGTTAGTTTTCGCCCATCTCTCCAATCAGTTAAGATCGTTTTAAATTTTGCTCCTGTCTTATAGAAGCTTGCTTTGTGAAAACCTTTGTTAAAGCCATTCCTTTCCTCCAGAATGCTTGGACAAATTTACCATTAAAAAGTCCCATGTGGATTTTTTTAGCCCTTCTTCAGAGGCTACATAAAAACATGACTATAAAAGAACAACATAATTATATGATGAAACCTAACATTACATAAACATACATTTTTGTACATCTGGAACTTGTATGCACTGATTTCAAATCTGACTGCAGAAATTTCTGAAGCCGAGAATATTTTTCCATTTGTTGGACAAAATGAAACATGTGAACTAGACTTTCAAGGTTATTTCTGTGTTAGCAGGTAGTCAGATCAAAAAGGGAAAGTACATGATATTCAAAGAGGTATCTACGCAACTGGGTTCTAGGGGAAGAGTACAGTCAAAAAACAGTGAGGAAATTTACAGGATTGGGAGAAAAACAAGATTCTAAATGAGCCAAAAGAACCAAATATTTTAATATAAAAGCCCACTCTTTCCTTAAGACAATTTTCTCATCTTCCCTTCAATATTATTTATCTCTTCTATAGCCCAAAAATCTGAGGCATGTTCCAGGGTTATGGTATTCCTGAAATGACTTCCTAAGAGACCAGATGTTTTATGGTTTCTTATATTTGAAAGTTGTTCTATATTTCCAAGAGAACTTGGCATTTTCCCCACAAAACTTTAGAAACTTGCAATGTATAGCATTGTCAGACCCCTGGCAGCAGGGCACCAAGAACCATACATGGAGGCCAATCTCTTTCTAATATCTTTATTAAGGAAATGTATAAAAGTAATAAAAACAAGTGAAGAATATAGTTCAGAAGCAGACCTTTCAAATGAGGTCAAAAATAGTCCAAAAATGTATTGTCCAATAAATGATATTAGAGTTCAAAGTTTAAATCCAATACCGAAACACACACTATTGCCAAGCAATAGTGTGGGGAAATGCCAGAGGCTTAGGAGTCCAAGGTAGCTTGACAACAAGGCTGGAAATAATCTTGGTTCTTTAACAAGGTCCGTGACTAGGAACAAGGCAAACAGTGATTCTTGGAACAAGATCCGTGGTTAAAAGCAAGGCAAGGCAGTACTTGAATTCTTGATCCGGGAAGCAAGGAACTGGGGTTACGAAGTCCACACACGATCTCACTCCTGAAGCTGCTCTGTTGACTCCGCAAAGATTCTCCCGCGTCAGGCACCTATATTGGGGTCTCGTTTTCCCGCCAACAACCTCTTTCCCTAGAGAACGGGAAGCGAAACCCAACTTTGTCCAGATGCAAGACTCCTTAGAATTTCCCAAGGGAAGCAGGTCTAATCAGCCTGTTGTTTGGCAGCAATCCGTAAACTCCTGCGATTCTGTTCCCTCACTCCTCTGTCAGCACAATAGGACTCTCTCCTAGGGAACGGAGGCGAGGAATGTCCAAGGTCTGTTTTACTGAATTCTTGGGTACAAACATCAACATCCAGCAGGTGAAAAGACTCCGGCTCTTGTTGAACCGGCAAAAACCCCATGTTTTCGTCTTCATCTGCCACGATGGCACTTGGAACAGGACTACAAGGCCCATGAGGCATCACAAGCATAGAGGTTAAATCAATACATACAGGCTTTAGGCAATATGCAATAATTAAACTGATTTTTCATACGTATCATATAATTATCATCGAATTATGTTTTTATTGAATCCCCGAAGACAGCTATATATATCTAGACAGATAGAGACAAATAAGATCAGAGAGAGAAAGAAAATGCAAAATAGTCTGGGTTTTCTATATTGCTGGATCTACACTGCCATATAATCCAAGATATCAGAGCAAATAATCCAGATTATTTTATTTAAACTGGATTATCTGTGTCTATCATATAATCCATTCAAAGCAGATAATCTGTATTTTATATGGCAGTGTAGAAGGGGCCAGAGAGCACCAAAGTAGTTTGGATTTTCTCTACGGCTGGATCTACACTGCCATATACAGTAGAGTCTCACTTATGCAACATAAACGGGCCAGCAGAACGTTGGATAAGCGAATATGTTGGATAATAAGGAGGGATTAAGGAAAAGCCTATTAAACATCAAATTACGTTATAATTTTACAAATTAAGCACCAAAACATCGTGTTATACAACAAATTTGACAGAAAAAGTAGTTCAATATGCAGTAATGCTAAGTAGTAATTACTGTATTTATGAATTTAGCACCAAAATATCACAATGTATGGAAAACATTGACTACAAAAATGTGTTGGATAATCCAGAATGTTGGATAAGCGAGTGTTGGATAAGTGAGACTCTACTGTAATCCATGTTATCCTAGAAAATAATCCAAATTATCTGCTTTGAACTGGATTATCTGTGTCTATGCTGCTATACAATCCAGTTCAAAGCAGATAATCCGGATTTTATATGGCAGTGTCGATGGGGCCTAAAAAAAAGCAGCTAGCTATTGAGCTCTTGGAGATTTCTCTCTGAATTTTTCCTGAAGATTTTACTGTGTGCACTCCAAGTACAGTAGAGTCTCACTTATCCAAGCCTCTGGATAATCCAAGCCATTTTTGTAGTCAATGTTTGCAATATATCGTGATATTTTGGTGCTAAATTCGTAAATACAGTAATTACAGCATAACATTACTGTGTATTGAACTACTTTTTCTGTCAAATTTGTTGTATAACATGAAGTTTTGGTGCTTAATTTGTAAAATCATAACCTAATTTGATGTTTAATAGGCTTTTCCTTAATCCCTCTTTATTATCCAACATGTTCGCTTATCCAAGCTTCTGCCGGCCCGTTTAGTTTGGATAAGTGAGACTCTACTGTATTATCCCTTTTCCATAGCCAAAGAAGGATCTATTGCAACAGTATCTGGTCCTAATGAGTATCTGTTTATATTCTGTAGCAGTTCCAAACCAATAAATTGGACAGAATCAGTCTGATCTTTGGTTTAGAAAAGCATTCAGCTGTAGCTGGATTAGACTCAGGTCCCTTTTAAACTGTCATATAAAATCTAGATTTTCTGCTTTGAACTGGATTAGATGGCAGTTTGGACTCATATAATCCAGTTCAAAGATGATAATGTGGATTATCTTCTTCGATAATTTGAATTATATGGCAGTGTAGAAGGGGCCCTGAATGTGACTGTGGAGATCAGGTGGCAGAAAGGACACAATGAACTGTCTCTCATTGAAATGGAATGCTATTACAATGATCGGATTTAAACTCTGTCCCCTCACTTTTTCTTCTTTTTCACCTGTAGAAATAATGCAGCCTATGAGACACCAGCATATGAGGAAGTGGTGGCTACTGGCTACATCTCAGATGCAACACCAACGATCTGGACAATTACATCTACTCCTGGCACAACCCTGCCGGATCCCCCTCCCTACAGCGTGGTTATCGAGCCTCCTGTCCTCACCGAGACTGTGGTGGAGACAGTCCGTGTCTCGGTGGCACCAGGCACACGGCGTGCCTCAGAAGCAGACATGAACCCAAGGGTACGCCTAAGGCTGGTACTCCCCCCAAGACTGCAGCGGGTGTTCTCAGATAACCATGAACTCAAGGGGTCTGAAGAGCGCCTAGAACGGCTAGAGCCCCTCACGCCACCCCCTGCATATGAACATACCAATGGTGATGAAGTTTTTGAAGAGGAGTTCCAACCATCGAGGCTATGATGGAAAAAAAAAACTTGTAAATGACAATTGGCACAATGTCACTACAATACTGCCTTTGAATTCACAATTGGCCTTGCTGTTGCAGTTCATAGGTATTTGTGTTGCTTTGGGTGCCCTCCTTCTCTTTGTTTAAATGTCATGAGAAATGTACACATTTTAGACAAATAGTCATGACGGGATTCCCCCCCCCTCCCCCATTATCAGTGGAGAGGGTCAAGAGAGGGATCTTGTGACATTTTATTCCAACATTCTCAGACTGTCCTGCTCTTGCAGACTCAAAGGCTGCTTTGAAACTGTACTGGAGAAGGATGAGGACTGGTTGGCACATTTCCTCCCCTAAACGATAGTTCTTAGGAGCAGTCAAGAACACAAAATGCTGCCCTGTTTCAAACATAGAGAAATTATGTCACTTTTAAGGGAGTTGGAAAGTGATAATAAGAAGAATACCAATCGAAGACGAAAAAGCTTTGAATAAGCCTAACTTAAAATACTTTTTTAAATGTTTTAAAATGTGCTTTTTCAGGTATATGCAATGAGGAAAAAATTGAGTAAATAGTAAATCCATAGATGCATTTTGACCTGACTTTGAAATTTGCTGATTGAGATAATTCTGGGTTCTCTTGTTTATGCCTGCTATGTATCACCATTCCAAATATGTTCTGTTGCCAAAGTATATATTTTTTTTAGCCAGTTAAAAATGTTTCCTGAGTTTGTTCAGAAGTTTACTTCAAAATTTATCTAAACTTGAAAATCACCTTTCAAGAAGACAATCAATAGCTTTATTTATTAAATTACCATTATTGCAGACAGTGTAAACCAAGATGTATAATGCAAATAGAAATAGTTCCCTTCTCTGTCAGGAAGCAAGACTGATAAGTGAATACCAAGATGGTATATGGGGAGTATTCTTTGTTATGGAATATAATAAAGTGTAGAGCTATCTTTGAATGTCAAAGAGACACCAGGTACACCTTTAACATTTACAGGATATACTTTCATATACAGTAAAGTCTCACTTATCCAACATAAATGGGCCAGCAGAACGTTGGATAAGCGAATATGTTGGATAATAAGGAGAGATTAAGAAAAAGCCTATTAAACATCAAAATAGGTTATGATTTTACAAATTAAGCACCAAAACATCATGTTATACAACAAATTTGACAGAAAAAGTAGTTCATTATACATTAAAATTTGTTGTAATTACTGTATTTACAAATTTAGCACCAAAATATCACGATGTATTGAAAACATTGACTACAAAAATGGCTTGGATTATCCAGAGGCTTGGATAAGCGAGTGTCGGATAAGTGAGACTCTACTTTATATATATCTCCAAAACAAAACCTGTCTGTAGAAGTTGCCTGTCTCTGTTTGTTCTCATCCTCATACCCAGGAGGCTAACAATGCAACCACTGAAATGTTTACATGACAGAATATATATTTCAATATATTTTATGTTTTTCCCACCAACCAAGGTGGATGTGGCAAGAATTCTACTGCTTTATTAATATGACATACAGCCAATTCTGCATTCATTTCCAGGAACAGGACATCACAATGTTTTCTTCTGTAATTGGGGTGATATTCATAAAAGAACATGCAAACAGGAAGCCTGTCTCTCTCCCTCCCCTCTTCAAGGATCTTTGCCTTCAGATTTGTATTTTTGCCCAGCTCCACTTGACGGAATTGAAAGCAAAGCACCTCCTTGTGCAAAAATGATGTGTCATTCAGTGTTATAAGAAATCTGGGCCCTAACAGGAGCTGAGCATCTGCATGAACCAAAGTTTGTGTACACTGAACCATCAGAAAGCAATGGTGTCACAACCTCAGCCACAGACAATTTAGACTACTTCAGATTTCAAAATTCTGGATAAGGGATGCTCAACCTGTGTCCTCATAAAGCCACAATACTTCATCACTCACCATAATGACAATCACTTATCTTGTCTTATATTGTGCCAGCTCCAGTTCCATGTGGGGACATGAGAGAAGCCTCCCACAAGGATGGTAAAAACATGAAAAACATCCGGGCGTCCCCTGGGCAACGTCCTTTCAGACAGCCAATTCTCTCACACCAGAAGCGACTCAGGCTGCTCCTGACATGAACCCCCCCCCCAAAAAAAACCCTTCCCTCACTTCTATAAAGCACACCTCCTATGCTACACTTCCTATTTGTCTGAACACCCAGTACAAGCTCCTTACTTTTAAAATCCTCCATCATCTCCTCTACCACCCAAACCCACTCTTTTATGGCACCCAGAAGCCAAGAGCCTTCATTATTCAGCATAAGAGTTTCATAAGCGGAACTCTGCAGAGGTTGCCCATTCATTCCTTCAGGATTATTGTTTTACTGAAGAGCCCCCTGAACTGGATGGCTATTCTATGGGCACATCTACACTGGTCATTGAATGCAGTTTGAAGCAGCTTGACAGTGTTGTATTGTGATGAAAATCATGAAAACGTGCATCATTAAGGACTTTAAACTGTGATAACCAAAGTCAAGGGATACTCTGAAATAGAGCCCATCATGAGCATCAGAACACCTGAGTGTACACTACATCACATGGTGAAATTAATTAAAGGGTAAGTGATCTGCACATGTGGGGCAAAGATAAAAAACCCCACCTGGTATTCCCATGAGCATGAAGCTGTGGATCCTACACATTATAAAACCAATCTGAGACCAGCCTCTATATGCCATCCAGGCCTTGAACCAGTTCCAGAACTTCCCAACTATATAATAATCTGTATACGAAACTGCTTACTTTGCTGCCAGTTTCATACCAATCTAAATGGTCAGTGTAGATGTCTTCTATGATTGGCGAAGAGCAGATTAGAAAACCATTTGGTTACCAGTGTTTTCCTAAGCCAAGTACTGATTGTTTCTTCCAACAACATAATCCTTTGTACAATTGTATATGTCATTAACAGGCTGTTGTCCACAGCATATGAACATGCTATTCCAGCGCTAAGAGGCCCCTTCTACACTGCCATATAAAATCCAGATTATCTGATTTGAACTGGTTTATATGGCAATGGAGGAGGGACCTAAGATTCACATATAATCCATGTAGAATGGCTCAAAAATGGGAAAGGTTCAATATACAAGAAAGGAAACACCAGTGATTGCATTATTCATAGGACACTTGTTTTAATTTCCCATGCAAACAAAGTGATGCAACATTCCGCAACAAAGTTTTTTTTTACATGTATAGATTAAAGAAATGCCAGATGTCCAAACTGGGCTCAGGAAAGGAAGAGGAACTAGGGATCATGTTGCAAATGTACATTGGATAATGGAATGCATTCAAGAATTTCTGAAAAAAACAGCTTGGGCTTAACATGTAAAACCTTTGATTGTGTAGAACTATGGATTGCTCTTTTAAAATGGATGAGGTTACCATCAGGTTAGAATACAGAGAAAGTGAATGGTTCCCAATTAGCAAGGTGTCAGGGAAGGATACATTTGACCATCTTATTTATTTAAAATGTACGCTGAACACATTGTACATAAAGCAGGATTAAATTAAGAGAAAATGGGCATGAAAACTGGAGAAAGGAATATGAATAGTTTAAGAAATGCAGATAGCCTCATGCTACTAGCAGAAAATAGCGTATGTTCCATGTTCCAAAGTTCATTTTTCTTTTTTGGCCGCAGAGTGGTGACCCCTCTGGATGCGGCAGTCCAGTCAGGGTAGGAGAGGCAGACTATGTTTAGGGCACCTTTTCTAGCCCCTTCCCCGTGTGGGGTCCTAAAAAGGGCTGCTCAGTCATGGATACAGCTGCCGGACTACTCAACTGCCTCGGTCCTTGAGGTAGAACGACTGAGTCCATATCCACCGCCCATGTGCCAGTCTGTGACTAGGGGCTTCCAGATTTCACAGTCCTGCCCCCGTCGCCACTCGCTGATCGCCATGGGACTTTTGTAGGTTTGTTTTTATTTTTGTTGGAAGACGCCTGTGCATGATTTTTTTTAATGTGTGGAGATCGGTGCACGGCCGGTCAACACACAGTCTTCACAGAGTGAGGTTCCAGCAGTGGTGTGGTTAACACAACGAAAGTGGCTTCTCAGTCTGTTGCAGCCTTCTTCTGCCTTCACAGCCGTTGTAACATGTACCATGTTATCCTCCGCCTGCTCCGCCGTTGAGGTCTTTGGGTCTTCGGATTGTGCTTGGTCTGGAACCTCCCCTGCGGCCACTCCTGGGAGTGCATCACTCCAGTGGTTGTGCCCACAGGTTCATCGGAACACGCAAGCCCCCTCACCATGGCAAGGTGACAATCCATCGAGGGGGCAGAAAATAGCAAACTGGTACTGAAAAGAGTGCAAAATCAGGTTTACACTTGAACATTAAGAAAATAAAAATAATTACCCTAGACAATTTACATAGTTCTAAAGTAGGCAATGAAGACATTGAAATAGTTTTTAAAAAAAACGTTCAATGCCTTGGCTAAGTCATTAATTATTAGAAGTGAGACAACAGCCAAGAATTCAGAAGACTGGGATTTGGAAGGGCAGCTATAAGAAACTTGACACAATCCTGAAATATAAAGATTACATGTGTGCAAAATGCCATAGAATTCTGTTCTGTTTTGGGATACTCCCCTCCCCTGAACACCAAAGCTAGAATTGGTCATGTCATGGTATTTCCCATTTCAGTGTATAGCTGTGAAAGCAAGACTGTGAAGAAAGCTGACGGGAAGAAAATAAACCCAATTGGAATGTGCTACTGGAAGATTTGTATGGATATGGTGGATTACTAAAAAGACAAATGAATGGGCCCTACAGGAAATAAAGCCTGAATTCTTCTGGAATCCTAAGATGACTAAACTGAGACTGACATACTTTGGACATATAAAAAGGGATATTTGTCCCCGAAGATTATCAGGGCTTTCTGTAATATTAAGTTAATAAATCAATTATAATTGATTGAATATACCAGCCTTAGTAAAAATGAGTTAAAACTGACCATCTACTCCCATTTAAGTAAACAATTAGACTATGCTTATCAGATTTTAAAAAATATTAAGTAATCAACTTTTTTCATTTTGTGAGAAAGGACATAATGCCCTCTTCTGGAAAGTGAAATGTACAGCACAATCCAAAGGCAGCCTTTCTTTCCAAAATACTCCTTTTTTAATTGGGAGATGAACTGAGGCCCCTTCTACACTGCCATGTAATACAGATTATCAAATCAGATAATCCACATGATCTGCTTGGACCTGGATTATATGAGTCTACACTGCCATATAATCTTGTTCAAAGCAGATAATCTGAATTTTATATGACAGTGTAGAAAGGACCTCAAACAGCAGTTTCAGGCCTAAATCAATTTTTAAATCCTAACAGTCTGGTTACTTGGCATGTAAAAACATAAGTCCCACTGGTACAGATTCTTCTCTAACTAGTATTAACAACTGCAGGGAACTTGCAACTTTCAAATGTATGTAAGGGGCAGGTTCTGACCATCAAGAAAGCAATGGCAAAACAATAAACAATAATAATAATAATATAATAATAATAATAATAATAATAATAATAACTTTATTTGTATATTGCCCTATCTTCCAAAAGGGAGTCAGGGCGGTAAACAACAAATGATTGGCAAACATTCAATGCCTGAGAAACATAACATAAAAAAACACTTCAAATAATAAACAATAACAACATTGGGATATACTTATAAAGCAACACAAAATAACAGGTGAGAAATTTAAATATAAAAAATAAAATAATTGGGACACATGTCTCTAATGACTCTAATAATGGTCAGAAGTAATGAACACAATTAAAATGTATCATACAGTTAACAATGAAATATTAAATGAAATACAGTAGCGTCTCACTTATCCAAGCCCTGCTTATCCAAGCCTCTGGATAATCCAAGCCATTTTTGTTGTCAATGTTTTCAATATATTGTGATATTTTGGTGCGAAATTCGTAAATACAGTAATTACAACATAACATTATTGCGCATCAAACTACTTTTTCTGTCAAATTTGTTGTATAACATGAAGTTTTGGTGCTTAATTTGTAAAATCATAACCTAATTTGATGTTTAATAGGCTTTTTCTTAATCCCTCCTTATTATCCAAGATATTCGCTTAACCAAGCTTCTGCCGGCCCGTTTAGCTTGGATAAGTGAGACTCTACTGTATTACCAAATTTAGCAAACTAACTAAATAAACTGAATGAATGGATATGTATATATACAGGCAGTCCCCAAGTTACAAGCTAGATAGGTTCTGTAGAATTGTTCTTGTTGAATGTAAGCCAGAACATGTACATTTTTAAAGTGTAACACAGACACAAACATATATGGGAGGTGTTAGCTGGTTCTGATTGTTTTTTGTCTAGAATTTCCTTTTTTAAGTGTTATTCTTTATTTGCTGTCCTGATTTTAGAGTTTTTTTTAAATACTGACAGCCAGATTTTGTTCATTTTCATTTTCAGGGCCAGCTAACACTTCCCAACAAAGGATTCTGCCAGGAAGGAAGCAGCCAGGCTTTGAAACTGCAATGCTTTTCAATGCTAATCAAGGTGATCAATTGCACCATTCACACTTGCCTCCAACAGTCAAGGGTTCTATTTCCCACCCTGGACATTATTCCACAGATATATCAATCCCACTTGCCTAGTTTCTAATATACCTCACAACCTCCGAGGATGCCTGCCATAGATGCAGGCGAAACGTCAGGAAAGAATGCTTCTGGAACATGGCCACACAGCCCGCAAAACTCACAGCAACCCAGCGATTCCGGACACGAAAGCGTTCGACAACACATTATTATTATTATTATTATGTCAGTAATGCCCCTCTGCAATATTCGAGCCCTTCTACGCTGCTAGATTATCTGCTTGGAACTGGATTTTATGGGAGTGTAGACTCGTATTATCCAGTTCAGAGCAGATAATGTAGATTACCTGATTTGATATTCTGGATCATATAGTTTACTATTGATGAAACCATTTTCTGCGAGATCTACGGAAAGCTTGAAGGGGGGCAGTACAAAAGCTGAGCCCCTCTTGCAAACAACCGCGCATGCGCGCAACACACACAAAAAACCCCTAGGCGTATCCTGGAAGCTCTTGTCAATAAAAAAAATGGCTGCGGTGAAGTTTTTTTTTAATGTCTCCTTCTCGCGCAGGCGCAGAGACAAATAGCGTAGTTGCGGCCACGTGACCCACCGCCGTCCTCACCCCCGCCCTTTACTTTCGTCGGCGACTGGCAACAGAGGAGTTTAGGCGGGAAAACGGCTCGAGCCCGAGGGGAGGGGGAGGAAGGGAGGGAGGAGCTCGCGCGCCTAAGGGGCCTAGGCCATCAAGGACATCCCGAAACGCCTCAGGTACAATCCATTGAGTGGGTGCTGCTTCCTTTTTCCTCCGGGCAGAAAATGACAAGGGTGGCGGTGGTGACAGAGTGGAACGGAACCCCGCAAAAGGGAACCCACAAGGCAGTATTTCCTGGCAGGGCCTGGCAGGCGCGGATGCCTAAAGGCCTCCTTCAGCCACTCTTCCTTCCTTCCTGCCTGCCATTCTAGCGCAGAGAACACTCTGCAGTAATTACCCAAAAGTATGCTGTGCTTTATTATTGATGTTGTTATTATCGGGAAGAAGGCTGAGTGGGGACACGATAGCCATGTTTGAAGGGATGTCACATTGTGGAGGGGGCAGCCTTGTTCTTTGCTTCTCTGGAGACCAGGGCCCCTTCCACACAGCTGTATAAAATCCCACATGATCTGCTTTGAACTGTGTTATATGGCAGTATGGACTCAGATAACCCAATTCAAAGCAGATATTGTGGATTATCTGCCTTGATATTCTATGTTATATAGGTGTGTGGAAGGGTCCTTGGACACAGTGGAGCAAACGGATTCAATTATTTACCCTGTTGTATTGGGTTAAATGCTTTTAATTGCTTAAATTTTGTTTATTTTATTTTATTTTAATGGTTGTTTTATTGCACACTGTTTTTAAAGGCATTTAATTGTTGCCTATGTTGTAAAGCCGCCTTGAGTCCCCTCCAGGGTTGAGAAAGGTGGGGTAAAAGTGCTGTAAATAAATAAATAAATTATAGGAAAAGAGTCCAGCTAAACATTAGGCAGAACTTTCTGATGGTGTGAGTTGTTTGGCAGTGGAATTGGCTGCCTCAGAGAATGGCGGAGTCTACTTCTCTGGAAGTTTTTAAGCAGACGCGCCTTGTCATCTGTCGGAGTGCTTTGATTGTGTGTTTTTGCATGGTAGGAGTTTTGACTGATGGCTTTTGCGGTCTGTTCCAACTCTACAATTCTAAAGCAGGCCTGCATAACCTGTAGGCCTCCAGGTGTTTTGAATGTCAATGCATGAAATCTTCTTCACCATCAGGAAGTTTTTCCTAATGTTTTGTTAATGGTCAAACTTTGGGAGTGCTTTGATTATGTGTTCTTGCATGGCAAGAGTTTGGACTCGATGGCTTTTCTGATCTTTTTGAACCCTACTATTCTAAGACAGGCCTGCATAACCTGTGAGCCCCTAGGAGTTTTGAACTTCAGTGTGTGAAATCTCCTTCTCTGGAGGTTTTCAAGCAGAGGCAGGAGGTCATCCACCAGACTCCCAAGGCAGCATCTTCCACTGCCAAGCAGCTCCCACCATCAGAAAGTTGTTCCTGATGTTTAGTTAATGGTCAAACATTGGGAGTGCTTTGATTGTGTGTTCCTGCATGGCAAGAGTTTGGACTGGATGGCTTTTCTGATCTCTTCCAACTCTACTATTCTAAGGCAGGTCTGCATAACCTGTGGGCCTCCAAGTGTTTTGGGCCTATTCCACATAGCTGAATAAAACCCCACATTATCTGTTTTGAACTGGAATGTATGCCAGTGTGGACTCAGATAAACCAGTTCAAAGCAGATATTGTGGGATTTTCTGCCTTGATATTCTGAGTTATATGGCTGTGTGGAAGGGCCCTTGGACTTCCGTGTGTGAAATCTTCTCTGGAGGTTGTCAAGCAGAGGCAGATGGTCATCCTCCAGACTCCAAGGCAGCATCTTCCACTGCCAAACAGCTCTCATCATGAGGAAGTTTTTCCTAATGTTTAGTTAATGATCAAACATTGGAAGTGCTTTGATTGTGTGTTCCTGCATGGCAGGAGTTTGGATTGGATGGCTTTTGGGGTCTCTTCCAACTCTATGTAATTATAAGGCAGGCCTGCATAACATGTGGGCCTCCCAAGTGTTTTGGACTTCAATGTTTGAAATCTCCTTCTCTGAAGGCTTTCAAGCAGAGGCAGGTGGCCATCCACAAGACATGGAGGCAGCATCTTCCACTTCGAAACAGTTCTCACCATCAGGAAGTTTTCCATAATGTTTAGTTAATGGTCAAACATTGGGAGTGCTTGATTGTGTGTTCATCTTTATTAACGACTTAGACGAAGGGTTAGAAGGCATGATCATCAAGTTTGCAGATGACACCAAACTGGGAGGGATAGCTAACACTCCAGAAGATAGGAGCAGAATTCAAAACGATCTTGACAGACTAGAGAGATGGGCTGAAACTAACAAAAGGAAGTTCAACAGGGACAAATGCAAGAAAAAATGAAATGCAAAGATACAGAATGGGTGACTCCTGGCTCGACAGCAGTACGTGTGAAAAAGATCTTGGAGTCCTCGTGGACAACAAGTTAAATAAGAGCCTACAATGTGATGCGACTGCTAAAAAAGCCAACGGGATTCTGGCCTGCATCAATAGGGGTATAGCATCTAGATCCAGGGAAGTCATGCTACCCCTCTATTCTGCCTTGGTCAGACCACACCTGGAATACTGTGCACCGCAATTGAAGGGAGATGTTGACAAGCTGGAAAGCGTCCAGAGGAGAGCAACTAAAATGATTAAGGGTCTGGAGAACAAGCCCCATGAGGAGCGGCTTAAAGAACTGGGCATGTTTAGCCTGCAGAAGAGAAGGCTGAGAGGAGATAGAATAGCCATGTACAAATACGTGAAGGGAAGTCATAGGGAGGAGGGAGCAAGCTTGTTTTCTGCTGCCCTGCAGACTAGGACGCGGAACAATGGCATCAAACTACAGGAAAGGAGATTCCACCTGAACATCAGGAAGAACTTCCTGACTGTGAGAGCTGTTCGGCAATGGAACTCTTTCCCCCGGACTGTGGTGGAGGCTTTTAAGCAGAGTCTGGATGGCCATCTGTCGGGGGTGCTTTGAACGTGATTTCCTGCTACTTGGCAGGGGGTTGGACTGGATGGCCCATGAAGTCTCTTCCAACTCTACTATTCTATGATTCTATGATTCCTGCATGGCAGGAGTTTGGATTGGATGGCTTTTGGGGTCTCTTCCAACTCAATGTGATTCTAAGGCAGGCCTGCATAACCTGTGGGCCTCCAAGTGTTTTGGACTTCATTGTGTGAAATCCCCTCTGGAGATTTTCAAACAGTCTAGATGGTGATTCACCAAGGCAGCATTTTCAACTGCCAGACAGCTCTCACCATCAAGAAGTTTTTCCTCATGTTTAGTTAATGGTCAAACATTGTGAGTACTTTGATTGCATGGCAGGAGTTTGGACTGGGTGGCTTTTCTGGTGTCTCCCAACTCTAGGATTCTATAAAGAGCCAGTCTAGTGCAGAATTTTGGGTATTGGACCATGACTCTGACAACCAGGGCTGGATTCATGCTTGACCATAGAAACCCACTAGGTGACCTTAAGGCAGTTAAACTCTCTCAATCCCAGAAAAATGAAGCAATGCCATACGTTGGAAGCAAATTGAAGGCACACAACTGTACTGTATTATATTGTGTTATATTGTGTACATAGCTTCAAAAAAAGGAGGAAGGAAGGAGAAAAAAGTCTGTTTTTATTTTTACATAAGCTTTCTTGAATATAAATCAGGCATGAAGACTTAATACCACTAGCTTACTCCACCCAAAGTAGTGGATTTATATCAGGCCTACTGGTTGTTAGAAATTGTGGGAGTTGAAGTCCAAAACACCTGGAGGGCCAAAGTTGGCCCATGCCTGATATAGCTCCACTACTTTAGGTGGAGTAGCTACTGGTGTTAAGTCTTCAGGCATTAAACATATTTATACAGTTGTGGGAATGTGATAGAACGTAATAGGAATCAGAAAGGTGCATGTTTGAAGGGTTGTCCCTTCCCCTAAATTTTCTAATGGCTGTGTGGAGATCCAGGTTCTTCAGAACTTTACAATAGTCAGTTCATGGTGATGTGGGAAAGCAATAAATCTGTTTATCAAAATTCAGTTTCCCTGGATTCAAAATTCCCAGAAAACATTGCTTTTATATGTACAGTAGCCAAGAGTTTTGTATTAGTGTGCAGTGGGCCCTTGGTGTCTCCTGGGGTTTAGGTACAGAACTACTGTAACCCCCTCCCCCAAGATATCAAAATCCATAATTCCCAAGTCCCATTGTATATGGTAGTACAGTGTTCCCTCACTTATCGCTGGGGTTAGGTTCCAGGACCACTCTCAATAAGTGAAAATCCGCGAAGTTGGGACACTATATTTATTTTAATATCTACACATTATTTTAGTAGTTATACACTGTTTTAAGTCTATATCAACCAATCGTGTGTTGATAAATCGCCTCCTCCTCCTTCTCTGCCACTTGGGCTCCTTTTCTCTACCTTTGGTTTCTCCTTCCTCCCTTCCTTAGACTGTAATTTGTAATTTTTTATGATTTATAATAGTCTTTTAGAGTTTATTTAAAAACCGCGAAACAGCGAATCCGCGAAAAGTGAACCGCGAAGTAGTGAGGGAACACTGTATAGCAAAATAGTATCCCTTATATAAAATGGCAAAATGACGTTATGCCTGTTGGCATTTTTCAAAAATACTCTCAAATTGCAGGTGGATGGGAGGCCATGTATCCATTGTCTTTGTTTATTCCTCTGATATTTAATTTAATTTGTGAATATCATTCAACCCAGCAGTTTCTCTTATTAGTTTTCCTTGGTAATTTTATAGTTCAGTGACTTAATCCTGCAAATCCCTTACTGTCTGTCCAGGAAGGTTGAAATGTTATCCACCCGGTTTTTTAGTGTATTACCATTTCTAAGATCAGATTTGTTGACTATGCAAGCTAGTGCCCGTGGGACGTGTCCGACTTCTGAAGGGCCATGTATTCCCCAATTCATAATAGATATCACTTCTTTCACAAGGCTGTATGCTTAATTCAATAATATTGGTCCTAAAGTCCCAACAACTCTGGGATAGGTTACGTCTTCATAAATATTTGTAGAACTATAGCCTTAAAAAAGTTATGAACTAAATGTTGAAATATTTATCTTTGTTTTGTGTGTTCTATATTTTAAACAGCACGACACATTATGGAGCACGTAGAGAGTAAATTTCATCTTTGCATTGTGATTTGCTTTATCTCCAGGATGTTGGGTGTTTGTGGTATGCAGAAATGTCATCAAGAGGCACTGAAAAAGAACCGCGTG
Source organism: Anolis carolinensis (assembly GCF_035594765.1). NCBI lineage: Eukaryota > Metazoa > Chordata > Lepidosauria > Squamata > Anolidae > Anolis > Anolis carolinensis. The sequence continues at coordinate 216,747,345 of NC_085842.1, read as the reverse complement.
TCCTTGGCAAAGCAACTAGTATTAAAGGAATTGATGGAACATCTTATAGAAAAGGATGTTATCACTGAAGAAATGATGGAGATGATACAGGTACTTGTTGTTTTATAAATACAGTAGAGGCTCACTTATCCAACATAAATGGGCCGGCAGAATGTTGGATAAGCGAATATGTTGGATAATAAGGAGGGATTAAAGAAAAGCCTATTAAACATCAAATTAGGTTATGATTTTACAAATTAAGCACCAAAACGTCATGTTATACAACAAACTTGACATAAAAAGTACTTCCATATGCAGTAATGCTATGTAGTAATTACTGTATTTACGAATTTAGCACCAAAATATCACAATGTATTGAAAACATTGACTACAAAAATGTGTTGGATAATCCAGAGCATTGGATAAGCGAGTGTTGGATAAGTGAGACTCTACTGTAGTTGGAATTAATTTTTAAGTATCCAAAACTGTCTTCTACTTAATATACATTATTTTGCTTAAAGTTCCAAAATATTTCTTTAAATCAAATGAATCCAGTATATACTGTAGCACAACATTACCTTTTACCCTTGATATCTGGGAGTTTGGTTCCAGTCCCAAGATATATAATGATATAGTAAAATTGAGTCCCTTTTATCAAATGGTAGAATCAAAGTTTGATTTTAAAAATTACTTTTTGAATATTTTCAGGATGGGGATGGCTGAATCCGTGGATATGGGGGGCTGACTATATTTCATAAGTTAATGTAGACAGGTAGCTAGCATCTTGCAGATTCAGTTGTGGCAAGTAAAAAAGGCATGTATATGAAACACATGGAAAGTCTTTGTAATCTGGATGAAAGTTGGTGGTCCTCATTTTCAAATAATCAGTTTGCCTCAAATGACTATGGTATGCAAGTCAGTAAAAATAAGATCTGTTTTATTTTATTTTTTATTGATTTATTATGGAGCCCCGGTGACGAAGTGTGTTAAAGCAAACCAATTAGGAAAAGTTATTATGTTTTTATATGAAACTAGCTTAGGTATCCAGCAATGCCTGGGTTAGGTCTTTTATTAGGCTATTTATAAGAAATAGTTTATATTTGTTTTTTATGAATCCTCCTATTAGAAAATGCATAAGGATGTGGTGAACTACAACTCCCATCTTCTTTCTTGTGTGCCAAGTTTGGTTTGGATCCATTGTCTGTTGGATCCAGACTGCTCTTTGTTGGTAAACTACGACTCCCATCATCCAGAGACCATTCCCCAGAAACCTGTCAGTATTATCTGTTGGTCATGTTGAATATGTGTGCCAAGTTTGGCCCAGATCCACCTTTGGTGGGAGTCACAAAGCCCTCTGGATGTGGGAGCCATTTTCGAAAATGCATACATACATGTATTTTGAATATTATTATATACCTAGATAACTGGATGGTTAACAAATATACATAAAATTGTATATGGCATTGAAAATGAATTTTTAAAAAAATGCCCTCAGTTATTGCCAATAGAAAATGTGTTTGTAGTTAGATATATAGGTTGACACAGAATAAATAGAATGCAGTCTCATGAATGGATCTGCTCACATACCTCTGAAATCTGACAGAAATATTATCTGTAAGCAGAGAAGAAGCTATCCAGAAATTGCAATCTATCTCTTACTGCCCAAACAAGGAAAAAGATCATGTGACTGCAGTAGAGGCTTCTATATTTAATCCCTGCTGAGTCTTTCTTGACCCCTTTTCATTCACCTACCCCCAGATTTTGAGAGTTCTTGAAGAGGGGGCAATACAACCAGTCTCAGTGAGATCATCCCCAGGATGAATAGGAATGCACTTCCAGCTGTTAGAAAATTAATTGCAGAAAGATAATGGAGATCTTGGTTAGTTAAAGGTTAGAACTATAATAGCCTAAGCTAACATAAATAATCCAGTAGATTGATTCAAGAATCCCTATAGTTCTTTTTATCTCAGTAGGGACAGATGCAAGTGGTTGCATCAAAAGTATGACGACTCTTAAATCACTGGAGGTAATTCTATAATTTCCTTCTCAATGGTTCTACAGTCATAAAAATAAATTGTAATATTGCAGAATGTTGGCGAGAGGTATTATATTTTCATTTCCAAACAAAGAGGATGCCATCTTCTTCAGGCATTTATATATACATCTGCTTGTATGTATGTAATTTATTTTATGTTTTGCTTGTTCAGCTGCTTTTTGGATTAGACATCCTGTCACACTGAATTTAACATTTCCTTTGCATTTTCATAGAAGACTTATATATGTTGTTTGTAGAGTAGACAAAGATTACATTGTGAAGGAAAGAATTTGGTATTCTTTTGAATTCTATGTATATTTTCTGAATTGATTCAGGCCAAGGCTGGGAATTTTAGCCAAAACATCGAATTCCTGAACCTTCTTCCTAAGAGGGGTCCCAAAGCCTTCTCAGCCTTCTGTGAAGCTTTAAGAGAAACCAAACAGCCTCACTTGGAGGAAATGCTTCTACGTTCTGTCTCCAGGCATTGCAATGGGATTGCAAAGGTAAAAAAGATTAAGATTTAGTGGGAAAGTTTAGTGAATTTGATTGATTTTTTATTGTTTCATCATGTGATTGTACCACCTCAGAATGCACATCTCCCTTTACGTAGCCTTTTTATGACGACGTTAAATATCTACATGCAGAAATCTAATGTGACATGACAAAGGCTTAACACTTAGTTTTCACGAAAAGATACTAGCTTTCCAAGTGTAGCAAATAGTCATAGACATTTTAAAATGAGCGGTTTTCTATGAACATGATGGATTCGAACTCATCCATGGGTGGTAGTGAGAGGAGGATAAGAAAGAATAAGGAAGTAGCTGTTTGACCCTTGCTTTCAGATGTCTATACACTTAGGGACAGAATATAGAAAATAATTGAAGGAGAAACCTGTTTAAACAACATAGATGAAACTTCAAGGGGAGGGAAGTAGCATTGATATGTTAAGTATATTTTCCCTGTGAAGAGATCTGTGGCTTGGAATATGCAAGGCAGGTTGAGATGAACTTGGTTAAAATTACAGGAGAGTGAAATACTGGCATGACTGGGACTGTGCAGTACACCTCCAATCCAAATTGAAGATTTGGACGATGCTTTAAAGCAGATTACCAAACATTTTAAAAGGAGAGCAATACTATCAATAGAGGATTTCATATATTCCAACACCTGTTCAAGATCAAGGAATCATTTTGCCAAGATCCAACAAATTCTTCATTTGTCTTGCTGTCATTTTCACTCTTAAAATGGTAGAAGCAGCAGCAAGATGGTCAACTATCTTGGATCTGACTTTCACCTTACAAGGAAGAATTGGTCAGCAACATTGACCTTGATTGAAAGTGACAATTTCTTCCTGGAATTCTTTATACAGAGGAAAAGGAAAGCACAGTATAGACAAATGCTTATTTTGGATTCATGGTAAATATAAAGAATTACTTGGTTTGAGCCCATGTTCAAAAACATTCAGGGAGAAGGCGGTACATAATATATGGGAATATCTTAAAACTGGCACAATGGCAAACAATCCTATTGAGAAAAACATGGGAGGCATCTGAGGAAACCGGAGTGGATGAATAACGAGATTTTGAATGGTTTAAAAATGGAGAACAACTAAGTAGTAATATTTGCAAGACAGCACTTAAGCTCAAAATGAGCTCAAGCTTGCAAGAGAGTATAACAGTCTTTTAAAAGTTTTTTTTTGTTATTTTTGAAGCAAGAGCAACATGTCAGTGGTAGTTTTTGTGGAGATTATGAAATGATAATGGATGACAGAAAGCAAACCTCCTCAACACCTGCTTTGGTTTTTTTTTCTGCGAAGAAGTCAAACAGTAACCAGACCTTTTGAATACAGAAAAAATGATACAGTAAGAACACTGCAGCACAAGATACATAGAGCAATGGCACAGGAGTATGTCGGTCCTTTAAATGAATTCAAGTATCTCCCACTGGATGAATTACAACCTGTCATCCTAAAAGAATATACCGGGGGGGGGGGGAGAGAGAGAGAGAGAGAGAGAGAGAGAGAGAGAAGAGGTAGACAACTACCAATTGGTCAACTTGGTGCCAGTATTAGGAAAGATTTGAAAATGGATCATTAAATAGTCAGTCTGTGAACGTCTAGAAGTAAATGCTGCAATTTACTTCTGCAACAGCTTCGGTTTCTCAAAAACAAGCCATATTAGATTGCTTTTTTATAGCATTACAAGCTGTGATCATGGGGATATTGTGAATATTGTGTATCTTGATTTCTGACAAGATCTATGATGGTATTCTTGTGGAGACATTGGTCAAATATAGGTTAGATTGTGTTGTAGTTTGTTGGGTTTTTAGCTGGTTGACAGAATGACTACAAAAAGTGCCCTTCACATCATTCTAGAGAGATGTGAAAAATGGGGTGTTATAGAGTTCTGTCCTTGGCCCATTGTTATTCAGAATCTTTTTATAAATATGTTACATTGTCAAGGTTATATCAGTCAGTCTGGATGACTATTGGAGGTTTTCAAGACTTCTAGTTATTCTAATACACCTCAGCAGATAAGTGTAATGGTGCCAGACCATGGTTAGAAGTGCATTCCAAATTTCAGATATTAAGAATGGAGAATATCAATCATATGAATTGATTGATATGGTTGTACAATCTAGTCTTTTCTGTGGATGAAAAAATATTTATCTTGCTCATCTAGCTTCTTTTGTTATAAATGTGTATTATTTATTTGGAACTAGCAGTTCTTTAAAATGTTAATTCAGAATTTGTATTCCCTTGTCCATTCTGGGCAAGCAAGTTTATAGAAATAAGATAACAAAATTATTTTTTAAATACTCAAAGCAAAAAAACTCCAGTGTTTTGTCAAACTACAATGGAAAATTGAAGCATTTGCACTGAAAACAATGTTAAGGAAACACAAGGTTCATACACTCATTCTTCTATAGTCTGATTGTGCAAACACATATGCGTATGTGTTTAGCTATTAAGTAGGCCAACTCAATTCTTCTCCAACCGTTAGATTCTCCATAGTTGATGTCTTGTTGAAGAATTGTGGTTGGTGATTTTTGTCATCCTTTATATTCACTCTCAGTTGAGTCACAGCTGTGAGGAACATCTGTCCTTTCCTGTTTCTGAATCAGGTATCTTGCAAAAATGGCCTCGTCGGAATCCTGGTAAGTTTTATGTAGAATGTGATTGTGTCAGTTCATGTCTTTTAAAAAATTATGCGGTTTTTAAAGGTCAGTTTTGCTCAGGGTATTAGGAAAAGAAAGTATTTCTTTTTAGACTTAACTACCAAGGGGGGTTGTTTAAAAAATGTTAATAGGTAAAAACAAGAGACCCTTGTTAGAGCTTTTTTTATTATTATTATTATTATTATTATTATTATTATTATTATTATTATTAAAATTTATTTTGTGAAGACTTCTCTTAATTTTCTCACTGGCTCATGTTTATCACTGATGATTGAGTTTAGCGAAATATACTATTTAATTGATGAGTCTCCAGAATAATTATAATTGGTTTTAAATGTTTTTAATTCTTAATATTTATTTATATCTTATTTCTGGGCATTATTATGCTTTGTGTGATTTTTGTCTTGTATTTTATGTTAAATATGTTTTGATTTGTATTCTATTGTATTATATTTATACACTGCATATTTGCAATGTGGTACTGAAATGGCCAAACTGTAAGCCGTCCTGAGTTCCCTTCGGGGTGAGAAGAGCGGGGTAAAAATATAGTAAGTAAATAAATAAAGTGGAACAGTATTGCAAAACAGAACCTTGTTTTATCCAGGTTTAATCTATATATATAAAAGGATAAAAAAATTCAGCCTAGAACAAAACAACAAAACTACACATCCCAGAAACACTAAACTTGGCAACACAACCCCTCATCCATGCCTCTACGTTCATACAACAAAAAGTCCTAATTAGAGGGAGAGGAATAATTGTTTTTATCCAATTGCTTCCAGTTACAAAGCTAAACTCTGCCCACTGGTCTCCTAGCAACCAACTCAGCCCAGGGTACAGGCACAGTTAGGCCTCTGGCCTCTTCCACACTGCATATAAGATACAGATTATCTGATTTTAACTGGGTTATATGGCAGTGTAGACTCAAGACCCTTCCACACAGCTATATTACCCATTTATAATCTTATATTATCTGCTTTGAACTGGATTATCTTGAGTCCACACTGCCAGATAATTCACTCCAGTGTGCATTTTATACAGCTGTGTAGAAGGGGCCTAATATAATCCAGTTCTAAGTAGATAATATAAGATTATAAATATACAGTAGAGTCTCACTTATCCAACATAAACAGGCCGGCAGAACGTTGGATAAGTGAATATGTTGGATAATAAGAAGGGATTCAGGAAAAGCTGATTAAATATCAAATTAGGTAATGATTATACAATTAAGCACCAAACATCAAGTTATACAACAAATTTGACAGAAAAAGTAGTTCAATGCTCAATAATGCTATGTTGTAATTACTGTATTTACAAATTTCGCACCAAAATATCACAATGAATTTAAAACATTGACTACAAAAACATTGACTACTAAAAGGCAGACTGCATTGGATAATCCAGAACACTGGCTAAGCGGATGGCAGCCAATGGAGCTCCTTTAAAAAGGGGATTGACCACCCCCTGTAGTTTGCTCCAGTTAGTAGCCTGGCTACTGAGTGTTGGACCAATTGAAGCTTCCAGGCTGTCTTCAAAGGCAGCTCCACGTAGCGCACATTGCAATAGTCCAATCTAGAGGTAACCAATGCATGGACCACCATGGCCAGATCAGACTTCCCGAGGTACGGTCGCAGCTGGTGCACAAGTTTTAGTTGTGCAAAGGCCCTCCTGGACACTGCCGACACCTGAGTATCAAGTGTCAGCGCTGAATCCAGGAGGACCCCCAGACTGTACTCTACGGAGTGTGACCCCGTTGAGAACAGGTTGCCACCCTATACCCGGGTCAGACGTTTGACTGACCTGGAGGACTTTTGTCAGGATTTAACTTCAGCTTGTTTGCCCTCATCCAGCCCATCACAGCGGCCAGGCACTGGTCCAGAATCCTAAGGGCTTTCTTGGATTTCGTTGGAGAAGAGTAGTGGAGTTGAGTGTCATCCGCGTAGAGATGGCACCGAACTCCAAAACTCCGGATGACCTCTCCCAGCGGTTTCATGTAGATGTTAAAAAGCATGGGGGACAAAATGGAACCTTGCGGGACCCCACAGGTCAATGGCCAGGGGTCCGAGCAAGTGCCCCCCAGCTTCACCAGCTGAGAGCAGCCCTCCAGGAAGGACTGGAGCCACAGCAAACCATGCCCCCAAAGCCCATCCCAGAGAGCCGTCCCAGAAGGATACCATGGTCGATGGTATCGAAAGCTGCTGAGATGTCCAAGAGAACCGGTAGGGTAACACTCCCTCTGTCTAGTTCCCTGCAGAGGTCATCCACCAAGGCGACCAAAGCTGTCTTGGTACTGTGCCCAGGTCTGAAGCCAGACTGCGATTGGTCTAGGAAGTTGGTGTCATCTAGGAATCCCTGGAGCTGAGAAGCAACCACCCGCTCTAGCATCTTGCCCAAAAAAAAGGAGGTTAGAGATTGGTCTATAATTGTTTTAAGATGGTAAAGTCAAGGAATGTATTTTTCAATATTGGTCTTACAATCACCTGTTTAAGGCATGGTGGAAATTTCCCTTGGACCAACAAGGTGTTTATAATAGTCACAAACCACTCTATTAACCCACCTCTGGCCAGTTTAACTAGCCAGGAAGGGCAAGGGTCCAGAGCACAAGTGGTTGCTCTCACAGCTCCCAGGATCTTGTCCACGTCGTCAGGTTGAACAAGCCAAAACGAATCCCACAAAATCTGACAGACAGGAGCCTCAGTTACCTCATCTAATAAAAATAGTTATAATACAAAAATTATCATAAAATTAGAAGTGGCTCTGTTTCATTATCCTGAATATACTGTTTGATTTGATGTGTTTATTTTCAAACATAGTTTGTTTCACAAACTTCTAAAAACAGAAGAATCTGGAGCAACCAAAAGAATAAGAATTTTACATGTATATTAACTATAGCCATTCCTTGAATAGGTTGACTAGATTATAAATAAAACTTATTTGTATTTCAGATGCTATAAAATGCTTTTTTTGTTTTTGCTGCAACTTTAGTACATTTGGGCCTCCAAAATGTTTGAAAACTGCATTATTCTAAATTAAGAAAATATTTCATATTTTCTGCATGCTTTTTCAACAATAAAGTCTTGCTTTTACATTGAAGAAAAGCCCTCATGCTCAGTTTTCAGCCTCCTTTCCCTCTACTACAGTGGCATCTGATCTTTACCAAGAATAATTTGCTAAATCTCTGGAAAAAGATTCACAGTTTTTTCACATTCACATAGCATGTCTTTTTGTGTAACCTGGGACATCAAACAAGATAGTTTTATTGTGGGGCAGAGGTTTTGGACTACTCATACGTTCTTCAGATTTTATTGGCATCTTCCATTCTTTCTGTTTAGCAAATACTTGACAGATGCCCCCTCATTGAAGCTCTTATTTATTTGCTCTTAAATAAAGTATATAATCAATATACTCATTGGATAAAGATTAATTTGAGTCAGAAGCTCATATCTCCAAAATTTTGTAAGTGCTAGATTTAAAGCTACATAGATACTGTGTGTGATCTACTGCCATTTGCATATCAGTTGCTAATTTATATCTTCGGCAGAGCCAATGGAGCATTCTCTGGATGATGGAGATGGACCCCACTATCCTCAAGTGATGCCATGCACACCAGAATTCTATCGTACTCATGAGCAGCTGGTAAGAAGCCTAAAGGGTGGATATTGAGAGATCGTTCCTCTCCACTTCCAGCAAGTATAACATGTTTTATTTGTGGTCTGCAGAAAAACAATTTATAAACAAGCTGTGTGAAAGATGTGTTGGCTCAGAAGAACATGTTTTTCTTTCTCACACGATCATAAAAGCCTGGGCAGACACATAATTCTGAAAACCCAGACTGAGTAATGGAGATAATGACATCAATAAAGATTTTTTCATGCATATTTCTACCTTTTGAAAGCTGTATTTCCTTCTAAAGCTACATATATTTTCTCTGCAGAAGATAAACTTTTCACAATCACCCACCTAGGCCAGACAGAAATCATGTAATATTTATATTTTTATAGCATAGTTGGGATTTTTAGTTCTTCCTTTGCCTAGCCTAGGCAAGTTCTCTTATACTTCTTCAGTGGAAGAAATATGGAAAACTTCCATTGCCCATGATCAGTTCTGAAAGTAATGCCATGAGAAATATTCCAGCCATTTGATTTTAATGTTTTGCCCATTTTCTCTTGGCTTAGGCCAAATATGATGCTACCATTAGGCTAGAATATTACTTTCATTTCTTAGTCAACAATTTAAAGCTTTTTAAAGAAACGTTGCATTTGGAATATGGCACTGCTATGTATCAGTGATTAGCAAATTGCAGTTCTCCAGAGTGCTGTTATTATCATATCTTCTTTTATGTGACTGGAGTGTGGATGGAATAACCCTTTATTAGTATGTTTCCCTTTGGGTGGAAGTTGTCTGTGACTGTCATCTTTGTGTTTGTTGTTGTTGTTGTTGTTATTGTTATTTCTGCCCCACTTTATCCCTTAAAAGAGACCCAAAGCGGCTAACACTAAAACAAGGCAAATAATACTGATGGTCTAAGTACACTAGCATTTTGGCTGCTAAATATTTATATCTTACGATGTTCTTGTTTAACATACATAAAGGGAAATGGGATTATTTAACTGTCTTTCATAGGCATACAAGTTGAAATCACAACCAAGAGGCCTAGCACTTATACTTAGCAACATTCATTTCAACAAAGAGACGGATCTGGATTTCCGTTCTGGTGGAGATGTTGACAATACTGCCCTGCACATGCTCTTCAAACACCTTGGGTACCAAGTGGTTGTTCGACAAGATCGGACTGCACAGGTAAGCCTGGAGACAATTTGACAACTATGTGTATTAGAAAATTGCCCCAGAATATATTGGGGAGGTTGTGTGTGTGTGTGGGGGGGGGGGGGATTGGAGGAGGTGTGGTTGTCTGGTACCTGGGACTTGGCCTGCAATAGAGACTGATTCCCCATTGAAATTCTGCATGCATGTACTGTAGAACTTCTAGGGTAGAACCAGTTTCATAATACAGTTTAATATTACTGCAAATTGATTCACATGATTCTGTCAGTCTAGCTGATTTTGATTTTAGAAAGCCTTCTTTATTCCTAATTGTTACATTCCCAGATTATTTCTGGAAACTTGTATTTTCCAGGTGCCACAAAATAGTTAACTTGTTACCACCTTCATAATGCACCATATAGATTGACAGCATATCCTACTTGTTATTAAATATCCAATAAGTTGTACTTCAGCAGTTGTACTATAGACTGAGTATGAGTTAGAGCAGGGGTCCCCAAACTAAGGCCCTCCAAGGTCATTTACCTGGCCCCCATCCTCAGTTTTATAATATAATATTTTTGTATTAGTTTTAATAATATAATATATTGTATATACATATAATATTGATAATAATATTATGTTATACAATATAATACTAATAATAATACCATATAATAATATTAATTATACATTATATATTATATTTATATATATAAAAGAGTAATGGCATCAGGGCAGCGGACAAAACAACAAAACTACAGGCCCTCCAACCTCGAAATTTGACAACACAACCCATCATTCACGGCTCTAGGTTGATACAACAAAAAGAAAAGAAAAATAAAGTCCTAATTACAGGGAGAGGAATAATAGTTTTTATCCAATTACTGCCAGTTTGAAGGCTAAGCTCTGCCCACTTGGTCTCCTAGCAACCTACTCAGCCCAGGGGACAGGCACAGTTAGGCCTCACTTAGGCCTCTTCCACAGATTATCAGATTTTAACTGGATTATATGGCAGTGTAGACTCAAGGCCCTTCCACACAGCTATATAACCCATTTAGAATCTTATATTATCTGCTTTGAACTGGATTATCTTGACTCCACACTGCCATATAATCCACTTCAGTGTGCATACTAAACATAAAGACAACCATACAACAGACATTCAATACCACCACTACCTCAACAATTTCTCACCAACACCACCAGACAACGCCACAGCAACGTGTGGCCAGGCACAGCTAGTATATTATATAACATGTAATAGTATAGTGGTATCGTTCAATATAGAATTATATAATGCTAATATTGTGCTATGCTAATAATATAATATATTGTATGTACATATAGCTTCTCTGAGTCCCCTTCAGGGTGAGAAGGGTGGGATATAAATGTAGTAAATAAATGCAGTAAATAAATAATTAATTTTAGACTTAGGCTCGGCCAAAGTCTGAAATGACTTGAAGTCACACAACAACAACAATCCTAATTAACTTGACTATTTCATTGGCCAGTAGCAGGCCCACACTTTCCATTGAAATCCTGATAGGTTTATGTTGGTTAAAATTGTTTTCATTTTTAAATATTGTATTGTTCTTTCGTTGTTGTTGTTGTTGTTGTTTCACTACAAATAAGACATGTGCAGTATGCATAGGAATTTGTATTTTTTTTTCAAATGATAATTTGGCCCCACAACAGTCTGAAGGATTGTGGACCGGCCCTCTGCTTCAAAAGTTTGAGGACCCTGAGTTAGAGAGATGGGATAATATGGAGCTGAAAGAATTACATTGGGCTCTTGGTATCTCCTGAATTTGGTACCAGGACCCCATGTGGATACAAAGCATTTGTATGCTCAAGCCCCATTATATCTAGTGGCAACATTAAAATGGCATCCCTTCTATAAAATTGCAAAATCAAGAGTTCCTTTTTGGAGGTTTATTTTTAATATTTTCAAGCTGTGGATGGTTGAATCCATTGATATATTTGTGGATAGGAAGGCTGTTTAATTGCCAGCTGCCTTCCTTATTGTCAAAACAGCCTTCCTTAGTGTCCTTTCCACTAATAATAATAATTTGTTTTTAGCTTTGCTCCTAATTATATTCTCTCTCTTGGCTATCCCTCCCCCCCCCCTCACTTTCACAAACATGTATATTATGATCATGGGTTCAAAAGCAAAAGTGTTCTTTATTTTATTTTTTCATTTCTTAGAACACAGTCAATGACTTCTAAATCGTAATGCAAGTAATTGAAATTATAGGAATTGTTTATTTTGGTTATTTCCTATTTTCAGGAAATGAAGGAAGAACTGGAAATTTTTTCAAAGCATCCAGCTCACCGAAATGTTGATTCTTGCATCGTGTCACTTCTTTCTCATGGAATTGAGGGTGGAATCTATGGCATAGATGGCAAGCTACTTCAGGTAATTAAATATACAAGGATCCTTTTCTTCCTGTAGAAGTATTATCAGGAAAGTGTGACATTTTTAGCTAGGTAAAGTTTTCAAGTTGTGATACCATGAACAAAAAAATTGGGTTTGGTAGATATTGCCGTGATGTTGAAAATGGCTCTTTATTTTTTAAAAAATTGCATTCCAGTATAAATCTTCTCAGTGCCAGTTGCAGCAATGGAAAGAAAATATGACAAGGCAGACAAAATTAAAAATAATTAATGGTGGATTTTATGGCTTGTGCTAGATTTAACAATTTGCTTTAACAGCTGCTTTCTTACCTCATTTTTTCACAGCTGCAAGAGATTTTCAGGCTCTTTGATAATGCAAACTGCCCTAATCTCCAAAATAAACCCAAAATGTTCTTCGTTCAAGCTTGCCGGGGAGGTGAGTCATGCCAGGAGTGAGGGTGGGGAGGATATCTGTTTTTCACAAACACTCCCCTTTCTGCACAGCTTGCGTTCATCTCTCCTCTTTGCTTCTCTCAGGTATAAGCGGAACCCACATTCACCTCCCTGCCTTGCTGTTGCCACTACCTCTGTCTGTAAGTGCTTCTCACTGTGCATGGCATGTGGTCAGCAATTTGCAGGCCCTGCAGTACCATGGAAAAGGAGCTTTCTGAAAATTCCCCATGTGTTGCATGTATGCAGTGTGGCAGCTAGCCTTTCCTAATCACTGGCCAGCATGGAGATTTAGTCTGCTTGCTGGAACTTTTTGGGCTACTCTTTTTTTCTTTGGTCTGTATTGGTAGTGTTTTCATATCTTTGTTGAATCTGGTTGAAACGAATAACATAGTAGCCTGGCAGTCAGTAACCCATTTGCCATGAACTCCATCTCTGTGCATGGGAGCACTACAGATTCTTGAAAGCGACATTGTGCTGCAGATGTTGGCTATTCTGAAATTTCTTGCATTCAGTTGAGGAGCACAAGGCAGTGTTGAGTTGTGGCTTTTCCTGGTGCCATGGCAGAATCCTGTGACACATAGGATTGGGGGATTGAGCCCTCTACCCATGACATTTTTTCTTGCATCTCCCAAAACTGGATGAGCTGGGGAAGCTAAATGGCAAAAAGAGGGAAAGTGAGTTCACAACTAGCCATTCAAGATATTTGTTTTCACATATAAACATAGAAGCTGGGAGATATCATTTCTTAAAGTCAGAATTATGAAGATATGTGATTTAAATATAGATCCTGCAAGCCTCAATTCTTGCCCACCCTCTGGTGTAGGAGATAGTAGTAGAATCACAAAAGAACTTAGTTCTCTTTAACCCTCTCATGTCATTGTACAGTATTGTAAGTAAGATAATGTCAGTTACCACTTAATGGAATTTGAAAACAGGTTATTGGAGATCTCTGTAGGTATTCCATATTTATTGCCCTGAAAAAGGATATAAAATAATTATAATCAAACAAAGCACTTTGGGCAATTTGAGCAAATTAACCCCTATTTTTTAACATGTTAGAACCTATTCTCTCCTTTTTCATTAGAATGTAAGGTTACAGGAAATATAGCATCAGTTCTCAAGTACAAGTGAAAATGTTATATGATCTTGAAATGATAAATCAGTGGATAGTGACATCCGTATGTGGGATGTAGTCTTTCTGAGTTGGGAGCCACATCATAAAAATTTGACCAAAATCATCTTGACTTTTCAAAAGGAAATTACTTCTTAAGAAGTGTCTGATTTTGAAGGTTGCATAAATTCTCCCAAGATCCTGCATTGAGATCTCTGGTGACGTTAGCAATACTTTGAGCTTTATGTGGAAACTGACTGGATAACCTAATCAAATAGAAAACTTTATGTTTGATGTGTTTGATATGAATTTAGATTAATCTTGTTCCTATGTACTCAAAAAAATCAGTGTTGTGTTCTGGAAAACTTAATGACATTGTATTTGGAGAATATATGCAAAGTGGTTGAGTCTATGTTTTAATTTTGGAGTTGCTCCCTTATATGTGCCCTATCAAAAAACTGAAGCAAATTAAGCACAAAATATTTCACTAAAGATCTAGGTTGAGGAGTGTGTTGCTTCCAAAAATATTCAGGGATTATATAGTCCCCAAGAGGCTGACAACAAATGACACGATAATCAAACTTTTTGTTCAGTAGACAGATTTCAATTAAGAATAGGTTTATTTAGTTTGGAAAGATCATAGAATCATGTGCTAGTTTACTTCTTCCAATGAGAAACACCTCTTTCCTGCCTGTAGAAGTTTTTCCCAGAGAATATTCAAAGTGTCTGCCAAATTTACATATGCCAGAGCAGATAACACTTTGAATAAGTGTAGCCAGGAGCCAGAGGACTATTGGGATGAGCTTTACTACAGCTTTCAGACAAAGTTATTGTCTCAGAAATAAGACAACATCTGTTATACAAAATGAAATTATTGGTGTGGTCTTAACTGGCTTTTAGTCAGTACTTACGGCTTGGCAAATTAATTTAGTTTTACAAGTTTACATCTGTTGGAGGTAGGTGTGAAAATTAGATTTGATCTTGTGTCATTAGTGATACACAATCTTTAGAAGTCACTGAAATAGTCCTGAGCTGATCTTCACTCCTTGCTGTGGCTTTTACAAATATTGTTGATTTGAGTTTTCTAATACAAAAACCAGGCAGGATCACAGTTGTATGCATGGCGACCTCACCTGGCAAAACTGCTGTTCTTGAGTGAAAGTTATGGCTTTTGGTCTTCTTTATAACTGTTTCTTACTTCTGGGTTTGGTGTTGTTTTTGTTTTTGTTTTTTTGGTGGTTGGTTGATATTTCAAAAATATTATGAAATCCCTGAGAATACATATTTATCAATTGAAATAATTTCATATATTTTGTAGTTGTCAAGTGCTGCAGCCCGGACATTTCCCATTCCCTTTAATACTACACCTCTGAATGGCATATTATTATTTGTTGGAAATCTTTGGAGCATCTTAAAATAATTTGAAGGGTGACATGATTTTAAAATGGAGGTTGCTGATTATTGGCCTTAATTCTGCTGTGAGCCCCAACTAAAATAGAAGAGTTGAATCATTGAGACTCACCCCCTCAAAAATTTGCATATAGGGTCTATATAAGATAGGATGAAGTCAACAGGTTTCAAGCCACAGTTCTCCCCAAAGATATATTAATACTTCTCACCATATTTTATTCCTATAACTGCTTCTCCTTATACAAGTTCCCATAATGAATACATTAAGTATTATTTGATAACCTTATTCTAACATTTTTCCTTTGTTTTTTCCTATTTCGCTTTCCAGAATGATATATTTTGATGAAAGTACTTTGTATCAGCTTACAACCTTTGTCACCCTAGGAACTTCTCCTTTATTGTTGCTGCATGAATTCAGAATCTGATCTTAACACCAAAAAGTGTGGCTTGATAGAAAACAGAAAGCATGACACTCTTGTATTTATTATTGATAATTTGTATTTTCCTTCATCGTGGTCCCTGTGAAATGCACACAATTGGGTCTCCTGCGCCTGCGCAGACAATTTCGGAATTCTCTAGAAGCTCTTAAAGATACATTTTTTGGTGGGGGCCCCGCCCATGCCTCCCCTGAGTATATATAGGCAGTGGGAGGAGCCACCGCCTCAGTTCCTTTTTTCCGCCGCAATAGGCAACTAGGAATTTCTCTGTGCTCTAATTGTTTAATCTAGTTTATATAATATCTCCTGAATTTGACCTCTGGACTTCCTTTGACTACTCTCTGGACTTCGATTTGGACTTTTACTTTTGCTTTCTGACGTGCGACCTCGGACCGTTTGACATCTCCACAGGCCAGTTACCTTCCTGCCTTTAAAATGGCGGCCTTGTTTAAAAAGTGCTCGCGGTGTGGCGGGAAACTCCCGGACACTGATGGTCATTCTATGTGCCTGCTCTGCCTGGGGGAGGGACATGCTGCTCGTTCCTGTTCCATTTGCCAATCATTCACCCCCCAGGCTAGGAAAAACCGCGAGACGCGCCTGAAAGCACTGCTATACGAGCAGGCCCTCTTACCACCGGCACCTCAGGCTCCTAAAAGAGCTGCCTCCGAGCCCCCAACTTCCTTAGTAGCTCCTTCTACGGTGGCTCAGACTGCAAACTTACCTGTTGGTAGAGAGGCAGGGGACGGGGGCCCTCCTCAGAAAAAGCTTAAGCCGAAAAAGCTTAAAACTGCAGGGGCGAAAGCCAAGAAACGCGAGACTCCAGCGGCTCCGGGGGATTTTCCCCCCCTCTCCCAAACTTCGTCAGCTTCGGCCGGCTCGGGAGAGAGAGTTAGCCCTGGGAGCAGCCAGGCTGCAATGCCTATGCCCTTACTGCTTCAGTTTGAGCCAACCGAGGCGAGTCCTCTCCCTCCAGAGCTCATCCTCGCTCCCAGCGCTCCTCCCCCGTCATCGGAGGGACTTCCAAACGGAACCGGGCTACAACAACTGGCCACGCCCCCGGCACCGACCCTGGAAAGAGAAGGAGGGAGGCCTGACGATATCATGGCCTCTGAAAGGGAGGAGTCAGAGGCGGCTCCGATTTCAGCAACAGCGCCTGGAACCGGCAGGGCTCGATCTCGAGGTCGTTCTTCCTCCAGACGCATCCAGCGCCATCGTGTGCACAAAAGGCGCTATTACTCCCCATCCTCGGATTCATGGAGCTCCGAATCCGGGGATTCCAGGGGACGACTTCGATCCCGAAGCTCATCTTTTAGATCGTCGTATGGCTCCGGTTCTCCCTTCCCTTATTACTTTCATGGGGATCCCATCTATACTCGGGATTATTTTAATGCGATGGTTCCACATTCGCTACGGCGACGGGGCTGCACTTCGCGAAGAGACCATGGGGCACATGCTCCAAATGATCAGGGGCAATTAAGCCAGGTTACGGCCCCTGGTGTAGAACCAATCCCAAATCCTTCCCAAACAGCTACTATGACCCAGGTAGAAACAGTTCTACCCCAAGCTTCCACGCCCTCTATCCCGGCTCCCACCCCCGCCCCTAGAGCTAATGCACCTCCAACAGTAGATGCGGGGTCAGGGTCTGAATCGACTTCATCACAAGAGCCTGTGGAACCACCTGCTCCTGGAAATTTGGTTGATGCAGATGAAGGGAATGCTGTTGAAGAGATCCAAGGCTTCGCCTCTCTCATTTCACGACTGGCCAAAGCTCTGAACTTACCAGCGCCCCGAGCTCCATCCTTGGTGGACGACCCAGTTTTTTCTCAGGATCAGCAGCGAGCACCAACAACCACCCCGCTCCCTACTTTGCCTTACCTTTTGCAGCTCCTCAAGGACCCTGACATGGCACCCTCCCTGGTTCCAGCCATTTCTAAGAGGGCTGATAATCTATATCGTATAGACCTCTCATCGGCTGAATGGTTGGGTAAACACCCTAAGCCCAATTCCATTGTTGTGGACGTCTCTCAGACTAGACCAACACAAAGATCTCAATCCGCTCCTGCGGACAGAGAGGGAAAGAAATTAGATGCCATAGGAAGAAAAATCTACACTTCAGCTGGCCTCTTCGCTCGGTTAGCTCACTATGGGGCCTATATGGGAGCGTACCAAAACTACTTATGGAATAAAATTGCTCCACTCATGGACCACCTACCTGCAGAACAGTTGCGCCTCGCCAGGGCGTTTAAACAAGAAGCATGCCAGTTAGCAGGCCTCCAAAAGGAGCTGGCCAAGCATACAGCCGATTCGGCGGGTAAGCTGTTTGCCACTTCAATCGCCCTACGTCAACATGCATGGCTTCGCTCGTCGGGTCTTTCATCCTCTGCTCGAACAGCAATTGAAGACCTTCCGTTTGATGAGTCCGGTCTGTTTAACCCTAACACCGATTCTAGCCTGGAGCGCACTCACCAGATGCGCCAAACCGCACATAGATTTGGCTTCCCTTCTCAGTACGGGACTCAGGCGAGACAAAGGTGGTCATCCTATCCAGCTTTTCAACGGAGACGCGCTAGCCCAGCGCCTGTGAACGCGAGGCCGCGCATACCTACCCAACCGGCTTTAGCTAGAAGACGTGCATCTTCGTCCAGACGCCGTCAACAGGGTAGGAGCAGACAGTCATACGCTCCTAGGCGGTGTATTTAGCCCACTGCCGTTAAGGGCTACTGAAAGTCCTCAAAGTTTTACTTGTTGCGTTTCTCCAGTTTCAAAGTTTGCTGTTATTAGTTCTTCTTTTGGAATGAGAAGGCCTCTCCCCAATTCGCTTGCCAAGCCGAAAGCTTCAGCTCAGGCCCAACCCAATTTTAAGGACCGTCTGGCTCCTTTTGTGGATTCTTGGCGCCAAATCACAACTGACAAATGGGTCTTGGATATCATTGAGAGAGGCTATGCTATTGAGTTTGTCACCCCGCCCCCAACGGGGCAAGTTAGAGGAACGGCCTCCTCAGACCCATTATTGGAAGAAATTCGAGCTCTCCAAACCAAGGGCGCTATTCAACGACTGCGCGGCCCAATCTTACAAAAATGTTTCTTTTCACGTTATTTTTTAGTTCCGAAAAAGGATGGTGGTTTACGCCCCATCCTGGACCTTCGGGATGTCAACGCTTATATCAGACCCCGAAAGTTTCGCATGGTCACCCTCCCAGTGATCCTGTCTCTCATTCGGAAAGGCGCTTGGTTCGCAACGGTGGATTTGAAAGACGCCTATTTCCACATTGGGATCAGGCCTTCTCATCGCAGATACCTTAGTTTTAAAGTTGGTCACCATTGTTTTTGTTTCAACGTTCTCCCATTTGGGTTGTCAACCGCCCCAAGAGTTTTTACGAAGTGTATGGCCGTAGTTGCCGCCTTCCTCCGCCAACAGGAAGTGATAGTCTTTCCCTATATTGACGACTGGCTTCTGGTGGCAGATTCCAGAGCCAGGTTGCTTGCCGATATTGACTTTACGCTATCTCTCCTGCAGGATCTCGGCCTAGTGGTCAACAGGGAAAAATCGTGCCTGTCCCCATCCCAATCGGTCCACTTTATTGGGGCCCTTATCGATTCCATCCGTCAAAAAGCCTTCTTGCCCGACGACCGCTTTATCGCCTTAAGGTCGCTGGTCCTTGAGACGTTAAGCGCCCACCACGTGCGGGCCAGGACTATTCAATCCCTCCTGGGGCACATGGCTTCTACGACGGCCGTCACACCATTCGCCAGATTACGCATGCGCCCGTTGCAGATGTGGTTTTTGTCGGTTTTCGACGCCCTTCACGACGATCCAAAGGTCATGCTCTTCCTGCCCACCGAAGTTCGCAAATCCCTTAAATGGTGGACTCATCGACTCAATGTGCAGAAGGGTATGCCATTTCGCCAACCAAAACCATCAGCAACACTAACCACGGATTTGTCCCATCTGGGATGGGGCGCGCACTTGGACACCCTCTGTGATGACTCATGGGCCATGTAGTCCCGTTCCTGGTACTATTGAGGCAGATGAAGAGGAAAACTTGGGTTTCCCACCGTTTCAGCCAGAATTGGAGCCCTTGCACCTGCAAGATGTTTGCCCACAAGAAGTCAGCCAAACAAGTCTTGAGCAGAAATCTCCCCCATTTTCTCGCCGGGATTATTATAATCAAGATAGAGGCGCTCGGGAGGCGACTCGCCGGAGCGCCAGGATAGCTGTCAGACAATTAGCTGATTAAGTCTGCTTCCCTTGGGAAACTTTAAGGAGTCATGCATCTGGACACAGTATAGGTTTCGTTTCTTGTTCCCCAGAGAAAGTGTTCCTTGGCGGGAAAACAAGATCCTATATAGGTGTTTGCCCGCAAAGGAATCCTTGCGGAGTCAATTCGTCAGCTTCGGGAGTAGATTGTGTGTGGACTACGCTACTCCAGTTCCCTCGGACCTTGTTCCAGTTTCAAGCCTGCCTTGTCCTCGGATCTTGCCACGGACCTCGTTCTTGCTTCTTGCCTCTTGTTGCCACGTATCAAGCCTTGTTTGCCAAGCATCTAGTTTGCTTCCAGCCTTTGTTGTCAAGCTCCATTGGACTAAAAGGACCCTGTCATTTCCCCACACTTTGCTTGGCAAGGTGTGTGTTTTGGTTATTGGATTATAACTTTGGACTTTAATATCTCATATTGGACATTGTTTTCCTGGACTATATTTGACCTTTCCTGAAAGGTCTACTACTGAACTATATTCTTCACTTGTTTTTACTGACTTTATATATTCCTTTAATAAAGATATTAGATAGATTCTGGCCTCTGCGCATGGTTATTGGTGCTCTGCAGCCTGGGTCCTGACACCCTCACAGTTCGGGGAACTTGGTCCCCGACAGAGAAAAGCCATCACATCAACTTTCTGGAGATGCTAGCGGTCCAGAAGGCCCTCAGGGCTTTCGAGTTCCCACTTTCGGGGCGTGTTGTCCGTCTACTGACAGACAACACCACGACAAAGTTTTACATCAACAAACAAGGTGGAACTCGGTCCCGCAAGCTGATAAACCTAACCTTACAGATCTGGGATTGGTGCATCACCAGGGGGATACATCTGGTGGCACTTCATCTCCCCGGAAAGGACAACGAGCTAGCAGACGAGTTGAGCAGGACTCCCAGCTCCTGCCACAAATGGCGGATCCACCCGCAGATACTAGACTCAGTCTTCGCAGCATGGGGCCAACCGGCGGTGGACCTATTCGCCTCCCCCGAGAACCGCCATTGCGATCTATTCTGCGCAAGACGCCCTCCAAACACCCAGTCAGGATGTCTGGGCGACGCGTTTCTTTGCACCTGGGCACCCGGGTTGCTTTACGCGTACCCACCAATCCCTCTGATAACGAGAGTCTTATCGAAACTACTTCAAGACAACGTGGATTGTATTCTTCTAACACCGTGGTGGCCTCGGCAACCGTGGTTCGGGCCACTTCTCCAAGCATCTCAAGGAATATTCCATCACCTACCCTTCAGGCCAGACGTCCTGACAACCCACAACGGCCTTGTCCGTCACCCGGACGCTCGCTCTCTGCGCCTCACGGCATGGAGGATACAGCCTTGTTCTCAGCCCCTGTGAGAGCTATTATCGCAGCTGCACAAAAGGACTCAACAAAAAAGTCATATACTTATAAGTGGCAGCGATTCTCGGAGTTCGCTAAGCAATCCTTCATCGGCTCCCATTCCAGTAGTGCTTGACTTCCTTCACTCGCTTTCAAATAAAGGATTGTCCATTTCCTCGATCAAGTGCTACCTGGCAGCCATCTCTTGGTTCCGCCGTAAGGCCGGTTTACCCTCCTGCTTCGGGGACCCGTGGGTTCGTCTATTCTTGAAAGGACATAAAAATCTCTTTCCGCCTGTCTCTCCGCCAGTCCCAGCATGGAACTTAGAGCTGGTTCTGTCCCAGATGTCCAAACCACCTTTCGAACCCATGGCAACCATAGATTTGTGTCATCTATCCTGGAAAACAGCCTTTCTAACTGCTATCACCACAGCGAGGCGTGCCTGTGAACTCTGTGCGCTCAGGGCTGATGAGCCTTATCTCCGGTTCCACAAGGACAAGGCGGTCTTGCGGACGGACATTTCCTTCCTACCAAAGGTTGTGTCGAAGTTCCACCTGTCGCAAGACATTATACTTCCAGCCTTTTTTCAAAATCCGGTGTCACCATTGGAGCATGCGCTCCATGCCTTGGACGTACGGAGGGCTCTAGCATATTATGTGGATAGAACACGCGCTTATAGGAAATCCCCACGTTTGTTTGTAAAGTATAGACAGGATGCCATGGGCCTCCCGATAACGTCACAGCGACTCTCGGCGTGGATCGTTGCAGCAATACGCCTAGCATACAACCTCGCTGGTCGTGAACCACCGACCACATTGAAGGCGCATTCCATGAGAGCTGTGGCCACTTCGTGCGCTTTTATGAAGGGCGTTCCGTTGGAAGAGGTTTGTCGAGCAGCGACCTGGGCGACGCCCTCGACATTCGTCTCCCACTACAAGGTGGACGCTGTGTCCAGGAGAGATGGTGCATTCAGCAGAGCGGTGCTGTCTTCGTGTGTGGCATGATGCCCGCCGATCCAGGTTAGTAGCTTGCTAATCACCCAATTGTGTGCATTTCACAGGGACCACGATGAAGGAAAAATGGGTTGCTTACCTGTAACCATGTTTCTTCGAGTGGTCACCTGTGAAATCCACACAAACCCGCCCGGCCTCCCCGCAGCTCGTCATGCCCAGTCTTCAGCTGCCTCTTGCGGCTGGGGAACTGAGGCGGTGGCTCCTCCCACTGCCTATATATACTCAGGGGAGGCATGGGCGGGGCCCCCGCCAAAAAATGTATCTTTAAGAGCTTCTAGAGAATTCCGAAATTGTCTGCGCAGGCACAGGAGAGCCAATTGTGTGGATTTCACAGGTGACCACTCGAAGAAACATGGTTACAGGTAAGCAACCCATTTTTCTCATTAGTCCTGTCTCCTTCATTCTCTTTCTCATTGTCTTCCTGAAATTAAATTACAAATTTTATCTTGGTAACTTGACAAATTAATTATGGTTACTTTTCAGTTTAATATTTCTTAGTGATTCTAAACAATCCTTTCAGGGTGGCACATTGACTTTTCATGACAATCAGCTAAGTAGGAGGTTCAGTTAAGATTCGATCATAGCAATGCTTTAGCAAAAGCAAGAGACAAAAGCACAGGCTTTTCTAGGCTAGAAGTAGAGAGAGAGAAAAATGTAAACAGCGATGGTAAAATAGCAAGTCTTTGCCTGTTAAAGGTACCATATTTAATATAAGAATAAAAGCAGAAATTTGTTTGGAAGTTTGCCTTTTATCAACATTAAAAATGGCAAACGTACCTATTAAATCATTAAAAAATGGAATCAGGACTCTTTTGAGTTTATACTGGGATTTTCTGAAAACCTCCCCTGCTCCATGAGAATGGCAGCTTTCAGACTAGTGCCCAAATGTCCAGGGTAATTGGAATAGTCCACTGGTTTCTGAAAGGTGTATTCAGTCATTTTAAAATGCATTTAACTGGTTCTGTATATATAACTCAATCTATATGTGTATGATATGGCAAGTAGTAGGTGAAGTTTGAGGTGTAATAATGCTTAAGGATAAAAACGTATGGGTTAATGATATATATGTGTGCGTGAGAAAGAGATTTTAGGAAAATAGAAAAAATATGAGTGTCATTAATATTGAGTGCAAGTCCAATGAAGAAATTTCCCATTGAAAAATCTGTCTGGACTCTTCCTAAACCAGAGGTTAGAGATCTCAAACCCATTTAGTGCTCACCTCTCATCTGTTAGAAATTAGCAGTCTAAAACCTTCTTTAGCTTTTCTCTGATGGCTTATGGCTGTTCGTGCCATAAACATAATATATGCCCAGGCAGTTGATCTCGTCTCTGCCAGCACTGGTTGATCAATAAGTGTTGTCAAGAAGATTACATGTCTAGGTACTCTGTGCCCTAAACAAATGTCTCATTTGAGCAAAACAAAAATGTACTACTTACATTAAATTTATTTTCTACTTTTTTCTTTCATCCTGTTAGATGAGACAGACCATGGAGTGGACCAAATAGATGGAAATGATCGTGCCAGCTCTCCAGGCTGTGAAGAGACTGATGCAAACAAGAAAGAAAATCCCAAGCTACGACTTCCCACATGTTCTGACATGATTTGTGGATATGCCTGTTTGAAGGGTATGTTGGATATAAATACAAACATTCTTTCTGTTCTCTTATCTGAGAACTGCTAAAAGGCTCTAACCGAGTTGCTATGCTTCTTTCTTGGTCAATTGTTTTGGTTCTGTGACTTTGGATTTGCTTTATTTCATAGAATCCTAGAGTTGGAAGAGACCCCCAGGGCCACCTAGTCCAGCCTCCTGCCATGCAGAAACATATATTCAAAGAACCCCAACAGATGACCATCTGACCTCTGCTTAAAGACCTCCAGAAAAGGAGACTCCCAAGATCTTCCAGGGCAGCATATTCCACCATATGTTTAGGTGGAATTGCTTTTCTTGCTATTTGAAGCCACTTCTCCGTGTCCTACTTTCTAAAGCAGAGGTTCTGACCCCATACGGAGTTGTTGCAACTGAATGTTGGGGTCGTAAAATATTTGGAAACAAAAGGTTTCTAAATTCTGCCAGTGGCTGTTTTAGAATCTGTTAGCAACAATGTGCAGTGTTACAATGAACTTAGGAGCAAATGCCTCAGCTGTATTTTATAAAAAGGGAAAATTTGCATGTATTTATAGCAAGTCTTGCAAATACTGATTTTCATTTTCAGTTTCAAAAATATGTCTTCAAATTTTGATTAAAAATAAGTTGAGTTCATAAACAATCTCAACTGAAATAAAAAAGATCAGTCATCAACACCAAGAAATTGCCTAATTTTCAAGCAACACAGATTTAAGCTGGAGTTTCCTAAAACATGTTAAATTAATCTTGGCTTGGTGTTAGGAGAGAATTTTCTACGTTTTGAATTGGCCCTAAACATACTTCTGCCATTTGTACTATGTATTGATTATTATAAAATCAGAATATCAATCAGCTCTGAAAAATGTGGAAGATACCATGGTTGCATAAAAATTTCTTGGGTGAAAAGGAGTCATGAGTGGAAAAAGTTTTAAGAAGCCGTGTCTAGAGCAGCAGAAAACAAGTTTGTCTCCTCCTCCTTTCATACGTTTAAACATAGCTATCATGTCTCCTCTCAGGCTCCTTTACTCCAAGCTCCCTAAGACAATCTTCATAGGGCTTGACTGTAAAACCGTTGATGAATTTGATTGCCCTTCTCTGGACATGTTCCAGCTTGTCTATAACCTTCTTGGATTACGGTGTCCAGAACTGGACACGTTATTACAGATGAGATCAGACCAAAGCAGAATAGAGAGGGACTGTGACTCAATCAGGAGTCTACGCTCAGAATCACATTGGCTTTTATAGCCGCTGCATCACACTGTTGACTCATGTTCAGCTTGTGGTCTACTTAAGAATCCTAGATCACATTCACATGGATTGTTTTCAAGCCAGGTGTCCCTCATTTTATAGTTATGCATTTCATTTTTATTGCCTACTAGCTTGGGGACCCGGCGGTGCCCGGGTTATTAGAAAAAGGCATTGTTTGTTTTGGGATGTTAGGTAATACCACTTAAGTTTGGTCCAGATCCGTTGCTGGCTGGGTTCAGTGCTGTCTGGATAAGGGTGAACTACAGCTCTCAGATTCCCAGGGCAATCACCCCCAAATCCTGCCAGTATGTACAGTTGGCCATGTTGGGTCTGTGTACCACGTTTGGTCCAGATCTGACATCAGCTGGCTTCAGTGCTTTCAGGATGCTGGTGAACTATAACTCTCAAAATCAAGATTCATTCCCACTAACCCCTGCAGTATGCTCATTTTTTCATGGGGCTTCTCTTTGCCAAGTTTGGTCCCAGTTCATTATTGGTGGGGGTCACACTATCAAGGTACTGCACACCCCATCATCCATGGCAAGTTTGGTCCAGATACATTGTTGGTTGGGTTAAGAGTGCTCTCTGGGTGTAGATCAAGTACAACTCATGTAAATCATGGTGAATTCCCTCCAAACCTCTTGTTCAGTTACTGATCAGTTCCTCTGTTTGCTGTGTGCCATAGGAAAAGGGTAAGAAAAGGTTAAGGTAGAGGTAGTGGGCGGGGTCATGCAAATTAAGGAACTCTGGGATGTCCATTTTGGAGGAACAACAGAACATCTAGGATGAAATTGTCCCCACATGAAAGCCTTCACTTGGGTAGGGGGCAGGGGTGGAATGGTGTTTGTGAAGGACTTTGGCAGGATTTGGGCTACATGTTCATGGCATTCACTATAGACTGCATCTCAGTGGAGGGAGGGCCATTGGTGTCTCCTGCTCAATGGGAACTATAGCTGTTTGTGGAGGCGGGAGGCTGTCTGGGTAAGTGGACCCCTCCGCCACATACACACATACACATTTTTCACTTTTTTATGTGTATAGATAAATGTAGTGCCATATATTTCTCCCTGTTTAAACTATATGGGCTGGGCCCATTTAGTTTGGGTCCAGCTCTCCAATCTGTTAAAGATCATTTTGGATTCTGATCCTGTTCTAGTTATCCTTCCCAATTTGGTGTCATCTGTAAATTTGATAAGCATGCCATCCTCCAAGTCATTGATGAAGATAATTAATAGCATTGGCCCCAGAACAGACCCCTGTGGCACCCCACTGGTCACATCTCTCCAAGATGAGGAGCCGTTGGTGAGCCCTTTTTGGGTTCAGCTAGCCGAACAATTCCCAATCTACCTAACAGTAGCACTGTCTAGCCCAGACTTTGCTGTCTTCTTTGCAAGAATGGGGGTCCTTATCTTATTGAAATTGAGATATCTTATATTCAGATATAATATAATATCTACCAAGCTTGTAACTCAATATATTTAAAAAGAGATTGGATTTGTCTGGCAAGACTTTATTTCTTTACAGGTACAGCTGCTATGAGAAATACCAAGCATGGGTCTTGGTATGTAGAAGCTCTCACTTCTGTGTTTGCCGAAGACTCTGGGCATATGCATGTGGCCGACATGCTTGTGAAGGTGAGCCAGAGCATACCTTCCTTCCTTTCTTTCTTTCTTTCTTTCTTTATTTATTTACAGTATTTATATTCCGCCCTTCTCACCCCGAAGGGGACTCAGGGCGGATCACATTATAACACACATAGGGCAAACATTCAATGCCCATAAACACATCAAACAGAGACTGAGAGACACACGCAGAGGCAAGTTAACGTTCTTCTGAGGGGATGTTCGATTCTGGCCACAGGGGGGAGCAGCTGCTTCATCATCCACACTGACGGCACTTCCTCATTCCAGGTCGTAAATTAGTTAATCTTGCCTCCCACTTTATAAGTGGTACCTTATCTCCTACTTGATAGATGCAACTATCTTTCGGGTTGCTAGGTCAGCAACGAGCAGGGGCTATTTTTTATTTTTAATTGACGGGTGCTCACCCCGCCACGGGCTGGCCTCGAACTCATGACCTCATGGTCAGAGTGATTTAAGGCAGCTGCTCAACAGCTGCGCCACAGCCCGGCCCCCCTTTCTTTCTTTCTTTCTTTCTTTCTTTCTTTCTTTCTTTCTTTCTTTCTTTCTTTCTTTCTTTCTTGTGTCTATCTAGCATCTTGCTGGCTTTGCATTCAGTGAGCTGTCACAACTGACATCACATTGCATAGCTTTCTCCTGGACAATTCGTGAATCATTTGTGTTCAGGAGTCAGAATTAATTAGCATTGTTATGTTCCCCCAAATTGCTTTGGAGAAAAATGATTTAAAAGAAGTGGCCCAATGAATAAAAGGGGTGGAACTGTCTTTTAATTGTAGTAAACATTGTGTTGTTTTTTACATTTCTGAGGATGTATTTTGTCTCGTCTTATTTTCTCTCTTTTAGGTGAACAGATTAATAAAGCTCCGAGAGGGCCATGCTCCTGGCACAGAGTTCCACCGCTGCAAGGAGATGTCAGAATACTGCAGCACTCTCTGCCAAGACCTTTACCTATTCCCAGGGTATTTTCCTGGGAATTAGTCCTGCCTTTTCCTTAAAGAGTCTACTTCATCTGGGCCAAGCCAGTCTGCATTGTTGCAGTGGACAGAATACAGCCATCTGGTTATTGCTAGAGCTCAACAAACTTTCCAGCAGACTCAGGAGTGAGTGATTCTAGAAGTTATAAAACAACAAATGTTGGAGGACTACACTTAGCCTTCACTTACTTTGTTCAACTGGCATTGAACCCCTTTTAAAGGTCTATGGCTGACTTTTCCTTTCTGGCAAGGGAAGGGTTTTCATTGTCTCATAAGCAACTGCATGTAATATCTGCTGTTTTCTGTAGTTTTCCGGTTTTTAAAAAATTGGGCATTTTTATCCTGACTTTTTCAAAAGCAGCTTGCACCTATTTTAAAGATAAACATGGTTTACTAGGTCATATTTTTTATTTGTGGTGCAACATTCACTCTTGGGTGGAACTTGGGATCCACTGATACCTGAAACCATGTTTACGTTTTATAATATTGGTCTTCTGTTCTTGAACCAAAAACCAAGAATGCTGAGGAGCACCTTAATGATTAGTATTTTGTGGATAAAAAGGAATGTTAAAACCTGTTTGTAATACTTTTATATAAAAAAGAAAAATGAAAACGAAGTTTTTTTTAAAAAACATTTCTATTAAATTTTTTGAAAGATAGATTTATATTTTACATATTTGTCCATGCAGATGGGAGATTGGGTAATTGGGCTGAAAAATATTTTATTGCCTAAAAAAATAAAAAATACATTCTAATAAAATTAGTTTGGAATTTTTGGAAACCAATGCTAAAGTTATATCCCATCTTTGTGTTATGAAACAATAATAAAAAATGTCCTTGTATATGTAGCGCCCCCCCCCCCATAATACTAGGTTAACCATGCATAGGATTGTTCTGACCATGTTTCTATTTTACAGGCAGCTCTTAATAGTAATATAGCTTGATTTTTTTGTTATAAAAGTTTTTGAGTCTTGTAGATTTTATTATAGACTGATAATGTGATGCATTGGAATTGTTCTTAGTTGGTGGAGACCTGGCTCTTTTTTTTTCACAGTAAGCTACTTGGGTGCCATTCATCAGGCTTCTTATGACCAAATTAGGTTTTGGGATATGTGCAGAAATTCATATCTGAACTTAATAAAGCAGTATATAAATATACCTTTATGTAGTCCCTTTCTCTTCCATCTTCACCGAAATTGCAGTTTAGAATGAACTGGAAAGGTAGGGTCAGTGGCTTCCAAACTTGATAGGTTATGAAAACACAGTTCAGAGTTGATTTCACATTTTGTCTTGTTTTGGAGCTATAAACTATGGCTTCTCAGATTCACATGAAATGTGTTAGGCTATGATTTAGTACCATGGGAGTGAGGGATTTATAGTGTCATTGTAGGAGTGACTTTTCACAGAACTGCAGCAGCTTACATTCCCACTCTATGCCTATTGAGACACGGATGATTATTGGCTGCTCCCAGCTGAAGGTATTATTTTGGCCCCAATTATTGCTTTAATTATTTTTTCATTTGATTAAACATTACTGCTTTTAAAAAATAATTTATCTTTCAAAGTAAAGATAAATTATTTGTCTTAGCCAACACTTCATTTCTGTTTCCGTTTGGAACAGGAAATCTGTTGCTGTTGGCTAAATATGCCTATACTGTAATTAGAAAGGTATGGGGCAAAAATAAGTATTGATTTTTATTTTAATGGCTCTACATCGGGCTGTTTGTTTCAGTTCTTTAGACTGAGTTAAGACACTCTTTCATCTTGACATCCCTTATAGCTCACTTTGGCTCAAGATTTTATTCTATATATTTTAAAAGCCAGTATAGCTTATAGGAAAATGAAGCAGAATAATCTAGACAGAGGCCCAAAGTTATAAATATTTATGTTCTTGCCCTGTAAAGGTCCTTTGCCATCTTAAGGCTGTAAATTGTGCAGTTGGACCATATGTCATATTTGTATGGTAGCAAGAGACATTTCTGGTTTAGGGTGGCCCCTTCAGGCTCCCACATTCTCTAGGTGAAAATAGAAACATGTTAGAATCTTCTCTTTATATTGGTGCTAGATGATTGTGTCAGTACTATTGTCTCCTACCTTGTTAAAGAAAAAGACCAGATTTTTTCACTGCCATTTTTACAGTGAACTTTTATAAATAGATTATGTTTGTGTGCCAAAATGAAAAGTTGTATTTTCTTATAGCTGTATCTCTTTTTGTTATCCCTTTCTTTATGGGTTCTTCAAGATTTGAAATATGCACGTTGTGTTCGGAAACAAGCCTCCTCAGGGCTATTGCCAAGGAACTCTGGTGAACTAGGAATTTTTTCAAAATCTTGATTTATATTGAGAATTGAAATATTGTATAGTTTTAAATGGTTGGGAAGCTTTTAAACTTTCTTCAAAATCTTGATTTATGTCGGGAATTGAAATTTTGTAGTTTGAAATGGTTGGGAAGCTTTTGAACTTTTTAAATAAAGAATTGTCGTTAAACGAGAGAGGTTTCTTTTTTCTCTTAATCCTCAAAACTGTCATATTTATTGGGGCAACCAAAATGCACACAATATATCATTTAAGCTTTTGAAGCTTTCACTGATTTCATCAGACAAAGATTTGAGAAACTATACAGGAGAAAAATAGCGAAGAATCACAAAGCTACATTTGCCTCAGATGTTACCTCTGTCGTTAGTTAAATGGTTTGACGGGATCTCACTCTCGTTCTTTGCCATCATATCTATTAGCAGCAACAAAGTAACTTCCCTTGAGATCCAGGCAAACTGTTTTGTGCAAGACTGAGCCCCCTCCCCAGTTAGAAAAGTGTAGGTTCTGAATAGGTAAAACTTGCCGATCATAGTCAGAATGAAAGTTTTACCTTTGTTAGTGATAGAAACCCTATTATGTTCTAGTCCATCAAATCCCTTTTGTTAAAATTCCACCTTGTGGCAAAATTCGGTATCTTCAAATCAGGAAACAAGTTTGGGTTAACCGTGTTGGTGATGCTGAAAAGTATAACAAAATCCACAAAATAGTTATACTTTTATTATTCACAGTTTTGTGGATTTTGAATTGTATTGGTCAACTAAACCTATCCTATAACACCTCTCTCTCTCCAACGCACCTGTAATTTTGTATTTTATTTTGCAGGTATTGTTGGAATCTACTGTGGTTTACAGTGAGTGGGTAGATTGGGTTTATATTGATTTTTTATGTACAATGTCCCTATTGACAGAACCGCCAGAGCAAAGTAAATTCTGCCCTAATGTAACCACATTTTAAATTTTGAATAACCAAATAAAAATCACTAAACTATAAAGTATTATGGAGCCCCCGGTGGCGCAGTGGATTAAACCACTGAGCTGCTGAACTTGCTGACCAAGAGGTCAGCAGTTCAAATCCGTAGAGCAGGGTGAGCTCCTGTTATTGTCCCCAGCTCCTGCCAATCTCACAGTTTGAAGACATGCAGATGTGAGTAGATCAATAGGTATTGCTCTGGCGGGAAGGTAACGGCACTCCATGTAGTCATGCCAGCCACATCACCTTGGAGGTGTCTACGGACAAAGCCGGCTTTTTGGCTTAGAAATGGAGATGAACACCTACCACCAGAGTCGGACACGGGTAGATTTAATGTCAGGGGAAAATCTTTAGCTTTACAATAAAGTATTACATTATATAATAACAGCAGCAAGAACATATGCACAGTTCTGGACTGGAAATTATTTCTAATCTATATAAAAAAGAAAGAAAGAAGGAAACGGCTTCATAGAAAGCTTCATAATTTAACCTGTTAGAATCTGTGTAGGGTATTTATAAATAATAAATATTAGGCTAGAAGGAAGAATAGAAAAACAATGTAATAGGAAGGAATAATGGAATTATATATGAATGTCTCCAACCCAAGGGGCGGGAAGTTTCTAAATTGAGAGGCGTGGGAGCAGGGGAAAGCATAACCAAACATGAATATTGTATAGATGTTAGGAAGTATTGTATTGCTTCATGCATATATACATGTATATAGATTTGTTTCACTGTTTTTATGAATATATAAATTGAAAATAAAAACATTAATCGTTTAAAAAATCCATGTTTACATGAATTTACTGTTAAGATCAGTATCTATCAACATGATTGCATGGTGCCAGATGTTATTTTCTCCATCTACTAATAGAGTATTTTTGAATTTACAGATTGCTTATTAAAAACAGCTAAAGAAAAAAGTTAATAGTAGCCTCAGGTTTAGCGTGTAAATGCTTTTACGGAAATGTCAAGCAGACCCTGGTATTCTTAAGAAATCATTACTTGGATTAATAAATGAAGATGAAAATAAAGATGCAAAAATGATAGAGACAATGAGCTATTTCAATCATTATTATAGCTTGGCTGCCAAGGAGATATATTCACAGGTATTCACAGTAAGAATACCAATATCATTTGAGTAACTATATTGTACATACATTTCAGAGGTCTATAGGGTTTGGACAATGCAAGTCCCTCCAAATGCTGTTGAAGTCTCATATTCCACAACATTGGCTGCTCTGGCTAGACTGATGGGAGCTGCAGTCCAATATAATCTGGAAGACCGTGCTTTGTCCACGTCTGGTCTGTTCTCGTAAATATTTCCTGGTGAAATTATAGCCCTTAAAAGAGGATGTATTTATATCAACAGGCAAGTTTTGGTGTCTGTTGTAATTGGTAATCAGACTAATTTTTTATTGAATGGATTTTTCAGATTTTTGGTAAATTGTAATACTCTTTAGTTCTGCCCTGTTATAGGTTTAGAGAACAGTCACTCCTCAAGGAAAACATGTACAGTAGAGTCTCACTTATCCAAGCTAAACAGGCTGGCAGAAGCTTGGATAAGCAAATATCTTGGATAATAAGGAGGGATAAAGGAAAAGCCTATTAAACATCAAATTAGGTTATGATTTTACAAATTAAGCACCAAAACATCATGTTTTACAACAAATGTGACAGAAAAAGCAGTTCAATACGCAGTAATGTTATCTTGTATCTGTATTTACGAATTTAGCACCAAAATATCACGATATATTGAAAACATTGACTACAAAAATGGCTTGGATAATCCAGAGGCTTGGATAAGCGAGGCTTGGATAAGTGAGACTCTACTGTACTAAGAATCCCACACTTTAATGGTACAATTTGTTTGATTTAATAGTAAGTTTAATAATAATAATAATAATAATAATAATAATAATAATAATAATAATAATAATAATGCACATTATGTTTTTATATAAATATACAGATTGTGTGAACTAAAAGTACCACCTGCATCTTAAGACTATTCCTATATATAAACCACTTTGTTTTCTCATTGGATATTGTAAAATATACAGTTGGGCCATTGGATCCAACTCCCTACTCTATGTAGAATCGCTAACTAGAGCTTTCCCAGAAGGGGCATTCCAGTCTATTTTTGAAGGAGACTCCATTATCATTCTAGGCAATTGGTTTCATTTCTGAACTGCTTTTACAATGGAGAACAATATCCTAATATTCAGTTGAAATCTATCCTCCTATAGCTTAAAGCCAGTGGACTAATTCTGCCCTCTGAAGCAACGATAAAGTAATTGCACTCTTCTTTGTGTCAGCCCTTGAAGTATCTAAAGAGTGAAATGTCTCCCCTCACTCTTTGCCAAGCTCAGCATGCCCAGTTCCTTAAACCTCTCATAAGTTTTCTCTCTCTCCATGTCTTAAGAAAACCCTATGAAATTTATGGAGTCAGCATAAGTCATCTCCAGAAGTAGAATATGAACCAGTGGATTCAAAATAATACATAAATGATGAGATTCCCATTGGAAACAACTGTGATGATGGAATGAACTTGGAAGGTAGTGGAATCTTCTCCTTTTGAAGTATTTTTCAAAGTTCTTTATATATTCCTGCATGGTGGAAGGTTTGACTAGATGGGCCTTGGGGTCCCAGGCACCCTGTTTCTTTGATCATACAACCCCCTGCCAGCAACAATAACTTTGCCATTTACTGTAAACTTCAACACTATGGTTAGATAGATAGATACATGAAAGTGCCATTGAGTAAATGTGTGCTTCATTTGACTAATTGAAGCTTTCCAGGGATGCTGCCAAGAGTTTGTCTACAAGAATATTCAAAATAATGTATAATGTAATAGGGTGCTGAGGAAATAATCCTGCATTGGAACTTGGATGGCCACTATTGGCAGCATCTCTAGCACTCATTCTTTGGCAATTTTTCCACTTTGCTTCTTTCCTGTTCTCCTGGCAAAGGTCAATCTCCTGCATATCTCCTCTCAAGCCCTTATTTCTCATACTTCCCGTTCTGGGATCGTTGGCCTTGGACGGAAACAACCCTGCCCTAGCCAGAAGAAAGACATTTTATCACCTTTTAATTTACTGGCTGTCTCGATGCCAGGACAACAGTTAGACTTGTTAGAGCATAGACATGACTGCTGTGTCACCAACATGAACAGAATGGGGGTCTCTGGTTACACATCCTTCCACCTGTCCCCCAGGCGAGCTGTTAGCCTGAGCAGTCAAACCACGTCTGCTTCCCCCCTTATTTTGAGCCTGCAACAGGGAGGCGGAAAGGGGGGAGGCACCGCCCCCCACAATGACCAAATTCCATATGTGCAGACGTTGGATATGAGTAGAAACAGCCCTCCAAAAAAGACGTTACAGTACAAGCAGACATTGGTGAGTAGCCTAATATTCCTTGCTCTCATCTTTCATATACCCACGATAGCCATAAGTGGAGAAAGAGTATTTTGCTATTTTGAGGAAGTAAAGTATTAGTGCTCCTCTCCCCCGGCAATGCATTTATTTAAAGATGCAGTCTGGTTTTCCTGGTTGCTGGATTGGGAAATGAGGTTATCTGGAAGGACATAAGGCAGAACTATTGCCAAAAGATGCTCCAGGCTGTGAGAAAAAAAGCTGCAAAACTGAAGCTTAAATCGCTGACTCAGTTCATTGCTCTTTCTAATGAAATGTGCTGTGATACTACACTCATCCTTTCTGTTTCCTACGTTGTTGGTCATTTGATATCTATAGCATGCGTAGCTCTATGATTTGGACACATTTTGTTGTGTTCTGCTGAGCAGAGCAGGATTCATCTCATTCTGTTGGTTGGTTCATTTTTAACTTGTTTGATTTTGAAAACATTCTGCTACTACATGGACATGCATTCGAAATTAGTAAGGAATATTAGATGCACCATTATATTTATATAGGAGATATAGTGTAGTGTGCTACATCTGTGGACTGTAATGGCAAGTAATGAGAATGCTAGGCTTTTAGGTTTTTAACACCACATAGTAGTTTCTCTGTTTTCCACATTTCATTTAACAAACTACAGCTCAAACAAGAAACTGCAGAATGAAAAGAAAACAGATTGGCTCTCTTTTCCAGTCTTATTGATCAGAGTCCCAAGATTTTGGGCAGAGATCATTCCCAACTTTGCAACTTGAAAATACTAGGAACTGAACCCAATTGATGGTTGCATTTACACAGGTCTCAAACCCTTCACAGCAGATTGATGGAATCATATGAGATCATGTGGGAAATGTCCACGGCAATATTAGTATTCCCACCGAGGTGCAGTGCTGTTGTCAGAACTTCTTGTACCATTCAATCATCCTTTGGGATATAGCTGTTGAACTTTTACTGAGAAGTGTGAGATCATTGTCACATCACAACAGAAACAGTATTCTTTTCCAGTAATGTAATGTATCAAGCTCCTTGAAGACAACCAATTCTCTCACACCAAAAGTGACTTTCAGTTTCTCAAGTCGCTCCTGACATGAAAAAAAAATCACTTGTATGGAATAGGGAAAACAGTTTACACACAGGAAAATAAGAAACATACTCCTTTCAAATAACAATATACAAGGCAAGCACTATGTTAATGACCAGCCATCCTGCCTCTTTTATGTTGAATGGTTTTATTGTTGCTGTTTTAATGTATTTTCAAATTTATTTCAAGAAGTTATTGTTATGAGTGCCATTTTTATTTTTAGCAGAAAAGCAGGCTATAAATATACCTAAAATGTCACCCTAAACAGTAAAGTAACGTAATTGCAGCTGGCTCTTTGGTAGATAATATATCCTTGATTCATGTCCCTTCTTAAAATCCTTTTTGGGCATAACTTCTAAGGGTGCCACTTACTGTATTTGAGAAACTAGATAAAATTAAACACACCATCCAGAAGGAAGGAAATACAATAGTGTGGCCAGAAGCCAATTTACTTTAAAAACCTAGAATCCAATTACGGGGGTTTGTTGAGTGGGACATCCATGCTGCCTCCAAAAACACATTTTCTAACTAGTGGTCTATCTGATGCTAGCCTTCTTTCCTTTCTCCATATTTAACCTTTGAGTTTAATGGAGACACTTCGAGGAATGTCACTCATAATGGCATGCTGCCTCTTGTTAGGATTTCTGAATGCTAGCCCCAGGCTATATTGTTTTCGAGTGGACAGTCATTTAAAGAATTTGTTTGTGTCAGTGAAATGGTACTGAGATACAGTTCTAAACACAGATGAATTATGAGAAAATATAGAAGTACATTTGCCAAGAAGCTTTTCCTTTTGCCTTATCTGCCATCGGAAAGCCCAGTAACATGGCCAATATATTATTCAAGTTGGCTTAATCTTAGAGGTATAATTTAACAACAAGATCTGATCTGTGTTTAGGACTAAAGTAAGTGGAATTTGGTGTTATCTTCCTGAAACTAGATGGAAATAATTCCTATGCAATTGTTCCCAAAATTACAGCAAGTAGTTTTGTGTAGAAGCTGTCCATTTCAGATACAAGACCATTGAATTATGACTGTGTTTTATTGAATAGCTTTGCTTGGTTATGTAAGCAAATGTAATTGACTATATGCTGTTTGGAGGACATCCTGTCTACTACAAGATCCAGGCTGACCAGTCCAAAAGGGAGACAAGCCACAACTAGGAATCAATTGCTTATGGGATCAGGCATTTGGATAGGCGTTGACTGGTACAATATATATCTGTATCAACACAAATGATGACTCCTAGATTTGGTATTACAGTTTTAACAGTTTTATGGTGTTTATATGTTTTATTTGTAATTTTATATATGATGTATTGCTTTTTATTTGTTTATATGCGTCATTGAATATTGTCATGTTGTAAGCCGCTCTGAGTTCCCCTTGGGGTGAAAGAGAGCAGGATATAAATATAGTAAATAAATAAATAACATTTTTTAACATTTAAATCTATAAAAAAAATTAGCAGGAAAAGAAAAATATTTCTGTCCCAATGAAATTGGTGAGTGAATGACCAAAATGAGGAAATATTAGAATTCAATATTTTTGCTTTTTCCATTCATGCTGGAGAATATTCTGTCACTGTGATATTTGTCTATGGGCTGTTAGAAATCTGAAATAAAAATAGAAACAAAGAATTGTTGAATGTTGAATGGGCAAATATGTGAACCACACTGATGCAATGGATCTGCTCTACCAATTGATTCTAGCAATACAATTCATGCCAGTGGTCTCTTCTGCACCAGGTAGGGTGACCAACTTTCAGCCATGAATTTAAGGGAGATTTAGACATGACAAAATTTGCACATTTTAGTGCAGTTAGTAGAATGGATCGTATTAAAACAATGTATTATCTCTCAGCTAAAGTATTTATTTTTTTTACAATGGCTGCCCAGCAGCCCAACTCCACTTTTCCTCTTTGTCCTCTGCCTAATGCTTTTAGCAGCACCAGCACTGGGAGGATTGTGAAGTAACGCTAGATAAACACAGGCATTCATATGACTGAAAACTTTATGGAAACATAGTAATCCCCCCTTGTTATCTTCTTCCCTTCACTTTCTTTTCTTCTTTACCCTCCTTTCTTCTTTCCTTCCTCCTCCTTTTCCTAATCCTCTTTTCGTTCTCGTCTTCTCCCCCTCCTTTTCCTCTCCTCTTTTTTTCTTCTTTTTTTTCCTCCTCTTCCTTCTTGCCTGGGAGTGTGGGGAAAGAGAGTCCCCTTTCCTCAAGGCATAGGCAGGACTTCAGCAAAGCCAGTGAAAGAGGCATGAGGGAGAGGAGGGGGTTTCTATGGGCTTTCCACCTTGGGGAGTGAAGGAAGGCAAGGCCATCACTCAGGCTTGGATTTTCCCCTTTCCTCCATGGTCACTTTTCTCTCTTGTCCAACTGGGGGTTGGTGCCGAAGAGCCGACATTGTCCGTAAACATCTCCAAGGTCACGTAGCTGGCATGACTGCATGGAGTGCCGTTACCTTCCTGTCGGAGTGGTACCTATTGACCTACTCACATTTGCGTGTTTTCGATCTGCTAGGTTGGCAGAAGATGGGGCTAACAGTGGGAGCTCACCCTGCTCCTTGGATTTGAACTGCCAACCTCTCAGACGGCAAGTTCAGCAGCTCAGTGGTTTAACCCGATGTGCCATTAAAGGCTCCAATGTGGCTATAGGTAAAGGTAAAGGTTTTCTCCTGACATTAAGTCCAGTCGTGACAGACTCTTGGGGTTGGTGCTCATCTCCATTTCTAAGCTGAAGAGCCGGCGTTGTCCGTAGACTCCTCCAAGGTCATGTGGCCGGCATGACTGCATGGAGCGCCGTTACCTTCCCGTCGGAGCGGTACCTATTGACCTACTCACATTTGCGTGTTTTCGATCTGCCAGGTTGGCAGAAGCTGGGGCTAACAGCAGGCGCTCATTCCGCTCCCGGGATTTGAACCTGGGACCTTTCGGTCTGCAAGTTCAGCAGCTCAGCACTTTAACACACTGCGCCACCACCAGGGTATACTACTATAGAAAAAAGAGAAATAGAAGAGCAACATGAGAGCCAGGATGATCCCAAAAAATTAGCTGAAATATGGGAGTTCATAAGATACATAAGAGTTAGCCCCAGGGTATCTTTTATGCTGCTGAGGTATTGATCCATAACAAGCATGAGGGTTGTTCCAGTACAATATTGGTCCAATATAGTTCTTTGTTCTTTATACTCTTTGTTTGGGAATATTCCAAAAATCAAACATGTTTTGAACGGGAGCCCACCTCGCTATCCTATTCAATGCACTAAAAGATTAAGCAATGTCTGCTCTGTTGTTTGCTACACTGTTAACCATGCAGGAAGCAATCTCTGATAAGTTACTCCACTTAGGCAGAAAAAATAAAACGCAAAGATATAGTATGGGGGATGCCTGGCTTGACAGCAGTATGTGTGAAAAAGATCTTGGAGTCCTTGTGGAAAATACGTTAAACAAGAGCCAACAATGTCATGCAGCAGCCCAAAAAGCCAATGGGATTTTGGCCTGCATAAATAGGAGTATAGTGTCTAGATTCAGGGAAGTCATGCTACCCCTCTATTCTGCCTTGATCAGACCACATCTGGAATCACACTGTGTCCAATTCTGGGCACCGCAATTGAAGGGAGATGTTGACAAGCTGGAATATGTCCAGAGGAACTTCCTCTCTGTGAGAGCTGTTCAGCAGTGGAACTCTCTGTCCCAGAGTGTGGTGGAGGCTCCTTCTTTGGAGGCTTTTAAGCAGAGGCTGGATGGCCATCTGTCGGGGGTGCTTTGAATGCGCATTTACTGCTTCTTGGCAGGGCATTGGACTGGATGTCCACGAGGTCTCTTCCAACTCTATGATTCTATAAGCAAGAATAAGCCTTTCCCATCCTCTCTCTGACAGTCCCTGAGGACTGTCTCTCTTCACTCTTCTCTTCACCATGTTTTGCTCTCCATATCTCTCATCACCCTTATCACTTTTCTCTGAACCAGCTCCAAATTGTCTATATATTTCTTAAAACTGAGTCTAGCACTGAACAGCAGTAAACCATTGGTAGCAAAAATATTTGCCAGCCTGAGAGCAAATGTAGATCTCATTTTTTTTTACAAAACTGAATCACTACACACGTTTTGATCCTCACTATCAAGAACCTTGGTCTTCAAAGACGTAGTGGTAAAGCACATGGTTTGCATGATGGAGCCAGGGATCACAAATTCAATATGTGGCATCTTCAGTTCAAATGAATTCTTCACCAATCTTACTTTAATACTATTATAATTAAAATAGCATGAGAAAGAAGGAAAGGGAAGTAATAAGCAAAATGGGAGGAGTGGGATTCAGAAGCCAAAAGAAGGCTAATGGAATGAGAAACCTTCAGTTAACCATTGAAGCATATAGAACCATGAGAACAACAATAAGATTAACAAAGCAGTTATTACAGATCCCCTTCCCCCAAATAATGTTAAGCAGAATTCGATATTATACAGTAATACAAAATAGAAACCAATCCAGAACATAGCAAAGCAGAAGAGTTATTGAGATGGTCATAATGCACTCCTTCCAAAAAGACTCAAAATACTTAGTAAAAGGTAAAGGTTTCCCCTGATGTTAAGTCCAATTGTGTCCGACTCTGGGGGTTGGTGCTCATCTCCATTTTTAAGCCGAAGAGCCGGCGTTGTCCATAGACACCTCCAAGGTCATGTGGCCGGCATGACTGCATGGAGCGCCCTTACCTTCCCGCCGGAGCGGTACTTATTGATCTACTCATATTGGCATGTTTTCGAACTGCTAGGCTGGCAGAAGCTGGAGCTAACAGCGGCCACTCCTGCCACTCCTGGGGTTTGAATCTAGGACCTTTCGGTTTGCAAGTTCAGCAGCTCAGTGCTTTAACACACTTCGCCACCGGGGCTCAAAATACTTACTTCTATACAAACCAATCTACTGGGGGCACACCTGCCTTTTGGGCCTAAAAGGTCTAACACTCTAGCTACCTGTGGGCCTTGATCTTCAAACAAAGTCCA
The DNA here is from genome assembly GCF_035594765.1 of Anolis carolinensis. Classification (NCBI taxonomy): domain Eukaryota; kingdom Metazoa; phylum Chordata; class Lepidosauria; order Squamata; family Anolidae; genus Anolis; species Anolis carolinensis. Next base: position 216,706,717 of record NC_085842.1, on the reverse strand, counting down.
TTCCAAGACTCACTTTCCTTCCCGCGGCCCCATTCTTTCATTGGTTCTCATTTCTTTTTCTGTTCTGGTTTGTGTTCCAAAATGTTCTCCCTCCTTTTCTCCACCAAATTGGCATTTCTAGCAAAAGAGCCAAGTGATACATTTCTGCAAATTCTAATGTGTCTCCTGAAGCAACAGGACTTTGTCTCTTAATGCGTCCGACAGAAGGAGAGGCACCCACCTACGTGTTCTAATAACGAAATGCACTAAAGCATATTTTTCAGTACTGTGGGGAATCTAGTGAGTGAAGTGAGAAAGAAATCCTTAAAATAATAATGAAAAAACCTACACAGGCTGTGTATCTCTTATCCAAAATGCTTGGGACTTGAAGCATTTTGGATCTCAGATTTTGGGAGATTTTGGATTATCTGTGTTTGCATATATGAACACAGTGACATATCTTGCAGATCTAAGTCTCAATATGAAATTTATTTATGTTTCATTTCCATCTTATACGCACAGTCCAAAGGTAGTTTTATACAATATTTCTAATATGTTTATGCATGAACCAAGGTTTGTGTATACAGAACCATCAGAAAGCAAAGCCTTCACTACCTCAGCCACTCTTTGGAGGCTGGATGGCCATCTGTTGGGGGTGCTTTGAATGCAAATTTCCTGCTTCTTGGCAGGGGGTTGGACTGGATGGCCCATGAGATCTCTTCCAACTCTATGATTCTATCATGTGGACAACTTTGGATTTTAGAGTATTTCAGAACTGTGGATCACAGACACTCAACCTGTTATTTACTTAGTTGATTCATCGTTATTTCAAAGCTTTGTTTTTGCCCCTTTTCAAAAATGTTTCCACTGTCTCCTGCAACATTAAGTTGTTACAGTCTTCTCTCTGCACAAAAGTCCTCCTATAATGTTACTTGGTTTATGGCAGTGTTACACAACTCTAAATATTAGCTCTGAAACCCATCAACTGAAATAGCTGTCTTCTCCTCATACAAATCTAATACATGTTTGACAGGGCATCTGTTTCAATAGAAACACAGTGTGCTTAAACTGCTGCATGGTATATGAGTTGTTTCTAGGAGTTATCACTCAGCCTTCTTTGATGCTATTTATAATACAGAAATGTCAAACCTGCTACCAATCTTCAGCAATCCTAACAATGTTATGGGATGTGTACCTACACTCAAGATCCACTGGTGTAAAGTGATGGTATTCATGTGTTGCAGCCCACCATCTGCACCCTGGAAAGGCTGGACTTTAGTAAGTGTTATGTAGCTTTGAAAGGCTTATGCTCTAGACCGAGACAAGCAAAAACACCTATCAAGAAGATGATTATATTATTTCAGAGGTGCTTCTGAGCAGAATATTCATGCCAGAAGGAACTGACACCTGGAAATTGAAACAATTATCCACCCACCCCAAGTTACACTGTTGTTGTTTATTAATTCAGTCGCTTCCGACTCTTCATGACCTCATGGACCAGCCCTGTCAGCCATGGCCACCCCCAGCTCCTTCAAGCCCAAGCCAGTCACTTCAAGGATACCATCCATCCATCTTGCCCTTGGTGGTCCCCTTTTCCTTTTTCCTTCCATTTTCCGCAGCATCATGATCTACTCCAAGCTTTCCTGTCTTTTCATTATGTGGCCAAAGTACTTTATCTTTGTCTCTAAAATCCTTCCCTCCAATCAGCAGCCGGGCCTTATTTCCTGGTAGGCACATAATACTGGTAGGTACATAATATTTCACCAGAGGTAATAGTACCTCTAATGACCAAGAAGGTAACGTCAGCAACAAAGCTAGACACAAGCCAGATGTACTAGAGAAATGTAGAAGTGGTTCACGATAAAATCAATACAAACATCAAGAGGACCTATGTCAAAAGGCCTCTCCTAGATGCACAGTATTTCAGGCAAACATATCAGGGCTAGACTCAGAGAAAGAAGGCATGAAAATTGGAGGAAGAAACATTAAACATTCAAGATATGCAGATGACACCATAGTACAAGCAGGACATAGCAAAACAGAATGACTACTGAAGAAAGTTAAGGAAGAAAATGCAAAAGTATGCTTGCATTTAAACAACAAAAAATAGTGACCACAGATGATTTACATAAATTTAACACAGATTATGAAGACATTGCAATAATTCAAGATTTTCCTTACCTTAGCTCAGTCATGAATCAGAATGGAGACTGAAATCAAGAACTCAAAAGACAAGGAGTTGGAAAGGAAGCTTTGAAGGAACTAGACAAGATCCTGGATTGTAAAGATATATAATTAAATATTACAATTAAGAATGTCCATGATATCATAAAAGACAAATACATAGGTCCTAGGGGAATTAAAACAACCTAAACTTTCCCTAGAAGCCAAGATGACTAAACCGAGACTGCTGTACTTTGACCTTATTATGAGATGACATAACTCACTAGAAAACACAATAATTATTAGTAAGGTAGAATCATAGAATCCTAGAGTTGGAAGATACCACAAGGACCATCCAGTTCAAACCCTGCCACGTAGAAACACACAATCAAAACATGCCCAACAGATGGCCATCCGGCCTCTGCCAACAAGCTCCCAGAGAAGGAGACCACACTCTGAAACCATCAGGAAAAGTGGAAGGCCATATTCCAGATGGATGAACTCGATGGATGAACTTGAGCCTGCAAGTCCTCTTCAGGGTTGTTGGTGATAGAGAGACTTGGATGTTTCTCATTCCTAGGGTCTCCATAGGTTGAAGTTGGCTCGATGGCAGCTAACCACAACAGTTTTGATGTCAAAACAGAGCAGGTTGAAATGGTGAACTGCTAATTCTGGAAAATTGCAGACGAACAAATTGATATTGGTTTTAGCTAGAAAGGATGTTCAGGCAATCTGGATGAATTGAATCTAAAAAAAATAGCTGCCAGGGAGGGATACATGCTGCTCTGCAGTCACTTTCCCCACACCTGATCAATGATACATTTCAAACAATAAAAGGTACCAATTAGATAGCAGTCAGTAACTCCTGTTCATGGTTTGCATTATGCTTTGCAGTGTATATGCAACTAGTTCAAAAATTATCTAAGTGGTCAGTATAGATGTACCCATAGAGAACCAAGCAATCGTAGACACACAACTAATCATACATCCTATTGAAATAATAAGGTTTTTTCCAGTTGTGTGTGGGTTTGTTCCTGATTTATTTTTGAGAGAATAGCAGTGCTGAGGCAACTATAGAGAGTGGGCAGTGTCAGGCTGGGGAATGAATTGCTTAACTGTTTCCCTTCCTGCCATTGCTCAAAATTGCTTTTTCCCAACTGCTTTTTCATCAGCATGGAGAAAAGGATATTTGAGTCTTAAGAGTTCTAATTCCTCACCCACAGCTAATAGTATTTATTTAGCCTATATATATATAAAGGTCTCACTTTTCCAACATAAATGGGCCGGCAGAACGTTGGATAAGCGAATATGTTGGATAATAAGGAGAAACTAAGGAAAAGCCTATTAAACATCAAATTAGGTTATGATTTTACAAATTAAGCACCAAAACATCATGTTATACAACAAATTTGACAGAAAAAGTAGTTCACTACTCAGTAATGCGATGTAGTAATTACTGTATTTACGAATTTAGCACCAAAATATCATGATGTATTGAAAACATTGACTACAAAAATGTGTTGGATAATCCAGAACGTTGGATAAGCGAGTGTTGGATAAGTGAGACTCTACTGTATATATACACAGTTTTATAACTACACTTCTTTGAGTAATTAGCAGTCTAAAAATAATTACATCAAAAGCAAAATAAGGCATATAGTTAACCTAACATAGAATTGTCTGCTACTAGTGAATGCTAGGCTGAATCATTACATATCAATAGAAATTTATATTTAATGTGATTTCATAGATGAGATTGAGCCAAACAGTTCTGCATTACTGGGTCAGGATAGATAAGCTGTCAAGGACTGTAGGAGAAAACGTGTCCAATGAAGTATCATGTTTGTATCTGGTGCTAGAAAACAATGATTTTGTTGAAATATTGGCCAATGGCCATCCTTCTGATGAACAGTTCCTACAGTAGAGTCTTGCTTATCCAATATAAACGGGCCAGCAGAACATTGAAAATGTTGGATAATAAGGAGGGATTAAGGAAAAGCCTATTAAACGTCAAATTATGTTATGATTTTACAAATTAAGCACCAAAACATCATGTTTTACAACAAACTGACAGAAAAAGCAGTTCAATGCATGGTAACATTATGTAGTAATTACTGTATTTACGAATTTAGCACCAAAACATCGCAGTGTATTACAAACATTGACTACAAAAACATTGACTACTAAAAGGCAGACTGCATTGGATAATACAGAACATTGGATGAGTGAAAGTTAGATAAGCAAGACTCTACTGTACTTGAAATTGTTAAGGTGATCTCAAATATGGACTGAGAATCACCTAGACTTTGGGTTGAGAGGGGTGGAATCACTGTCTTATCCAGAATTGCTCTGGATTTGATGGCATCTTCGGGGCTGTCTATGTCACTAGGAAAAACAGATTTTGGAGTAGCTACCAATAAACAATTTAGTACACTTTCCTGGAGAACAAAAGTAGGTAAGTGAGGATTCCCCCCGACAGGAAGCAGCCAGGCTTTGAAGCTGCCAGCAGGCTATTCAATGCTAATCAAGCTGGCCAATTACTACATTTACACTTGCCTCCAACAAGCAAGATTTCTTTCTCCCACCCTGAACATCCCACAAATATATAAACCCCACTTGCCTAGTTCCCAGCAGACTTCACAACCTCTGAGGATTCCTACCATAGATGTGGGTGAAACGTTAGGAGCAAATACTTCTGGAACATGGCCACACAGCCCGTAAAACTCATAGCAACCCAGTGATTCTGGCCATGAAAACCTTCGATAACACATTCCAAGAACTCTTTGCCATCTTAAGACTTAGGAATATTATTAGCTGGCACCAAATGCAGTTGTTCATGTGTCGAGTTATATTTCTCTTGGGGAAAATATGTCACAGTTCTGTACCTTAAAGGAATTGCAACCCTGAGTTCTCTCACCGGGTGGTGTAATGAATCCACTTCACATGCTGAAACCAGCCGATCCTTTTTTAAAACACAGAGGATGTTTTTGTGATGTTCATGTGTATGTTTTTATGATGCAATGTGGGATGGGAGCTGCCTCATTCAACTCTAAACAGAGCCGGTCCAACAATGAGGAGAATTAAGCGGTCGCTTCGGGCGCAAAACATATGGGCCACAGTCGAGACTGCTTTTTCTGTTGATTTGTTGTAAAACATGATGTTTTGGTACTTAATTTGTAAAATGATAGAACAAATTAGGAAATGACATTTATAACCCAGGAACAAAAATTGTGTTATGTAGTGTAATTTTGCACTTTGGCCCAGATCCGTGAATTCATCTCTTGTTTTAACATTTTATTTTGTATGTTGACCTTTTATGACTGTTTTTATCGATGTTGATGTTTTATTGTTGAGTAATTTGTTTATTGTTTTGCTTTTGCTTTTATATTGTTGTGTCTGGGCAAGGCCCTGTGTAAGCCGCCCCGAGTCCCTTTGGGGAGATGGGATGGGGTATAAGAATAAAGTTGTTATTATTATTATTATTATTATTATTATTATTATTATTATTATTATTATGCAGTGGTTCTCAGCCTACGGGTCCCCATGTGTTTTGGCCTTCAACTCCATGAAATCCTGACAACTGGTAAACTGGCTGGGATTTCTGGGAGTTGTAGGCCAAAACACATGGGGATCCACAGGTTGAGAACCACTAGTGTAATGAAAAACCAGGTTTGTGTAATAAGGTCTTTGCTGTAGAGCTGTTGTAATCTCCTCCACCCCACGACTATTCTATGGAAATGCCAGCTCGGAAAGTGAGAACAAAGAGTTGCTTGAAGGGTTAGCAGAGGAGATAGAGGCCAGCAGCTCCCAATTGTCTGTTATGCCTACCTCAGCCTCTGCTGACAATGAGCCCACACAGCAATCTGTGCAAGTTCTAGTGTAGCTGAAGCAGACACATCTCAGCAAGCTTCAGTTATAGCGTATTAAGGAACAGTTGCATTAAATTTGCAGTGTAGAGCTATCTTAAATCACAACTGTGTATATAGTACAGTTTAGGATGAGTAAAACTAGGTAACTGTCCCATATTCATGATTGCTGATACAATTGTGACATACTTTATTGCGTATCAGATGCATGGGGAGAAGCAATGACAGCGTAAATGAATGACATGATGTGGGGTGGGTATCAGTTCAAGGGAGGTTACTTAGTTCTCTCTACTTATATCTCCTGATATAGAGAGGAGTATAAATGGTTTAATAAGTAAGTTAAATATATTTAACTGAGTAGGTGATATAGAATACTGGCCAAGATTTCCTATAAATCCCAAACGGTAGCATTGACCTAACCTCTCTAGCCTGAAGATACCAATAGACAGCAGAGTTGTTGGGAAATACAACACTAGAAATATATTTCTGACATTGAGTTTCTTCCTCCTATTTCCTCCAGGGAACTGATTTTGTATTAAACATAATTCTCAGCTCTTTTCACATGACAAAAAGTCACAGCCCAGTTAATTAAGATGAACCACCAAGGAAAAATATAGAATACAGTAGACCAGGCTTGCAAGAAATAGTGAGTGCAAGGAGAGCTAAAGTTGAAACTGGGCTGAAACTAGCTGGTAAGCAAGGAACAACAAAAAACGTTTTTCCAAATATGTTTGGAACAGGAGAACAGTGAAGAAAATAGGGCATCGGGATTTGGGCTCTCTCCTGAGTTAATGTAGTACAGATAGCCATAGCTAGTTTCTAAGGTTAGTGGACGAATTTAACTATACATGCATTTTAAATTTTATAATTCATGGTTTAATAGAGTCTAATTAGAGTTTTAATTGATGTGGTACTGTTTTATTGTTTATTGATATGTCATTGTTTTATTGAATGTATTTTGGGCAATGTAATTTGCCGACTGTTGTAAGCCGCCCTGAGTCCCTCCGGGTGGGAAGGGTAGGGTAAAAATAATGTAACTAAATAAAATAAATAAATAAGGTGACTTGGAAATATGAGATGGCTGCCTGCTCCTGCCCCTTCCTCCCTGTATCCCTGCTGGCTACCACAGCAACAGAGTGACCTACCTTATGATGGTGCCGCCCTTGTCCTCCTTCCATGTCTTGTGACTGGCAAAAGATGATGGAGTAAGGAAAGGGGGGCTGGGAGAGGGAGTGGGTTCAGCATGGCTGGGCAGTGGGGATGTCCTGTCTCTGCCAAGCTGGTTCAAGGGGTTCTTGTTGGGCTGCATAGCAGACCAGAAACAGTGTTGCAGATACTACTTTCAACCCATTTTATTGGGCTGTGTAGAACCGGCCTACATTCTTTTCTGGTCAGGTTTCATCTAGAGGGTTGTATTTAGTTTTGGAGACCTCATTAAGAAGGATATAGACAAGTTGGAGCAAATTTGGAGAAAGGCAACAAGGATAATATGAGGCCTGAAGACATAAATGTATGAGGAGGGGGTTGAAGAAGCTGTTCAACCTGGCAAAGAGAAGACTTTGAGATGACATCAAGGGTTGCTTGATGTCATCTCAAAGCCGGGCTGTGGTGCAGGCTGGTGAGCAGCCAGCTGCCAGCTGCAACAAATCACTCTGACCAAGAGGTCACGAGTTCGAGGCCAGCTCGGAGCCTGCGTTTGTCTCTGTCTCTGTTCTATGTTAAGGCATTGAATGTTTGCCTTATATGTGTGCAATGTGATCCGCCCTGAGTCCCCTTCGGGGTGAGAAGGGCCGAATATAAATACTGTAAATAAATAAATAAATAAATAAATAAATAAATAAATAAATAAGATCATGCTGGCTTGTTGTGCTGCCTCAGAATGTAGAACAAGGTCTAATGGCTTTAAATTATAGGATTTTGATTCATTATTGGAAAGAGCATCTTGACAGTGAAAGTGGTCCATCAATGGAAGCAATTGCCTAAAGAAGTGGTGGGGTCTCAATCTCTGGATCTCTTTCAAAAGAGGCTAGACAGTTATCTGCTGGATATAGGTAAAGGGTTTCCCCTGACGTTAAGTCCAGTCGTGACCAACTCTGGGGGTTGGTGCTCATCTCCATTTCTAAGCCGAAGAGCCGGCGTTGTCCGTAGACACCTCCAAGGTCATGTGGTCGGCATATGACTGCATGGAGCGCTGTTACCTTCCTGCCGGAGCGGTACCTATTGATCTACTCACATTGGCATGTTTTTGAACTGCTAGGTTGGCAGGTGCTGGGGCTAACAGCACGCGCTCATTCTGCTCCCGGGATTTGAACCTGGGACCTTTCGGTCTGCAAGTTCAGCAGCTCAGTGCTTTAACACACTGCGCCAGCTCCAGGGGCCCGATCTGCTGGATATATTATAGCAGAAATCTTACCTTGAGCAGGAGTTTGGACATGATGGCCCATAAGGCTTCTATCAAACTTTGTGACTATGCTTTCGAATCGCAACTCTCAACATTTCCCATTGTTGGCTATGTAGGTAATGGCTGAGGTGAGATGCTGTCCAAAGCCATCTGGAGAAGGCACGATTCCCATCCCTGACTTTAAAAAATACTGAATATGAGTCGTTCTTTAAATTCAGTTCCTTTCATGGAGTCTCCGGTGGCGTAGTGGGTTAAAGCCTTGTAACTTGAAGGTTGGGTGGCTGACCTGAAGGCTGCCAGGTTTGAATCCAACCCGGGGAGAGCATAGATGAGCTCCCCCTATCAGCTCCAGCTCCATGGCTACTTCCAATCTCTCCCCCACTCTTAGTTTTTCTCCCTGAAGACTCCTCCAAATCTGCAGGCACGCAATCATGGAGTTACTGTTTCACTTCTATTTTTCTCTCTATGACTGCATCACTAGTGCAAGATTGCGTTCTAAAAATATTTTACTCATCTCTGTTTCTAAGTGGCAAGGAGAGTGCTCCTCTGGCACTTTGCGGGTTCTCTCTGTCTCTCTCTCTGAATCTTTCATAATAGCAAATGAGGGAGGGAGGCCAAGGGAAAGCACTGATAGGGTATCCCACTGCTAATTCTGGCCTTGGAGGGAGAACATCAAGCCGGAAGAAGACAGGGCCAAACTATATAAACAGGTATGCAAACAAATACCAGATGTTTACTTATGCTGGTGCCAAGCGAAGTGGATGAAGTGACAGAATGCCCCTCTGGCTGCCATACAGCAAAGAAGAAACACCAAGACCTGTCCTGAGAGTTATTCAGGGAAGTAATTGCCAAGTCTGCACATGGCAACTGGATCCCGGTGCCCTTGCATTGGCAGTGCACCCAGAGCTATTTGACTATAGTGCAAATTTTGATTATAGGGGGTTGAGAAAGAATTTTTTGTGCCATTGTTTACAGGAAGAACTATCCACATTCTGTTTACTCCCTAGCAGAAATGTCATTACAGTACTTGCCTCCTCACTGTTCCAATATCATAACTTCTTAGTACAGCAAACCAAATATGATATAATAGGCATCACTGATATATTGTGAGATGTCTCATGATTGGAAAGTAGAAAGAAAACCCCAAACAATTATTGCCCAGTTAGCCTGGTATCAATATCAGGGAAGATTCTAGAGCAGCTCATTAAATAGTCAGTCTATAAGCCCTTGGAAAGTAATACCATGATTACTTAAAGTCAACATGGGTTTCTCAAAAAAGAGTCATACTAGACTAAATTTATCTCTTTTTGATACTGTCACAACCTTGGTGGATGAAGGGAATGCTGTGTAAGTAGTATATCTTGAATTTAAAGTAACTATTATGTTGTTTTTATCTTGTATTGCATTTTTAAAAAATCTCATTGTTTTAGTTGATTGTGTGTATTGTATGCTATGTTGTTGTCAGATTCTCGTTGTAAGCTGCCCCGAGTCCCTGCGGGGACATGGTGGCGGGGTATAAATAAAGTTGTTGTTGTTGTTGTTGTTATTATTATTATTATTATTATTACTATTATTATTATTATTATTATTATTATTATTTCAGTATGTCTTTTGACAAGGTTTTCCATTATATTATTGAAGACAAGCTAATAAAACATGGGCTAGATAATGCTACTTTTTATTATGTCAGAAGTGACTTGAGAACATACTGCAAGTCACTTCTGGTGTGAGAGAATTGGCCATCTACAGAGACGTTGCCCAGGGGATGTGTTACCATCTTGCTGGAAGGCTTCTCTCATGTCCCCGCAAGTTAGCGCTGACAGACTTAGCGCTGATGGAGCTCACCCCATCTCACAGATTTGAACCTGCAACCTTTAGGTCAGCAACCCAACCTTCAGATCAGCAGTTCAGCCGGCACAAGGGTTAAACCAATTGAGCCACCACGGTTCCTGACAATACTACTGTTAGGTGGATTTGTAAATGACAACAGCTCTTCCTTTACTCAAGAGGATACAAATATCATAATATCTAGTATTTGTTATTGTTGCTCACCAAAATCTCTTACGATGTGACTGCATTTTGGCATTGTGCACTGCTTTGCTTATCATGCCAAACATTTTCTAGTAAAACAATAACAGCAATAGTTCCGGTCCTTGCAAATAGGAAAATATTAAAAGCAAAGCACATTAATTTAGCAGATACTACGGGGAATAACACAGCATCCGGCAAGGTTTCCAAACAGAAACAAGCAAATCCTATATCCCTAAGATACATTGATTTCAGCCATCTCACACCGATCTCTATCTGTACATTTATTTTGCCAGACTAGCTCCAGAAACAAGCTGTTTCTTGCCCTTTGCCCCTAGTTCTGTTGTGAGTATACTTCTGAAATATTTGCATGAAGTTTCTTGTCTTGGACATGTTGTTTTCTTCTCCACAGTGATAACATCATGTTGCAGGATTCTTCTACTGAAAGCATGGAGGGAGGGAATGGCTGGGGCTCATTTGCAGAGCACCTGCTTTGCATGCAGAAAGGCTCTTCCTGAAACCTTAAGGAGTTGACAACAGCAGTCTAGACAGACCAATGGTCTGAGAGTATAAGGCAGCATCCTGAATTCATTTTCATGCAACAAGCATACTAATGTCTACATAGAAGAAGCTTTTCTGCAAGAATTCTGTAGTGTGCAGTCACAGCAAGAAAGTACTCTTTCTCTGTTTCTCCCTGTCAAAAGGGATGTTTTCTAGAGAATAAATTAAATGGGTTTAAACCACTAAAGATATGTTGCAGCAAGGAAATGTGTGTCTGTGTGTCTGGAAGATGTACCTCTTCCCTTTAAATTGCAATCTTCTCTTCAGATTAAGCTTAGGGCACCCCAAGAAGTGTCTGATCTCTTCAGGATACAAACTGGGCAATAACAGGAATGGATACCTCATTACAACCCTAAGCAAGGTTGAATTATGGAAAAAGGTGTGTTTGTGGTTGCTTTGAAACTGGCTGCCAGGCAACTCCCAGGGTGCTTCCAGACAGCACCAAATCGTGGGTTTTAGTGAGGGGCAAAAAATACTGGGACTTCAGAAGAGGTCTACATACAGACCTGTTGATCCTGGGATTTCTGCCTCCGTCGTCCATACTTGTTGCTGTCTTGCGCGATTTAGAGGTTGCCAAGATGGCCACTGCAGGATGTCCATCAAAACTTTAGATGTTTTTGTTTTTTAAAAACCCACAAGATGCAGATCTGTGGATATACGTTCCGTTCTTTTTCCTGGCCAGAAAAACTTTGCCCTCAACATTTTAAATGAACTTTCTAGCACAAAAATAAAGTTTGTGGGGTATGACCACTTTTGCCCAAGTCAGCACTACACAATCAAACAGAAACAAACACTTTCAAGCCGGGAACAGAACTTTGTCATTATTATTTGACCTTACTGTCTGGCCATCTGTGCAGACAGATTTGGTCTTGTAGTTGTGGCATGGAACAACAGGGTGCTGTTCCTGGATTAAAAATGTCTGTTCCTGGTTGCTCTTATTGTGAAAGGATGTACAACATTCACCACAGGGTGACAGCTTTATCCTGGCCAGAGAAACTTTGTGATTCACACATTTAATAAAATTTCTGCCACACAAAGTTAATGGAGTAGGGTCACTTCTGTCCCAGTCAGCACTAAACAATCAAACAGGAACATACACTTTCAAGCCAGGAACAGAACTTTGTCATTATTGACACTTTTTAGAGCCTGCCTGCCTGGCCATCTGTCCACACAGATTTGGTTGTGTACTTGTGGCATGGAACAACAGATTGCTGTTCCTGGTTTGAAAGTGTCTTTTTTTGTTTCATTGTGTACTATTTACTGTGAAAGTTCTTGTTTCATCCCATAAACTTCATTTTTCTGTCACAAACTTCATTTGAAGAATGAAGTTCCTCTTGCCAGAACAAAGTTTTCACCTTCTACTAAACTGTCACTTTCTTTTTAGGAACCAGCCAATCAGGAACAAACATTTTAAACCTAGGAACAAACCCAGATAAAAAATCCCGAGTTTTCTGATTGCAGGGACATATAGACATTCAAAGATACGGATTTTCGGGTCAGAACCAGGATATTCTGAGCCGAAAATCATGCAGTTTTTGCCATTTGTAGCGCTTCCTCCCGCATTTTGAGGGAATGACATCTGGCCACCCTCCATTTTGCTGTGGAAGCTCCTGGATAAAGGTACTGCCTGGACGGGACCCCAGTGCAAGTGGTCCTAAGACACTTATGACCATAGTTCATGTAAGTCAGGAAAAGGGATTTTTGCAGGTGTTGGGCCTGTGATGCTGGAAGAGCACTTTGGTTTTCTCGATGTTCAATGAGAGACTGAGCGTCTCGTATGCGTCTGCAGAGGTGTTGCTTGTAGGTCTTCTTCTGAATGCACACAGACTTCGTTATCATCAGCATATTGGAGTTCTATAACAGATGTTGTTGTGACCTTGGTTTTGGCTTTCAATCTGCTGAGGTTAAATAGCTTGCCATATGTCCGATAGATTATTTCCATTCCAGTGGGAAACTTCCCATCAACAAGATGAAGTATCATAGTGATGAAGATAGAAAATAAGGTTGGGGCAATAACACATCCCGGTTTGACACCTGATTCTACCTTAAATGGGTCACTCTGGGAACCATTGCTGTCCAAGACTGTTGCCATCATGTCATTGTGGAAGAGCCGCAGGATGTTCACAAATTTGTCAGTGAGGAGGACTGAGGTGACAGGGATGGAATCCTTTTGATCCCACCGCTGCCACCAATTGAAGAGAGCCCAATTTGTGGTACTCAACTCAGGCAGGGGAAATCTTTGTCTTAAATCCCACTGCTGCCTCCAATTGAGGAGATGTGCGCGCGCGTGAGAGGGAGGGAAGGAGGATGTGTGAATGTATGACAGGGATGATTTAGTGGATAAGGAAGGATAACGGAACTGATTGGGTTTAAATGAGTAAAGATGGTAACTTATATAGGAAAGTACGGTAACATATATAGATAGGCATGGTAACTGCCACCAACGTGAGGTAACAGGCTTACAGAGAGGCAAGGAGACTTATCTTTATGAACAATAACAAAATTCAAGTTTATTTTTGGTACATAAGCATATGGTTTCAATCAGTAAACGTTCCGGATCTTAAGTTACAATGTAGTCTTTCTTGAATGGATATTTCTTAAATAACTTCTCTTCAACACAGTATACTAAACTCCCCCGGTCAGCTTATATTCCCAGCCTTTCCCCTGAGTGACCATAAGCTGCCGTCCTTAGCTGATTTCCCCAGCTCCTAATCTTTCCAAAACCTAACCGCAACTGTCCTTTTTTAAACCCTCACAGCAACTGAACTTTTAAAAGGGAATATCCTCCAACTGTCATCTTAGCCACGCCCCTTTTCTCCCAAGGGAAGCTGTGTTACCATGGCAACCTACCAAATGCTGCTTCCAGCTAGTTTCCATGTTAGGCTTTTCCTTGCTAATATATAACCCTTTTTTTTCTTTTAACAAACAAATAAATAAAATCATATCAATAATCTCTGTTCAACACACAACTTCTCTACAGTCAGGGAACTTGATTTTTTTGGAGGATGGTCCAGACAGCACTGCGATTCACTGTGTGAAATACCTTTGGGTCCCCTGGCTCATCCGGATCCCATCACAGGTTTTGGGCTTGTCTGGAGGAGCCCTCAAATCTCTCTTCCCAACTTTTAAAAAAATGAGGAATATTTGCTCTATTTCAGTCTTCTGGGAACTCTCCTTCTCCCAAGGATTTCCCAAAGTTCATAGACACAGTATCTGACAACTCACCTACACATTTCTTTGGTACTCTTGGATGTAGCTCATTAGGTCCTGGAGACTTGAATTCATTTAGAGTAGCTAGGTGTTCCTGGAATGACAGTTTTGCTGTTTCTGTGCAGCAGTCCCTTACTGCATCATTTGTTCATTTGTTCATGATGCTGATCGGTTTGCCAAAATTAATATTTAAATATCTGCATTTTTAACCAGTTTTGGTCTTTCAATTCCAGTGTCTCTTTCTTTTGCCTGATTAAAAAACCTTCCACATATTTAACAGCACTTGCTATCCCTTTTCTGTAGACGTTGCTCCATAGAGATACGCCATGCCACTCAATTTCTACTTCTTTATTCTATGGACATAAAAAGAACTGTGCTACATCAGAACAGAAACCTATCCGATCCAGTATTCTGGTCACACAGCAATCAAACAAGATGTCAATGCGAAGTACACAGGCAGGACGTGAATGTAATAGCATCCACCCACTCACATTGCCTACCAGTTGGCACAGAGAGGCATATACACTGGAGATAGCTCACTTAGTGATATATACAACAACAAGTCCACATTATTTTTGCATAGTACATTTTTGTCATTGCAGAGATTATTATTCCCATCCCTCATCCAAAATATCCAAGGCTTCCCCAGGAGCTCATCTTCAAAAAATTTTGTTGCTCATTGAGGGATAGGCAATAAAATGGTGAGTCATGAAGGAGGTGATGAAGAACAGTTGCAGAGTTTAACATTTAGCATTCTTGAGTTATGTTCAGTGGTGTAGGATCTTCTTTTATTGAAAGCATTTAGCCCACTCTTTAGCCACAAAAACACTCAGGTTGGCTTACAAGATGTTAATGTGCCCCCTGGTTTACAATCTACATAACATAAATACAGTGTCATGCATAAGACATGATATAGCTGTGTCTTGCTGGATGCCTCCCTCCAATTTAATGGTCAGCAGAATGGCAGCTCAGATACTGACCACTCTGTGTGAATTATATATAGCCGTCATGACTAGTATTCATTGATAGCTTTATACTCTGTATAAATAGTCTATAACAGTGGTTCTCAATGTCGCGACTCCTTAATACAGTTCCTCATATTGTAGTGACCATAAATTTATTTTCGTTACTACTTCATAACAGTCATTTTGCTACTGTTGTGAATCGTAATGTAAATATCTGATATACAGGATGTATTTTTATTCCCTAGACCAAATTGGGCACCCCCAAATTTGAATACTGGGGTTGGAGGGGGGATTGATTTTGTCATCTGGGAGTTGTAGTTGCTGGGATTTATAGCTAACCTACAATCAAAGAGCATTCTGAACGCCACCAACGATGGAATTGAACCAAACTTGGCACACAGAACTCCCATGACCAACAGAAGATACTGGGAGGGTTTGGTGGGCATTGACCTTGAGTTTTGGAGTTTTAGTTCACCTACATCCAGAGAGCACTGTGGACTCAAACAATGATGGAACTGAACCAAACTTGGCCCACACACTCAATATGTCCAAATTTGAACATTGGTGGAGTTTGGGGAAAATAGGCCTTGACATTTGGGAGTTGTAGTTGCTGGGATTTATAGTTCACTTATAATCAAAGAGTTACTTGAACCTCACCAATGACAGAATTGGGCCAAACTTCCCAGACAGAGCCTCCATGACCAACAGAAAATACTGGAGGGATTTCAGTTCCTAAAACCATCAGAAATTTGTTTTTCTTATGGTATTTGCCCCCCCCCCCCCAAATCCCTCTTGCAACCCCCCCCCCCAGGGTCCCAATCCCCAGGTTGAGAAACACTAGTCTATACTATCATTTTTCAGCAATTGCAGTACATGTATTTCTGCAGAAGAGCTATTTTTCATAATATGGGATCTCCAAAGAGAAGGGATTAATTGGATTCCTTCATCTCCCCAAACCCAGTTAAATATCCGTTCACTAAAGAGTTTGGTCAGAAAAACATGGAACAATTGTTGCTAGAAAAGTAAGAAACACAATAGTGGGAGTAGACACATGGGAATCTCATACTGACTAATGTTTTTCTAATATTTGGGTTGGGTGGGACAGGGATATTTTCATTCGGCAGAATCCCCAGTTCCTCCTCCCCACCGCTTCTCTTTTAAGGCAGCCTCTCTCCTTAACCTTCTACTCTTTCCTGCTAAAACTTTCCAAACTCTTATTCCCCATCCAGATTCCTGTAACTATAATGACCATAACAATATATTATTTACATCAAGAGAATTGATACGCAATGTATTGGTCTAAAAAATATATAGTGTATTGGGACAAACTGGGAAGATAAATAGTTACAGTATTTAGAAGCAACATCTTTGTTGAAATGTTTTAATTAACCTCTCAGGGTAAATGGACTCCAGTACAGGCAGTCTCCAAGTTACAAACACTGGATTTACAAATGACATATTGTTAAGAATGGGGGTAAACAGGAAGTGAGAGAAATCTACCCCTGGGAAGGGAAAATGTTATCATGGGGAAAAGGTGTGTCCACTGAAACTTCATTACGAATCCTTGTCCCACAACAACCCATATTTTTCAAAATCCAGTTATCATAGGGACAAAAAGTGAGGTGAACACAGATAGCAAAACAAACACCACAGGGGTGTACTGGTAACCCTTCCTTGTGATAGACACAACATGAAACAATAGCCAGTCACTTGTTCTTCCGCAGTGAAGACATCGGTTTCCAGATGGAAGGCGGTCCCAGTCAGGGTTGGCTTGACATGCCTTCCTCTTGACACGTTTCTCCCTTAAGCCCTCCATTCATGCCTCTTCGAATTCTGCAGCACTGTTGGTCACAGCTGACCTCCAATTTAAGCACTCAAGGTTCAGGGCTTCCCAGTTCTCAGTGTCTATGCCACAGTTTTTAAGGTTAGTTTTAAGCCCATCTTTAAATGTCTTTTCCTGTCCACCAACATTATGTTTTCCATTCTTGAGTTGGGAGTATAGTAACTGCTTTGGGAGATGGTGATCGGGCATTCGGACAATGTGGCCAGTCTAGCAGAGTTGATGGCGTAGGAGCATCGCTTCAATGCTGGTGGTCTTTGCTTCTTCCAGCACAGTAGCATTTGTCTGCCTGTCTTCCCAAGAGATTTGCTGGATTTTTCAGAGGCAACGCGGATGGAATCGTTCCAGGAGTTGAGTGTGACATAGACAGTCCATGTTTCGCAGGTGTATAACAGGGTTGGGAGGACAATAGTTTTATAAACAAGCATCTTGGTCTCCCTACAGATGTCCCAATCCTCAAACACTCTCTGCTTCATTCGGAGAAATGCTGTACTTGCAGAGCTCAGGCGGTGTTGTATTTCAGCATCAATGTTGACTTTTGTGAAGAGGTGGCTGCCAAGGTAGCGGGAATGGTCAACATTTTCTAATGTTACATCATTAAGCTGTATTCCTTGCATTGCAGATCGTGCCTGTTGGAAGAGCACTTTGGTTTTCTTGATGTTCAATGAGAGGCTGAGTGTCTTGTATGCTTCTGCAAAGGTGTTTAGAGTTGCTTGTAGATCTTCTTCTGAATGTGCACATCTGGAGTTCTATAACAGATGTTGTGGTGACCTTGGTTTTGGCTTTCAGTCTGCTGAGGTTAAATAGCTTGCCATCTGTCCGATAGATGATTTCCACTCCAGTGGAAGCTTTCCATCAACAAGATGAAGTATCATAGTGATGAAAATGGAAAATATGGTTGGGGTAATAACACATCCCTGTTTGACACCTGCTTCCACCTTAAATGGGTCACTTTGGGAACCATTGCTGTCCAAGACTGTTGCCATCATGTCATGGAGGAGCTGCAGGATGTTCACAAATTTGTCAGGGCACTCGAGAGCACTGCATTTCACTGTGTCAAATGCCTTTGCAAGGTTGATGAATGCCATGTACAAAGGTTGATTTTGTTCCCTGTATTTTTCTTGGAGACTAGGAATCACTAAATATTCTAAATATTCTAAAGCCTTCGACTGTGTGGATCATAATAAACTATGGCATGTTCTTGGTGGTATGGGGATACCAAGTCACCTTGTCTGTCTCATGAGAAATCTGTATAAAGACCAAGTAGCCACAGTAAGAACAGATCAAGGAACAACAGACTGGCTCAAGATTGGGAAAGGAGTACGGCAGGGCTGCATACTTTCACCCTTCCTATTCAACTTGTACACAGAACACATCATGCGATGTGCGGGGCTTGAGGAATCCAAGGCCGGAGTTAAAATTGCTGGAAGAAACATTAACAACCTTAGGTATGCAGATGATACCACTCTGATGGCTGAAAGCGAGGAGGAGCTGAGGAGCATCGCCAAGGTAAAAGAAGAAAGTGCAAAAGCTGGGTTGCAGTTAAACATCAAGAAAACCAATATCATGGCAACTACACCTGTTGATAACTGGCAAATAGAGGGAGAAAACGTGGAGGCAGTGACAGACTTTATATTTCTAGGCGCGAAGATCACTGCAGATGCAGACTGCAGCCAGGAAAACAGAAGATGTTTACTTCTTGGGAGGAGAGCAATGGCTGACCTTGACAAAATAGTGAAGAGCAGAGACATCACACTGGCCACGAAGGTCCACATAGTCAAAGCAATGGTATTCCCCACAGTCAGGGCCGGCCGGAGATATTTTTAAATGTTAAGCGGGGGTGCTAAAAAGCGCCCCCGCCACCGGCCACACCTCCCACGCCCTGGCCACACCTCCCACGCCCTGGCCACGCCTCCCACGCTGCGTGGGAGGCGGGGCCAGGGCGAATAGTGCTGGGGGCGGGGCCAGAGTTGGCCCCGCCCCCCGTCCAGCGTGCCCTGGCCGCGACCAGGAAGTAAGGGCAAAATGGCCTATCTGTGCTGTGCGCATGCGCACAGCCAGATAGGCCTTTTTGCCCTTCCTGGTCGCGGCCGCCGATCGCCCGGGCGATCACAGCCGCATGGGCATGCGCACAGCCAGATAGGCCATTTTGCCCTTAGTTTGTCGACTAAGGGCAAAATGGCATATCTGTTTTCAGCGGTTTGGCGCGGGCGCGGGGATTGAAGCCCCGCACGGCCGCGCCAACACCGGAGGCGTCGGTGGCGCTACGGGCCGCTGTCGACACCTCAACAGCGCCCCTAGCGGCCAGCGCCCGAGGCGGCTGCGTCAGCGGCCTCTTATAATCAACCGGCCCTGCCCACAGTAACCTATGGATGCGAGAGCTGGACCATAAGGAAGGCTGAGTGAAGGAAGATAGACCCTTTTGAACTCTGGTGCTGGAGGAAAATCCTGAGAGTGCCTTGGACTGCAAGAAGATCCAACCAGTCCATCCTCCAGGAAATAATGCCCGGCTGCTCACTGGAGGGAAGAATATTAGAGGCAAAGCTGAAGTATTTTGGCCACATCATGAGGAGACAGGAAAGCTTGGAAAAGATCACGATGCTGGGGAAAATGGAAGGAAAAAGGAAGAGAGGCCGACCAAGGGCAAGATGGATGGACGGTATCCTTGAAGTGACTGGCTTGACCTTGAAGGAACTGGGGGCGGTGATGGCCGACAGGGAGCTCTGGTGTCAAGTGGTCCATGAGGTCACAAAGAGTCGGAGACGACTAAATGACTGAGCAGCAGCAGGAATCACTAGAAATCACTGTGAACTATAGAGACAGGTAATGGTGTATTTATTCACTGTGAATCTTGGGGGGGGGTTTTTTGGCCAGTGTAGACACATCCTTGGCTCTCCTTGGACATGTAGGGGTCTTCATATTTAAGAATGTTTGATTAAAAATGGATGAGAAATGCAGGTTGTCCATCCTTTGCAAGTACGTGCAAGCAGAAAAATTAATATTCGCCTGCCTGCCAATTTTGAGTCCCCAAATCTTGAAACTAATTCTGGGGTCCTTGTGCTTTAATCTTTTTGGTCCTTTAAGTTTGGTCTTACAGCAGTGTTAGAAATAGCTCCTCAAAGCCTTGATTAATAACATTCTGGACAAGACGTTTTTGGTGAAGTAGCAAATGTTATCAAGATACCTGCAAGCAGGCGCACCTTACAAATTTTCAAAGATAAAGCCATATACACAATACAATATATCCCCCTTTCTCCGTGATGCCACCCCCTTAGTTAGTTGCCCTCAGTGGTGCAATGGGTTAAACCCGTGTGTCGGCAGGATGCTGACTGAACAATCGGCGGTTTGAATCCGGGGAGCGGGTGAGCTCCCATCTGTCAGCTCCAGCTTCCGATGCGGCGACATGAGAGAAGCCTCCCACAGGATGGTAAAACATCCAAGCATCCCCTGGGCAACGTCCTTGCAGACGGCCAACTCTCTCACACCGGAAACGACTTGTAGTTTCTCAAGTCGCTCTTGATACACACACACACACAAAAAACCTTAGTTCACATCAGAAGCATTGTCAAAAGAGCCTTTGACCAATCTCATTTTCCCTAACACAAAGCCAGCTACTGCCATATATGGTGTTCCTTCCGTCAGGTGTCCTTTAGCACATCTGCACATCTCTCTCTTCCCTCTTAATATTATTTTAATTATCTCAATTTTAAGTGACTGAGTCCTCAACTTTAAGTGACCGATCTCAACAGTCCTTAAATTTTCAGTTCTTCCAGCATTAACAGCCTGCTTTTATTCAAACCTAATTTCTTCCTTTGCCTCACCTGCCTTTAGCATCAATTATTTCCTTTTCTGTAGGAAGTCTGTGGAACATCTGCTGCTCTCGTATCTATAACTTGTCAGCTATTACCTATTGTAAACAATCAGACAGGCTAAAAGCATTTTTAACAGAAACTATTTATCCCTACTAAAAAACAGCATTGGGTCTATTTCTTACAGCAGTGATTAGAGAAGGAAACAGTAGAGCTTCCTTCAAAACAGCAGGTGAACTCCTGGATGACAATAGTAGAGTTTACCATGAGATGTTCACTTCCTTATAGTTCTTTAACTATCTGCATGGTTGACTTCTCGTTTTGACTACACATAACTATCCCAAGTCAAATGACACTTACGATTCTCAGTTCAGTGTTCCAATGCCACCCGTGTTATAGACTCTTTTTAAAGTGAGAAACACTGGACAAAGTTTAAGTACTATCAGTTTTATACTCCCTCCTAAATCTACTGTTTACGTAAATTGCATAGATGAGTTGTAGATCATAAGATAAACAATGCCATGATAGGAGACTGATTAGACCTATTGCTGCCAGTATAAACTTGGCTTGAATTAAGAAATTGTGATCAACCGGAGCCTTCTCTATTCCCACGATCTCTGGCTCTGTAGTATCACATCTTCCAATTATTCCATCAGAATGGTTTATGCGGGTAGTAGAAGCTGTAGGTAAAGGTAAAAGTTTTCCCCTGACATTAAGTCCAGTTGTGTCCGACTCTGGGGGTTGGTGCTCATCTCCACTTCTTAGCCGAAGAGCCAGTGTTGTCCGTAGACACCTCCAAGGTCATGTGGCCAGCATGACTCCATGGAGCACCATTACCTTCCCACCAGAGCGGTACCTATTGATCTACTCATATTTCCATGTTTTCAAACTGCTAGGTTGGCAGAAGCTGGAGCTAACAGCGGGAGCTCACCCCACTCCCCGAATTCAAACTGCTGACCTTTTGATCAGCAAGTTCAGCAGCTCAGCCGTTTAATCTGATGAGCCACTGGGGACTTGACTTGAGAGAATTAGATTGAGAGATATTTTTTTTCGTGTCAGGAGCGACTTGAGAAACTGCAAGTCACTTCTGGTGTGAGAGAATTGGCCATCTGCAAGGACGTTGCCCAGGGGAAGCCCGGATGTTTTGATGTTTTTACCATCCTTGTGGGAGGCTTCTCCCATGTCCCTGCATGGAGCTGGAGCTCATATAGGGAGCTCATCCGCTCTCTCCCCGGGTTGGATTCGAACCTGGCAGAGAGGGGGGGGGGGGGGGGACAGAGACGGAGAGAAAGAGAGAGTGTGTTAAAATCTATTCTTAAATAGCTACTTTCATTCTGATTTTTACTGTTGGCAATATGTTTACAAATCCATGGGAAACCAGAAAAACATGAAAAAAAACATATTGCTTTACATGAAACCTGTCTGTGTTTTCTTGCTTTTATTAATGCTACATTCCCCAAATGCTTGATTATTACAGTACATGCGGTGGGTCCATAGTAATGTCCTGCATTTTGACAATGGAGCAATAGCCACAAGTATTCACTAGGGGGGGCTTGCTGGGAAGATAACGCCAGTGAGAGATGTTGCACAAGCAGGCGAAATTTAGGCAAAAAGAATAAGAGAGTTGTTGTGTGTTTTCTGGGCTGTATGTCCATGTTCCAGAAGAATTCTCTCCTGACATTTCACCCACATCTATGGCAGGCATCCTCACCTCACAACCTCTGAGGATGCCTGCCATAGATGTGGGCGAAATGTCAGGAGAGAATACTTCTTGAACTTGGCCAATACAGCCTGGAAAACACACAACAACCCTGTGATCCCAGCCATGAAAGCCTTCGGCAACACAAAAAATAGAGACCTCTATTGATTAAATCCAAGTGTAACTAACTGTCATCTAACAAGATGCCGAGAAACATTATATGACCAGAAGATGAGGGGATCTAAAACTGAGGAGGAGATAATATTTGCTGAACATTTTTCTGAGACTGAATTCTGTAAATCAGTGGTTTCCAACCATTTTTTTAAACCATACCAGAACCACTCTCCAACAGAACCAAAAGGGTTATGAATCAGTTTCTGGAACGTGGCCATACAGCCCGGAAAACACACAACAACCCCAATCAGTTTGGTTTGGTTATTTGAGGTGCTGATTCAGAAAAGTGCATTGGATAGACCACATCAGCTCTAGTTTCTGATACAGAATGTATGCCATCCAGTATGCCATCTGCTCACTCACAGAAAACCACATTTAATAATCTAGAGCTGATGTGGTCTATTCAATGCAATTTTCTGAATCAGCACCCCAAATAACCCCAGGAACTGGCCTAAAAATGAAGACAGCAAGGTGCCCCTGCTTCCAGGTGCCACATAGAACAGCTCCACTCAGGGAGAGGGAGGAGGAGGAGAAGCAGCAGTCAGGAGGCTTGTTGTCGGGCCTTTCCATGCCTCTCCCTTCCCGACATCCTCATTGCCTTGGCACTATAAGAGAGTTTTGTGAGACCAGTTGTTCTCGTTGCAACGATGTAGTAACGGTGAGGCTGTGGACCATATTTTAGTTCTCGGGGACCACTGATGGTCCACAGAACACAGGTTGGGAACCACTACAGTAAATGAACAACTGCTTTGTTGTGATGGAAACCCTATTAGAGACCCAAAGGTGCAAAATGCTTCCTGTGCTAGTTCTTAAAGTTTTAAAGGTCAGCCGGTAAAAATTGGTATCTTTGATCAAATAATTGCAAGAGCAGTCATTTTGACCATAAAATACACTGCAAAGTCTGTGTTGTGGTGATGGCTCCATTTCCATTGTGCACGCAAGATCAATTCCAATGCAAAGACAGATGAACCAAGACCTGTTATTTTATTAATTTATTTATTATGGATGATCAAAAACAACTGTATTACAAGCAACAAATTGAGCAATGACACAAGAAACTATTAGGATTACAGTTCAGGATCATCCCAATCCCTGAGGTTTCCAGGCCATGATGTGAGCACCCCGGTGATCTCATTAAATGCTTTACACTTACAGTGCGATGCCAGTATCTGTGGGGAATATGTGCCAAGGCTTCCTGTGGATATCTGAAACTAGAGATAATAGTGAATCCTATATTGTGACTACACTTGGGCCAGAAGTATAGCATAGAATAGCGCTGGAGTGAGTAGAGTGGCCAAAAAACACTTCCAGGAGTAATTTTTTCGTAGTGTGTATGATTGAAACTGTGGATATTGAGTCAGTGGATAAGGAGGCTGTAGTGTGTAACCAACTAGTTTCTCACAGTTTCTAATTCAGACACCCCCACACATGCAGGACATATCTCCTGTTTAGAAATTAGCTAAATAGACTGTTCCCAGATCAAAGTGAAATGAGGGGCTTACTCCCCACTTATTTGGGTAGATGGGATAAGGAAATAAGGGGAAGATTTGGGAAGTGCCTGACCACAAACACAAAGGGCGGTTTTATATTGGGCTGTTTTGAAATAAAATTTTCAGGTGTTAGAAATACAATACAGTACCGAGCGAAGTGTAAATCTGTCACTGAGATGACAAATCTTCAAAGATACAGCTGAATTCTAACACATTTTCCCACCTCAGATGAGAAAATCAGATGATTACTCATTTCCAGAAGCATGTTTTTCTCCAATTTATATCAGTAGGGTTCAAGGATGTAGCTATGATGGGGGAAAGGGGGCAAAATGAGGACATTGGCTCAAGAGATAAGAATTCTGCCACCCTAAATGAAATGTTCCTTCACTCTGCAAATTTCTACCATTGTAGACAGTGAGGCATTGGACATTATTCACACCTACAACACTTAGATTTGCTGTGTTTGCAATAGATCCCTTAGGTCACTTTGAAATATATGCTTCTTTTGAAAGCATACATTTTGAGTTCTACGTTAACGGTGAGGCCAGAAATTTAGGCTACTGAAAGGAAATTCCTTGGGGAGGCAGAATGTATATTTAGTGAGCCAGTGTCCTCATTTTGTCTTCACCGTACTCCTGTCTGGGTTGGTAACATGCCCCATCTCCAAGCCCAGGTTCTCATTTACCATGGAGATGGTAAACTTTAACATCCACTGGCTAGAAGGCTTCCACATACAGTAGAGTCTCACTTATCCAACACTCGCTTATCCAACATTCTGGATTATCCAATGCATTTTTGTAGTCAATGTTTTCAATACATTGTGATATTTTGGTGCTAAATTAATAAATACAGTAATTACTATGTAGCATTACTGCATATTAAACTACTTTTTCTGCCAAATTTGTTGTATAACATGATGTTTTGGTGCTTAATTTGTAAAATCATAACCTAATTTGATGTTTAATAGGCTTCTTCTTAATTTTCCTTATTATCCAACATATTCGCTTATCCAACGTTCTGCCGGCCCATTTAGCTTGGATAAGTGAGACTCTACTGTATATGGAATCATCCACAAATGGCGTAATGGACACCAGAGGTGTCTTTTCAGCCTTTTCTTTTTAGTTTCAAACATTTAATCCAAAAGACACCTGGAGAAATGGAGCCCCATGGATGAAAAATCACTTCTTGATGTTTCAGTAGACTCAAGCGAAAACCACACCAAGGACCATAAGGACGGATGTATGCACAGAAGGATGGATGAACAGACAGGTAGACATTTCACTCTACTGTCCAAAAATCCCAAGGAAGCTAATGTGGCACCATCAGAACAAATTGCAGAGTCCAGTTTTACGTCTGAGAACGTGTTTGAAGTACAACATTCTGTCAGTGTACTTATGCAGGAGTTCAGAGTCAAAGAGGGCAGACAAAGATAGCTGCTCTATCATTGGTGCAAAAGAGTCTTTTCAGTGCCCATCCATGCCCATCAGCGCTCATTTAGGTTAGGGTTGAAACTATGAGCCTCATATTGCGTATTCCGAGCAATCGTAAAAAATGGAATGGGGTTAAAACATTAAGCATACAAGAAGTAGAGGAAATAATTAGGAACATGAATAAAATAAAAACAGAAAAATATAACGAATTAGAAAAAAAAATGGTATTAAGATGGTATAGAACTCCTGAACAACTGGCTTATATGATAAAAGGGAAAAATTCAAAGTGTTGTAATAAAGAAAAAGGCACTTATTCACATATGTGGTGGGAGTGTTCTGAATTAAAAAAAATTACAAGGGAAAATTCAGGACATTACAGATAACAATACAAATTAATAATGATTTGCTACTTTGGGGAGTGTTGGATCATCCGAGTATAAAAACTAACTGCCAAGAGTTATTTAAAGTAACAATAAGAGCAGCACATGCTGTGATTGCTAGAGGATGGAGAGACAAATTGAAATGGACGTTAAATAATTGGAATGGGTATATGTATGATCAAGTGTTGTTAGACGTTACAGGAATTATGACTAAGCAAGTAACCAGAATGAACAAACAAAAGGACATTACAAATAGATAGAAGGACTACTTCAACTGGGTGAAAAATGGAGGAGCCAACGATTACATCAAAGAAAAAATACAAAGACTTTACCTGTGGCTGGATCTGCAAGATTAGTAGAAATATACTGTGGTTGAGGAGGGAGGGTGTGGGAGGGAAGGAGGGAAAAAAATACTGGTCGATTGGGAAGGCAAATGTTAAAAAAGGGAAGTATTATTGTTATGAATTATGAATGTAAAACCCAATAAAAATGTTAAAAAAAGAAAAGAAAAGAAACTATGAGCCTCATCACATGGATGAGGTCCAGCACTGTGATTCGCCAGCCTCCATAATGAACCATGGTGGCAGGAGGGTGGCACCAGCTGACACTTCCCCATCCCAACTTGGGAAGTGTTGCCACTCTGCCAAAGCCCTGTTGTTCCTTATGGAACATGGGGTGGCTTTTGAGTTGGCGGCGACAGCATTCCACCATGCTGCCACCCCAGTTCACCCACAGAACCTCACTGGAAGTCACCCTATGTCATTTGATGGGCAGTGTGGGGCTCCATGGATGAACTGGGGCAATAGTGTCCTAGGATGCTTGAATTGTCCCATGTGGTAAGGCTGTATGACAAAACAACACTTGTCAGTCATTGCCCTGTTTAGCAAAACCATTTCCTAGAGCAGGCATGGGCAAACTTAGGCTCTCCAGCTGGTAGACTAGTAGGAATTGTGGGAGTCCAAAACACTTGGAGGGCTGAAGTTTGCCCATGCCTGGCCTAGTGAGATGCTGAAAGTATCCTTATTAATAACCAGACTAATGCACCAGGAGTATTCTAGTGCATGGGCCTCAATACTGATCGTTCCAACCAGATAGAAGCATGGGGTCATTTTAAATAAGAAAAAGGAGTACATGGGCAAGAGTCCATTGTCCACAAAGCTTATGTCCCTGTAATACATCCTCTTTTTTAAACAAATTTTTATTTTTTAAAACACAAAAAATACATACCGTACACATACAAAACATTTACAATTCCCACCACCAACACAAGGATTGTTTTATTTACATATTCATTTCTTTTTGAGACAATCTTTATATCTTTATCTTTATACATTTCCATTCTATATACTATATAAAATTTGTATCTTATTTCTTATGGCTTGATCTCCGGATTGATTCATGATGTAGTTCTTTACCCTTGTCCATCTTTCTTCCATTTCTCTCGTTCTATTTTCATTAGTTTTTAAAACATTTAATTTCACATTCATAATTTCAAATTCCATTTGCTCCACCATATATTGGTACCATTTATTTACTGTTCATTTTTATTTATCTTTCCACCCTAATACTATTACTGCTTGTGCACATTCAATTGTTGCTTCTTTTATTTCCCTTTTATTTCCCGTTTCCTCTCTTTTCCCTAATACCGCTATTTCCTTTGTTATGACCCACTCATTTCTTAGTACAGTAGAGTCTCACTTATCCAACATAAACGGGCCGGCAGAACGTTGGATAAGCGAATATGTTGGATAATAAGGAGAGATTAAGGAGAAGCCTATTAAACATCAAATTAGATTATGATTTTACAAATTAAGCACCAAAACATCATTTTATACAACAAATCTGGCAGAAAAAGTAGTTCAATATGCAGTAATGCTACGTAGTAATTACTGTATTTACAAATTTCGCACCGAAATATCATGATATATTGAAAACATTGACTACAAAAATGTGTTGGATAATCCAGAACATTGGATAAGCGAGTGTTGGATAAGTGAGACTCTACTGTATTTTGTATAGTCTGCCAAAAATATTGTACATATTCACATTTCTGTAATACATCCTCCAAAATGTTTTTCTCAACAGATGAAGATTAAAGTGAAGCTCTGTTCCTATCACTTGTAGGACTTGCTTTTTGTTGGGTTTGTGGGAAGCCTGCCAAAAATGGTCAGCCACCACAAGGCTAAAAAATGTCTATGTTGTTTCCCATGATGGGATGGACCGGTGATATGCCATGAAGTGAGAAATGAGGGAAGTGGAAAGGACTAATCTGCTCCAGAAACTGCCAAACATAATAAATCTATCACGGGCAAGGCCAAAGCAATCTACTTGTCTTATAGGAGAAGTGTCATCGGCCACTGATAAGGAAATGACACAAAACACCCTCTGATGACCGTAGAGTCAGAGGGGGCTGCCTCTTCTTCAGCTTGCATTTTGGACCTGAGGGAGGGACTTTCCGGGAATATTTGGCAAGACAAGGCTGGGCCTGGGAGAGCTCACAGTGTTCTAGTACCACACTCGCCGCTGCCCTAGTGGGCACTTTCACCGCAAAGCTTTTAAAGCTGAAGCTGATTAATAAGCTGTTGAAATGCTGCAGTAGTTTCAATGAGAGATGTTGGGGGAGAGACAGCAAGGGCTAAAGGAGACACCCTGCTCTGCATCAAGGCTGTGAAGGACGCTTCCTTTGGGAGATTCGAGGGGACAGCTGCAAAGGACAGGGAGGCATTTGGCAGAGTTTCAGCATATGCCCTGAACTGGAACACAAGTGAAGTTCACACAAGAGACCCATACATAAAACCAAAAGGAGGGGACAGAGAGATCCAACTGTATTAAGGAAAAGAGTGGGTGCTTTCCGTTCTGTAATGGGACTTTTCTATGTGTTGCCTTTGTATCCTGACATTGCGATAACAAAATCCTTTACTGGTATCCAGAGACAGCACATTGAATACATATTAAAGCAAAATGATAAAAACCTGTAATTTCAAATATAAATACTACTGGAGCAATTTAAAAGAGCATAAAAAGAAGAATGAATATTAAAAAATATAGATATAAAGAACATGGATACACTGACATATTACTTGAAGACCAATCATGGTAAACCAAAAAAAGAAACAGATTGGACATTATTGACAACTTATATAGAACAAGAAGAACTTTTTACAAAAACATAATGCTGGTGTGGTCTTATAATTTATTATTTATTTATTTATTTTTCAAACTTATATGCTGCCACTCCCCTAGGGCTCGGAGCGGCTTACAATGATAACAAATACAAAATACTCTATCACCTAGAAGAAAAGACGGGAAGTATATCATTTTTTTCTTCTTCTCTTTTTTTTGTTTTTTGTTTTTGTTTTTAATTGGTTTTTTCTTTTTTTCTTTTTTCTTTTTAAAGTTTCTCCTCCTCCTTATCACGCCCCCCCCCTTTCACTATCTTTTCTATACTTATGATTGTTCTCACTATTATTATGTTCAAAAACACTTAATAAAAATATTTTTTTTAAAAAAGTGATATGTTACTTCTGCAATCACAGACCACTAACATGTCAATTCAGCTATAATTTTAAAGGCATGATCCAAACGCTATAACAGCATGAAAGCTTTGAAACCACTTGGCAGATGTAAATATTACTGACATATGTGTAGCATAATCTTATAGGTTTTAGTAGCAGGAAAAAAGAACTTTGCACTCACTTCTTTTATACTTTTTTCAGGGCCTCCTAGTAAGTATGCCAAATAACAGGCCTGAGATCTCTCTGGATACCTATTTAAGAGAGATGTAATTCATCTTAATCTTTCATCTTCATAAAAGGTATAACAAAAGAGAACACAAGTTAAGGATTCTACCAAACTTTCTCGATTCCCTGAAACTAACCTTTCCAATGCAGAGCTTCCCAACCTGTTTTCCGTGAACCACCAGTGGTCCCCAAGAACTAAAATATGGTCTGTGGCCTCACTGTGACTACATCATTGCAACGAGAGTGCAAAAGGCTCTTATAGTGCCAAGGCTGGGAGGGGAAAGGCTGACTACCCACAAAAGGCCCAACAACAAGCCCCCTGACTGCTGCTTCTCCTCCTCCTCCCTCCACCTGAGCAGAACCATTCCATGTGGCACCTGGAAGCAGGGGCGCCTTGGTGTCTTCGTTTTTAGGCCTGTACCTGGGGTTATTTGGGGTGCTGATTCACAAAATTGCATTGGATGGACCACATCAGCTATAGAATGATTAAATATGGTTTTCTATGGGTTAGCAGGTGGCTCCTACTGAATGGCATATGTTCTGTGTCAGAAACTAGAGCTGATGTGGTCTATCCAATGCAGTTTTCTGAATCAGCACCCCAAATAACCAAACCAAATCTAAAGTTGACCAAAAGCCTATTTGTAACCCTTTTGGTACTAATCTTGGAGATTGTTCCCTGGTCAAAGTGGTTCCCGGTTAAAGTGGTCCCTGGTCAAACTGGTCCCTGGTCAAAAAAGGTTGGGAACCACTGCTCTAATACAGCAGAGAGGCTTACATTAAATTGGATGTTGGTGAACTCTATGAGATGGCCAAATGCTCTAAATAGTTTGCACCTCAAATTTAAACAACACTTCTAAAATAATGGTAGAACCAATAGTGCATGCAGAGGATACCAAATGTATATGGGAGAGCTATATATTGTGGATGAGAATCATACCAAGATGGGAGCTAAAGCTGTCAACTGCTCAGAAGAAAGCAAGAAGGGAAAAATGCTCTATTTTTAAAATTAAAAAGCAGTTATGATTTTAGGCTTTTGGGGGATGGATAGTCAAGCAATGAACATGCATAACAAATTTCAGCCCACATGTTCTGTAGCTATAAGTTACAAACAAACAAATCAAATGCTGAGCAAAACAGCAAACCACAAATGTCTCACTTCACTCAGCCAATTATACTATGAAATATGAGAGTGACTATGTGTTTCCTTGGCAAACATCATTTGCAAACTCCTATTTGCTGAGTTAACATGAATGCAGCCATGGGGGGTGGTCACTCCCAAGGCAAGAAGGAGGGATGCTTTGCTTACTTGTTTTCCAGCCTATACAGATTCTCTCCTTTTAAATTACGTGGCTATCATGATAGCTAAGCTGGGCTTTCCTCAAATTCCGTGTGTGGGCATCTATGTGGATTTTTGAAAATAGCCCGAGGATGGTAAATACAAAATGGTGCATGTAGATCTCATCAGGAAATAGAGCCCCATGGGAGTCCCACGGAGGCCATAATATGACGAAAAGCACTTCTGGTGGGACTCTATAAGGTTTCCTTTTTGTAGTGCATGGAAACAGAGTCCTACACCCATCTTCAGGAGTCGGGTGTTACCCAACGCCAAACAGTTTTAAGATGGGAGAAAGCAAGGGAAAGACAGGTATTGATGCGGCATCAAGGGGATAGCTGGCCATCCCATAAGATGTGGAAAGATGGGAGAGTATGGGGTAAGATGGCTCCCTCCACTTTCCCCTGCTTTCCCCCATGTTCCTGTTGTTTCGGCAGCAATTGCTGGCATGACGAAGGAACTTGTGGATAAGTGTGAAGAGGTTGAAAGAACCATCAGAGCAATGTAAAATTTGTTGGCTCTTTAGCACTGTTGCTCATTTAGTTGATTAATAACTCAATTAATTGATGAGAAATATGCTGAAATATCAACATAATTCAAACACAATTTAATTATTTGCATCCTTTTAATTTACTTCACATCATTGGTTCCTGTTATTGCCTTTGATCTCCCAGGGATCTGTACATTTACCTACAAAGAATAAATATTATTCCCATACAATTTAAATATTTGTGTTGGGGTCAGGAGAACTGATACTTGTTCAACCACATCCAGGATGTATTTTAAATGCTGTTCTTTTGCATTTTCTGACCCAGGATTCCATAGCATTGAGGCATGGCAGTTAAAGCAGCACCAACCTGTGTCCACAGTGTAAATGCATCCTATGCTCTCTGTACTCATCATTTCTTTCATGCTGCCAGACCGCCTCCAGCTTTCTCTTATTTATCCCCATTACTTTATTTCTTTATCACAATTGGCTCCTCTAGCAGTTCTCTCACCTTGTAAATCATGTCCCCGTTCTCTTCTAAATTGGCTTCCTGCAGTATCTCCCTGTCAATGAACATCCCAGGGATGTTGATCCTTAAGATCTTTTGTCTTTTCTGTTTGTCTTTCTCACTTACTTCAATCATCCAATAGTTCCCAACAGCTTTTCTACCTCCTAGTCACTAACTCAAAAACTGTTTTGCAGTTTCCAAAGAACTTGGATTATGTTTTTCTAGCATCACAGACTGTCTCATCTCATCAAAATATAAAACCACATCTACCCATTTGCTTCTCCTATTTATCTCTCAAATCAACAACTCTAGCAATTATTTCGGCCTTCTTCTCCTAGGATTCTTGCCTGGCCTTCTCAGATCCTTTCCCTTCACACCCATCCACTCTCCATGTGCTCAGTCATTTCCCTTTAGCATCAGCAGCAGATCAGACATGATGTCAGCTGTGCTGGAGAGATTCTGAAAATATTTGCATGTAAATGCTGATTGGGGGTTGCATGCAGTCATAACTTGACCTATGTGACAGGGATTTGGTGTCCTTCTTCAGACTTCAGCTAAACGAAGAAAACCTGAGTGGGAGAGGTCAGAAGCAAGTGGCCTAGCTCTTCTCCCCAAGGTTCATTCCTGGCTTTCTTTAGCCATTATACAAGTTTAAACCACCTGTCACTTTCTCTCCCATTTTTCTAGCTACTATCTTTTTAAATTTGATAGTGAGAAGCTGCCATGCAGGCATCATGGGCTCCAGGAAAAATCTATTTTAGTAATGCATGATAATTAGGGTTATAATTTTGCACTGGAACAACTTAAGTTATGACAACAGACTGAGACTCTCATGGTTGGAATGAACCCCAGAGCCATGCAGACAGAGAATATATGTGCCCATAGCTGAATGGGTTGTTGATTTTACAGAATTTGTGACTGCCTTCCCACAGTCAAGCAAAAGGGCACCTAGAGCAGATTATATCATAAAACATTATAAAAATAATTGAAAATAGAAGGAACAACAGGAAAAATTCATATGATGCATCAGGTTTTTTTTTGCTGATTGAATAGAGAAGTCATGGGTCTTCTCCACAAGAGTCCCAAATCCCAAAATGGATCACAAGTTACTCCTGAATGTCTATACAATGTCCAGGGACTTTTTGGTTCTTTGTGTGGGATAAAACAGGGTCAACCAGAAAAACTATGTGGTCCTGCAGATTTTTCTGAGCTACAACTCCCATCCATACATAGGCAACCCAAATGAAAGCGAAGAATGCTGGGTTTTGCAGTCCCCCTTGCTTTGAAGTACATGTGTAAGGCTCTAAGCCAAGTCATTTTTTTGCCTCAAAGCACATTAACACTAATTTATCCTGAAGTGGGGGCAGCCCAGGTACACAGGATGGCGCTCACTATCCCCCCCCTCTCTTGTCAAAATGAGCAGAGTGTCCATCACTCATAGCCTGGAGTGACATCAGTCAGGGTGCAGGGGCAAGAGAAAGGAGGAGGAAAAGGAGGGGAAAATTCCTCTTCTCCCCTCTCTTGCATTGCTCTGGCATCCCAGTTGATGTCACTCCAGGTGACAAGCAACAGATACTAGTGTCATGCTGCTGGCCACTGCAATGACAAATGTGGAAGGGGAAAGGTAACAGTGATCATTCAGCAGTGCTGAACCAGATTCAGCACTTCTGCACAGTCAGAACTCCATCCTGCAACCATGGCGGTCAGGGGGCTGGCAGCAAAAGCCACCCCAGTGCCAACCTGACATTAACAATTCTGGATCAGCCCTATAATAAAATGTCCCTGTATTGCTGTCCTGAGGACCCTTCTACACAGGTCCTAAAATTCAGAATTAACCGGGATAAAAGAGGTAGCGGCTAAATGACGTTAGATGAATATGTGCACTGGATTGCATTAATGGCCAAAAAACATGCTTTAAAAGAGTGAACTTAATTTACTGTTTTGGGCAAAAAATGCACATATTCACATGACTGTATATTCCTGCATTCAAGGAAAACACATGACTTCATTTCTATAGATTGATGTGAACTGTTCCAGTGCTGCATGTGTACATTTTAAAATCCCGAAACAGCTGATGAGGACTGTAAATAAATGGAGCCATGCACACATAGGTGACTAAATGGAAGCAGAATTGGAAAGCCATTCCCATGAGAACTTTCTGCAACCATTCCTTTGTTCCAATGTTTATGAAATTAAATAGAACTTGGATTTATATCATGGGAACCAACATGGGAGGCAAGTGATCCCAAAGGGAAGGGGGCTTCATGAAGGAAAAATAAAGGCGAGGAGAGATAATGACAAGAAATTTGCTTGTGTGCACATTCAGATATCTGCATCAGGGCTTATGAGTGACTTCTTCTGGTGTGAGAGAATTGGTCATCTGCAAGGATGTTGCCCAGGAGACGGCCAGATGTTTTGATGTTTTTACCATCTTTGTGGGAGGCTTCTCTCATGTCCCCAAATGGAGCTTAGGGATGTCAAGAAGGCCATATGGCCTCCAATGCCTCACTGCAAGTTTTAAAGACATTTAAAACAAAATTACTAGAGACTAAAACTAGAGGAATGTGTACATTAAAGTCACATAAATATTTTGGTAATTACTGAGTGTTACAGATGGCACATGCTATCATACCAAAATGAAATATAAAATGGGCCATCTGAAACCTTTCAGTACATGGCAACCTCCACTTTTCTGTGCTCTATGTGATCTTATAATAATGACAATAAGATAGTTGATTTCCTGGTCCCCAACAGAATTTTACTGTTGACATCCTAAACCTTTTCTTCACTGGTGTGAAATATCCATACTTCAATCCAAGTAGAAGCCATTTTCTAAGGGCATCTTCGTATTTCTTGTCCTTTTGGGAAACATAATACCTGTGAAGTTCATTTTTTATTGTTCCCATTTCTAGATGGGAACAGGAGATATTTACTAACTGAGTGACAAACAAATCCAGGAGAGGGGAGCACAGAATTAATCTTTCTCTCTGTGATAGATAGTTGTGAGATAAGAGATCATAAATCTATCTTTTGGCAAAAGGTATGAGAGAAGCAGTTGAACCCAAGGTCAATGTGTATATTTCCCTCTTCCCTACCAAACTAGGAATTGTGAAGGGAAGTCTCAGAGATTTTACCACAATGATGAATCACATGAGGGAGGGAAGTAGTGTAAGAGGTCTATATTAGAGCAGTAGTTGTCCATGGGTGACTCTTGCAAAACAAGTAGAGGAAAGGAGAACTGAGTGGGAGCAGCAAATGCATAGAGAAATTAAACAAGATGTGGTTAACCATAGGAAACATCTTTTCCAGGTAAGCTCTGCTTACTTCCTCCTTTCCTTTTCATTCAGTGTACTTTCTTTATTGATGAGGAATTGATCAATTTCAGCTTTCTCAGTGGTATGGAAATACCTTATTTTGGTATTTCCCATATTGAGGGATAGCTTAACAAATTACCTTTCTCAATGAGCCTAGAAATTACAACCTCTGAGCTTCTTGGGGACAGCAATGAAGGTATCTAGGATACATGGAAGTACCTTTACTATTTTAACTTAAATGCTTTATTATGCATAACACAGGACTAATGTTAATATTGCACAGCCCAAAACAATCTAGAAAAGCCTAAACATGAAACATGTTTTTCTGTCCCCTTTAAAACAGGAAACATGACCCAGACCCAGAAAACAGATGTGCTATATACGTTTATGAAGTGTGGCATACTTTACTAGCTGAAAATAAACTGTATATTCTTGAGTATAAGCTGAGTTTTTCAGCCCCTTTTTAGGGATGAAAAAGCCCCCCTCGGCTTATAGTTGAGTGAGGGTCCTGGCTGGCTTATATTAGGGTCAGCTTATACTTGAGTATATACCCCATTTCCCCGCAAATAAGAAATCTCCTAAAAATAAGTCCTAGTAGAGGTTTTGCTGAATTGCTAAATATAAGGCCTCCCACAAAAGTAAGACCTAGCAAAGTTTTTGTTTGGATGCATGCCCGCCGAACAGAACACCAAAGCATGCAGGATTAGTAAATGTACATACCATAGATTGATGTACATGGAAATAATGGTAATAACAAGAAATTCTTGATAGGATTCACAGTTTGTCTGGTTATGCCGGTTTGTGATGACAACTACTGTACAGTATATAATAAATGTTCATTTTTTGTTCAACAATAAATGTGAATTCTTCTTCATGGAAAAATAAGACATCCGCTGAAAATAAGCCCTACCGCACCATTGGGAGAAAAAATTAATATAAGACTCTGTCTTATTTTCAGGGATACACGGTAGGTAATCTGAGTTGGGCAGTCTTATCTTATTAAAGTCTTATTATTATCTTAAATTACAATAAATATTCAAAAACATTTAACCTACTGATGCCTCAATTAAGGTAATTTTATTGGTATCTATTTTTATTTTTGAAATTTACCAGTAGTTGCTGCATTTCCCACCCTTGGCTTATACTTGAGTCAATAAGTTTTCCCAGTTTTTTGTGGTAAAATTAGATGCCTTGTCTTATATTTGGGTCGGCTTATACTCGAGTATATACGGTATCTAAAAATCAAATCTCAGAATATACATAAAACAGAAAAAAATAATGTAATTTGAACCCAATGGTTTGTGTTCTGGTCTTTGGAGCTGCAGAAAACAAGTTCATTCCATTGTCTACTTGTTTAGTACGCAATAACTGCAGGAATGAATAACGTGTCAGGATATCTGGACCTCACTCTTTCATCCCATATAGTGATATGGAGCTGACTCATTGGAGCAGAATGGGGAAGGAAGAGACAGTTAAAGTGCACATCTCTATATCCAGATGCACAACCAAAAGTGGATGCCATCCATCCACACTGCACTCTTTTCAATGGGATGCACATACAAGTATACATTCAAATGCATGCCAATATATATATTTTTCCACATCTAATTGTGCATATCATTGGATGACTAGTTGTACAAAAAAGGACAATAGATATATTTTCCCTTCCCCATACATACTAGTGAAAGTTAATGAGAAGTCTTAATCAGTAGGATCATCATTGATAAACCAATGCATTTTGTGATCTGTGACTGAGCTGGGATCTTGCAGTGAAGAAGCCCTTTCAAATGTATAGGTATAGATATAGGTACAGAGCCCCCAGTTAAACCGCTGAGGTGCTGAACTTGCTGACTGAAAGGTTGGTGGTTCGAATCTGCGGAGCAGGGTGAGCTTCTGCCAACCTAGCAGTTCGAAAACATGCAAATATGAGATCAATAAGTACCGCTCCAGCGAGAAAGTAACGGCGCTCCATGCAATCATGCCAGCCACATGACCTTGGAAGTGTTCACGGACAACACCGGCTCTTCGGTTTAGAAATGGAGATGAGCACAAACCCCCAGAGTCGAACATGACTAGACTTAATATCAAGGGAAAACCTTTACCTATAGGTACAGTGTTGCAAAAACAACAGATAAACAAAACTGTCATGGGGAAAGGTGGAAGTGTGAAATGCATATTTTTCCTACCCACAAATTTCAGGAATATCAAGTTTGAAAAATGAATGCAATATATGCTGTGTGTAGATGACAGCTTCATAATGCAATTTTGTTTTTCAGCCAAAAAAGCATAGATTTGGGCCATGTGTGAAGCAGATGCCAGCGACACCTTTATTTCAATTTCAGATACTGCGAGTTAGTTTTGGCTGCTGAAGCTTCAATAGTATGAAGTTGAAAAGTTCATTTATAACATTCAATTTTAAAGCTTAGTTGGTAAAGCCAGGGCTCCTGCACTTTATGCACAAAGAAGCACTGAACAGGGGAGTTCTCCTGCGCACAATTAGCCCACCCAACCTCCTCAATATATTGACTCTCAGGTTTCTAAGTTCTTCCTCATTAGAATGCAGTTTCCCACTTCTTGCTCTGTCAAAGTCTTGGCAAGATGCTCCCCTTGGTTCCCTGTGTAGAAAAATAGGTATTTTGTGGAAACAGCTTGCTGGCAGATGTGTTTTCCTTCTGTGCATACAATTTCTGTATGCAAGATGATCTGGCAGTCTCACTCTTTCTCTCTTCTTCCTACTAATTGCTATTCTCGCTGTGTGGTTACAGGTAAGCCAAGGCATAAGTAGATTTCAGAGCTGTTAGCAGACCATCACTGTAGGAAAAATGTGCCCCTCATTCTCCTCACGTCTAGGTAGATCACTAAGTCAATCCCTGCTTCATGGCTGCTGTAGACAGGTGTAGTCCAAACAAACCAAGGACAGTTGAAGCCATAGAATTAAGCCTCTTCTTAGGCCTCTTCTACACTGCCTTATATCCCAGGATCTGATCCTAGATTATCTGCTTTAAACTGGATTATATACATTCTCCACTGCCAGAGAATCTGAGAGAAGGAGATAATATGGGATCAGATCCTGGGATACAGGGCCAGTGTGGAAGGGGTGTTAGAGTCCTGCTTTGAGCTGGAACTACTTTGACTAAGAAACAGAGAGCTCAGTGTAGGAACACCTTGACAGCATGGCATGGCATGGCATGGCATGGCATGGCATGGCATGGCATGGCATGGCATGGCATGGCATCTATCTATCTACACACACACACCATATATTTATTCCATATATAAATTCCATTAAACAACGACTTGTTGCTGCTTAAGGACCACACCATTAACAAAATCATTGTTTAAACAATACGGACAAAGGCTAATATCTCCTTCATGACATATGCATACTTATGTCCTGCCATGATTTGAGGCAAAATGCTTGTCATAGTGGAACAGATGTATTCTGAGGACAGTGACAGAAGAATACAGCAATACTGCACATTTCAGGTGTGCATTATGAATGTGCATTGGACATTTGAGTTACACTTTGTACATGGCAGGGCATCACCCAACTGTTGACACGCATTACATAGTATTGAGTGAGGCTTGTGCAGCGCTGCCATAGTGTATCCCACATATGGAGATTTATATAACACTGAATAGATGTTGGGTTGCACCCATTGTATGGGTTTCAGTGCCATGGTTAATTCCAACTTCACCATGAGTTTGAGGCTGGATAGTTGTTGGTGACAGTGTTGTGGCCCCAACTTCTCAGCTAGAAAGTGGTCACAAGTGGGCAAAGTTTCAGAAGCCCTATGCCACTCTCCAAAAAATGCTTACAGTAAGGAAGATTTCTCTACTTGTTCAAGTGAAATCTCTTTTCTTGTAATTTAAATCCATTTATTCCTTAGTTTCCCGAGCAGCAGAAAACATGCTCTCTCTGAATTATACATAACGTCCCTTCAGATATTTATATGTGGCTATCATGCCATTTCACAGACTTTTCTTCTCAGAGCTAAACATGACCACTTCCTCAAGATTAATTTCCAGTCTTTTCCCCCTTTTCTTTATAAATCTGTTTATTATGATTAATCTTAACAACACAAGTAAGAAGGAGTATTTAACAGAGAACACATCAACTGAACATGCATTCTTGAGTTAACTGCACATTTGTTTATAGATCTTATGTTACTCTGAATTTTCTTTCTTTTTTATCCCAAATATTTTTATAAGACATTTACTAGGAAAGTAAGGGATGTGGGGACAAGGGAAGGAAAAACAAAAATGTGGGAATAATAGATTAATTATTAGTTAGTTGCATCTTTACAAATGTTGCAAGGAGAAAATAAAGAGGGTGAAGGTTTCTGAGGAATGAGGGGTTCTTTTACAATATTGCCATTGTTAAAACAAGTCTTGATCTTTATTTCTTTAACACATATTACATAATACATTGAGAATTCTAACCATTTTAATTTTAAGTCCATTGGTTGTATATCTTCTTCTGTCTTCTCACATTGTCTCCTGATCTTCATATATTCTTTTCCAATTCTTATTCAATGGAAATTAAACTGAATTTTTCAAAGCAGATCATTTCATATTAAAACTTTTCTTGACTTTCCCAAATTCTTTAATTATTTCTAGAACCTTTGATATATTATTTGAAAGATTATGAATCCATATCACTGTATTATCTGCAAACAGTCTAATTTTGTTGTTATGCCTTCTATATTGTCACTAGTTCTAATTTGTCTTGCCAAGGCTTCTGCTGCTAAGATAAAGAGTTGAGGTTAAAGAGGGTGACCTTATCTTATGTCTTTTTGGATTTCTATTTTTCTTGTAAGATCTTCATTTATTTTATTTTTGGAGTTTGTTTTGAATAAATTGCCTTAATACAATTTCTAAATTCTTTCCCACATTCTATTGTCAAAAACAATTCAACTATAAAGATCCAAGATATGTTGTCAAATGACTTTTTGGCATCTAAAAACATTATCCTTCCTTGTTGTTCTTTGTGCTCTTGTAGATTTTCTGTAACATTTAGGACTGCTCTCAATTTGTCTTTTATTTGTCTACCTGGCAAAAATTCTGTTTGCTCTTCATGAATCCAGCTTTGCGGTATTTTCTTAAGTCTTTCTGCCAATATACTTGAATAAATTTTATAATCCACATTTAGAAATGAAATGGGTCTGTAATTTTGAACAAGAGTGCTGTCTCTATCTCCTTTTAGAATTAATGTTATTGTTGCTTCATTCCACATTTCTGGTATTTTTTTTTTTGGCTAGGATACTTATGTTCATTAACTTTTGTAGGTATGGAGCTAATTCCTCTTTGAATGTTTCATAAAATGTCGCTGGACCTGGGACTTTATTATCTCCAGTCTTTTAATTACCTTCCTTTTCCTCCTCTGGACATGGTCCAGGTTTTCAATACCCTTCTTGAACTATGGTGCCTAGAACTGGATACAATATTTTTCTGTAACTGGATGAAGTTCCAGGCCTCTCCAAGATTTCACTTGCTATTGAAAAATGACACTCACTGCTGCTTTAAATTAAGTTTTATTGCTGTGAATGATGCAGCAGATGGTATAGTAGAGAAGCATTCCCACTGATGGGGCCCAGGGTCCTCTCTTAGCCCGTGGTAGAATGTGGATGCTAAATTTCATCCGAACTAAGCACAACCCACTCTTGGAAGAAAGAGCAGCATGGCAACAATCTGCTGTGATCTGTGACTTGCTAGCAGATTATTCCAAAAATATAACACTACATTTGCAACTGCAGCCCAAAAGATCAGAGCTAAAGTAGCAAAATCCATACTTGAGGTCAGAAATGGAAATGGCGATGGTTTGGGATGATACAAATCAGAAACTGTCATTGTTATGTTTCTGCTATCATAATTTTAAAGAGCTAGTTTTAATTTTTGAATACGTTTTAATGTTTATATTGGAAAGTGTTTATATAGGTTGTATATTACTGATGTCATGGCCTATGGCTAGTACAATAAACAATTCAATTCAATTCAAATTTCATCCAGACTACTCTTGGACTGCAATCTAATTCCCCATGACAGGCTAATGGGGAGCTACTGGTCTGACCTCCCCATCTCTTTGGGAGATGCTGATGAAAGATGGACTTATATAGCATAGGAGGAGTTACATAGTGTAGAAACAAAGAAAATTAAAGTGCACAAGTATAACCATCTCCCCCCTGCCCAGCTATAGGAGCAATACAATAACAAAGGCACATTGACAACTTTCCAGTCTCCAGCTTCACATCTTTGTTGTTAATGTGTCCCTTGAAATTTTTTCCTAGTCGTATGGCACCCTAACATGAGCCTATCACAGAGGTTTAATGCCTAGGATGCTTCCACCCTGTTTTGTGGATGAAGTCCCATGCTGGCCTTTACACGACATCATATTACTTCCATTGGAGCCCCCCTGCCCTGCCCAATCTGGGTGGAAGCATCCGTAGATGCTTCTCTCCCATCACAGGAGCCAGAATAGGTCCTTGCTGGGAGGGCAATACTTCCGATATGTGATGGGGAAAGTGTTGCCATGAGGAAGCGATGTGCAGGGTGACATTTGCCCTGCTGCCCCGTTTGTCCAGCGGCGAAGCCAGGCAAAGCGGGACACTTTTTCTGGCCTTTGTGATGAGATCATTAATCCCTAATTGAATAACTTCTGTCTATATCTTGTGAGCTGCTTTGTGTGTCAGTTTTAGCTTTGAATATGTTTTTAATCAGTTTTTATGGATTTTAACTGTGAATATTTAATACCATTGCTATTTAATTGTTTTAATATTTGTATGTTTGTAGATTTTAAATCATATTGAATTGCTTTTAATGTAAGCTGTTTTGAGTCTCCTGTGTGGAGAGAAAAAGCAGGGTATAAATAAACATCATCATCATCATAATCATAATACCAGGATACAAATAAATATAATGATGATGACATTGCTGTAAGAGGCTCCTAAACTCATTGATACACATTGTAAATCATTTGGAAACAGACTCCTACTTTTTTGTTTACAGCAGTGGTTCTCAACCTGGGGTCCCAAGATGTTTTTGGCCTACAACTCCCAGAAATCCCAGCCAGTTTACCAGCTGTTAGGATTTCTGGGAGTTGAAGGCCAAAAACATCTGGGGACCCCAGGTTGAGAACCACTGGTTTACAGAATTGTTGTTTTGTTATTGTAAAACTAATCACGTGTGGAAGACCTGCAAGAAGAGCATGAGGAATGAGTAAGGAAAGAGAGAACAGAAAAAGAATGTATTGTCGAAGGCTTTCATGGCCGGGATCACAGGGTTGTTGTATGTCTTTCGGGCTGTGTGGCCATGTTCCAGAACGTCAGGAGAGAATACTTCTGGAACATGGCCACACAGCCCGAAAGACATACAACAACCCAGAAAAAGAATGGACACAAGAGGAGAAGAATGTGCATTTGTTCGTTACTTCTGCGGCAACTTTATAAAAGTGAACAGGGCATGAGGACTAGGGAGCTGTGCCAAAGGTTGTTCAAAGGCAGAGTAAAATTGTGCAGGTGTTTGGAAGGCATTTCCGGCATAAAGGACAGTGAGGCTACTTTGAGAGAACAGTAAATTTTGGGAGTGCAGAGGAAAGTGGAGCCAGAAAAGCAAAATACTCTTTTGGGGATACAGGGGGACATAAGAGATGAGATTTAAAGGGAAAGAAGGGCTTTGAAAATGAAGAAAAAGTCTGTTTTGTATCTGGAAGTGGATGGGAAACGCAGGTGTAAATGTTCAGAGGCAAGAATTCTTGACAGCAGAGTGCTAAAGTTTTTCTGTTTGGTACAATGCACCTTTCTTTGGACTTTGGTAGTCAATCTCTTCAAACAGTGCTGAGATGATGAACTAAATGAGGAAATAAATCTGCTGCACAAAGCTATCATATGGTTCCCTTCACATATAAATTAGAAGAAGAGATCCAGTTATGTGAACAGAGAAGTGTATTCATCTCTAGCTCATTCTTCCGGCTGTAGTGCCAGAGTATTTCTATCTCTCCTCTTCGTTGTCTTCTCCCCATCCCCCGCTCCTTCAGGGTTTCCTTCTGTCATACACCTGATATTCAATCCTAGCTGAGTTAATGCCCCTTGCTCAGATCAGATGTGGCTTTGGGAGGGTCATGTGACAGAAGAAGGTTGCTATAAATATAGTTAAACCCTGCAATCACTCCCCCAGACGCCTTTGGGGGCATGAAGAAAAGAAAGTGAGAAAGCCATTAGGAATAAGGAAGGAGAGGGAGACAGAGAGGCCATGCCTTCAGCTGATCTGCAAGAGGGGTGCCGTATGTGTCCTGTAGCAGCCTTGTCCCACTTCCGCAAAAGTTGAGTGTCGTGCTATGGATCACTCAGAGCACAAGACGGATAACAACACAAAGGACACAACTTTGTGGGGTGGTGCCCCCCAGTACGACTATGTCCACTATGAAAATTGCACTACTTATGGGATCCCATCCGAGGTGGGCCACGAGACCGGGGGGACTGGGGACGACATGCACTACCAAGAGAAAGCCCTCAACCACATCCAGGTAGGGTGGACAACTGGGTTGGGCAATGAGGTTGCATGTTAGGCTTTCCACTCATGGCATGTGTTGAGCCCTGTTGCAAGATTTTGGGGACAAATATGTGAGCGTTACATAGGTTGGATCTACAGTGCCATATAATCCAGTTTCTGAATCCAGATTATCTGCTTTGAACTGG
This sequence comes from Anolis carolinensis, assembly GCF_035594765.1. Classification (NCBI taxonomy): domain Eukaryota; kingdom Metazoa; phylum Chordata; class Lepidosauria; order Squamata; family Anolidae; genus Anolis; species Anolis carolinensis. Next base: position 216,662,647 of record NC_085842.1, on the reverse strand, counting down.
ATTATAGAAGTCTACACTGCCATATAATCCAGTTCAAGGCAGTTAATCTGGTTCAGAAACTGGATTATGTGGCAGTGTAGATGGGGACATAGTCAACCAAAAATAAAAAGTGTGATGTGGGGGAAAATATAATAAACTGAATTAATATTTTAATAATTTTTACTACAATGGCACCCACAGCAATCAAACTGAAGCCATGAATATGATATCTGTTTTAAATTGGGTTATCTGAGTCCACACTGCCATATATTCAAGTTCAAAGCAGAAAATGTGGGATTTTTTTTCAGCTGTGTAGAAGGGGCCTCAGTTATTGGTTTTGCTTCTCCCTACACTGTCACAGGCCAGAGGAAAGTTAAAAAGAGGGTGATGGAAAACCTGTTGTAGGGATATATCTGTGTAGAAAAGATCAGTGTGTTTCATACTACTTACATTTTACTTCTGTAGATCTTTTAAACTGTTCGACATTCCTTCCTTCCTTCCTTCCTTCCTTCCTTCCTTCAACATGAAGTGATATTTTAGTTTAAATATTTATCTATTTACGAATTTGTTACTCATAATGTGCACCTTGCTTATCCACTATTGCAACCTCATTGTTTTTAATTTGATGTTTTAATTCTGTGTTGTGTTTTTTTGCCTATTGTGTATATTTTATTATTGGTTTCTGTTGTTGTCCTTTGATGTTTCATATTTTATCATTGCTTGTATTTTGATTTTGCTGTAAGTCGCCCCGAGTCCCCTTCGGGGGAGATGGAGGCGGGATATAAATAAACTTATTATTATTATTATTATTATTATTATTATTATTATTATTATTATTATTATTATATTTAATAGCAGTTCTAGGGGGAAAAACAGAATAATTTTGACATTGTTCTCCAGATGCAAAGCCACAACTAGTCTTGGCTACACATTAGTCTACAATGATACTTTAGGTTTTTTTGCAATAAACTTAATACTGTACAAATGGTAAAGGGATTAAGTATTCTAGAGCAGGACTTCTTACACTTTTTCTACTCGCTTGAGAAATGTTTACATGAGCTCGGGTACATAGGTATATAAAATAGGTACAAAATAGGTATAAAAATCAAACTTTTCCTGATGCTAAATCAGAATTTGCAAAGCTTGGTAAACAGGCTGATTTTCCTTTTTGTGGAGTATAGCTGAAGCATTTTCCACAGAGTCCACTATAAACACTGCATGTTGTGGCTAACAGTTTTGTGTAAACGGAATGTGTTCAGAAACCTTTTACTGTTGCCAAGTGTTTCATGACCCCAACATTGAGCAAAGGGGATTGCATTTGGGCCTAGTACCCGCAGTTTAAGAAACAATGTCCTAGGGGAATGGATGGTTGGAGAGGAAATATTGTTTTATAATCTGGTTGTTATTCAGTTTGGATAGAAGATATTTTCACAGCTGGAAATGATACAGTGTGTGACTGTACAAAATCATGAAATCAGTGCAGAATATAAAAAAGGCATACCGTATATACTTGAGTATAAGCCAAGTTTTTAATCTCTTTTTAATGGCTGAAAAAGCTCCCCTTGGGTCAGCTAATATATACGGTATATATAAAATGATTTTGAAACATTTTTATTAGTAAATCCAGAAGGCTTTTGACATGTTTTTGTTGAGAGAATGGGGCAGCTCTTGCACACATTTGAATGCTATTGAAAAGTTTGGATAATGCTCTTATGTGTGCCAAACACCCCGTTCCTTGTTGTTGCCTTTGTCATGTGCTTTCAAGTTGACTTTGTTGTATAGGTTACATGAAGAAAAGCCTAAACCCCATCACTGGGTTTTTCTTGGAGGTAAATATTGCCTTCCTCTATGGCAGAGAAAGTGTGGCTTGCCCAAGGTCATCCAGGCCTCTTCTACACAGCTGTATAAAATCCACATTGAATTGGATTTTATGGCAGTGTGGACTCAGATAAACCAGTTCAAAGCAGATATTGTGGATTACCTGCCTCGATATTTTGAGCTATATGGCTGCGTGGAAGGGTCCTCAATGTGTTTCCATGACTGAGGAGGGATTTCAACCCAGGTCTCCAGAGTACTAAGCCACTTCTCAAACCATTTCATAAATCTGGCTCTGTTCCTTATTGGGGAAAAAATTCCCAAAAATTCCCAAACAGATGTACAGCAGGAGACAAAAGAAAAACTCAGGCCCCTTCTACACTTCTATTCACTGCCATATAATCCAGATTATTGTTTTGAACTGGATTATATGAGTCTACATTGCCATCTAATCCAGTTCAAGGCAGGTAATCTGGATTTTATATGGCAGTGTGGAAAGGGCCTCAGAAAAGATCTGCAAGTAACATCCCAATCTTTGTCATAGGCAATGCCCATAAATGAATCAAAATGAGGTGCATTTTCAAGCTACACTATGAATTTTGAAACAATGAATTAGAACGAAAATGGCTCAGTGTTTCGAAGGTAAAGGAGAAGCATTGTCATGAAGCATCAGAAAATAATGTAACTTCACTCACCCTAAATGAAAAACTCATCCATGTAACAAAATCGGGTCTGGTTTGAAATATTTACCATATTTTAAACAGATCAATACCAAGCTAGTTACACAGACAGTCTATCCCAGACAGTCTCAGATCCAGTGTGTTTGTGCTGAATCTGGGGCCAGTAGCCAGGACCACAATGGCCCTGCTGGGACATCACTTCATCCTCCATGTCATCAAAGCTGGTCCTTGATGTTTGCTGATGTCACAATGGGGCACCCAAAGACCAGCAAGAAGAGGTGGTTGCTCTACGTCATTTTTAGGTCCCTTCTACACTGCCATATAAAATCCAGATCATCTACTTTGAACTGGATTATATGTTAGTGCAGACTCATATAATCCAGTTGATAACACATAATGTGGATTATCTGATTTGATAATATAGATTATATGGCAGTGTAGAAGGGGCCTTACCGATAGTCCAGGCCAGTGGATCTCAACCTATGGGTCCCCAGATGTTTTTGGCCTTCAACTCCCTGAAATCCTAACAACTGGTAAACTGGCTGGGATTTCTGGGAGTTGTAGGCCAAATCACCTGGTGTAATGAAAATCAGGTTACCAGCTGTTAGGATTTCTGAGAGTTTTCGGCCAAAAACATCTGGGGACCCCAGGTTGAAAACCACTGGTCTAGACACCTAGTTCTGATATCAGCAGATATGAAAAGCCATTATGACCAGGCACTTGCAGCGAGCTCAATGGCTGTCAGGAAGCGACAGCAGCAACATGCGGAATGACCCATCCACTTCCCCTGAACTAAAAAGGTGATGTCCATCTGTATCAAGAATTGGAACAAAATAGACCTAATTCAGGTGTCCAGGTTGCCACAAAAACTGAGAATTTTTTTTTGAGTTTCCTACAAACTTTGGAGTATCCCCCAACAGACTAAAGTGGGGCAAAATCAGGATAAGGCTACTTACTGCAAGTAAGTGCCTCGTGGAGATGTCCATAAATGAATTCAGAACAAGTCCGGTTTTTCTTGTTAGTATAGACAAGCTGTCAGTCTCCATTTTCGTAGTTTGACAGGTTTGTACACACAGCAAAACAAAAAATGTTGTATGATTGCAGAAGCATCATTTTGATACCTAAGGTGATTTAATGTGTTATTGAAGGCTTTCATGGCCGGAATCACTGGGTTGCTGTGACTTTTCCGGGCTGTATGGCCATGTTCCAGAAGCATTCTCTCCTAATGTTTTGCCCACAACTATGGCAGGCATCCTCAGAGTTTGTGAGGTCTGTTGGAAACTAGTCAAGTGTATATCTGTGGAAGGTCCAGGGTGGGAAAAAGAACTCTTGTCTGTTGGAAGCAAGTGTGAATGTTGCAATTGGCCACCTTGAATGGACTTGCAGCTTCAAAGCCTAGCTGCTTCCTGCCCCCAGAAATCCTTTGTTGGGAGGTGTTAGCTGGTCCTGATTGCTTCTTGTCTGGAATTCCCCTGTTTTCTGAGTGTTGTTCTTTATTTGCTGTCCTGATTTTAGAGTTATTTAAAATACTGGTAGCCACATTTTGTTCAATTCATGGTTTCCTCGTTTCTCCTGAAATTGTCCACATGCTTGTGGATTTCATTGACATCTCTGTGTAGTCTGGCATGGTGGTTGTTAGAGTAGTCCAGCATTTCTGTGTTCTCAAGTAATATGCTGTGTCTAGGTTGGTTCATCACCTTCACAATATTTATACAGTGGAGTCTCACTTATCCAAGCTAAACGGGCCGGCAGAAGCTTGGATAAGTGAATATCTTGGATAATAAGGAGGGATTAAGGAAAAGCCTATTAAACATCAAATTAGGTTATGATTTTACAAACTAAGCACCAAAACATCATGTTATACAACAAATTTGACAGAAAAAGTAGTTCAATACGCAGTAATTAAATATGTTGTAATTACTGTATTTACGAATTTAGCACCAAAATATCAGAATATATTGAAAACATTGACTACAAAAATGGCTTGGATAATCCAGAGGCTTGGATAAGCGAGGCTTGGATAAGTGAGACTCTACTGTAAATCCATCACTTTCACACTAAAGACCCACTTTCCAATTTTTTATTTTAAAAAAGAATCAGTGCTAAAATAATCCTTTTGAAAGTTCACACAAATTCTGTACTTATGCGCTCTCATTCAACTGCAGTCTCATAAAATTCAATCTACTCCATTTAATGACACCGCCCCATTTCATCTCTGATCCAAGAAAGTAAAAGAAGCAATGGCAGTTGCTGGAAAATAGAGATGAGTTAGTCACTGAACACCAGTAGCTCTGAATCAGGTTTTGTAAAAAGTGAACATTTCCACAGATATGCATATTTGTGGTCTATTCTGATAATATTGTTGCTGTCTATGTGTAGGTTTGATTTAGGATTTAAGAATATAAAGGACTTGTCAGAAATATTAAAAATTAACTAGGTATTTTTAATTACAAAAATGTGAATCAAGCACTGAAAGGGTTAAATAAGCTAGCATCACTCTGAGGAAAGTGAGCAGGCTGAAGCCCGTTAAAAGTTAGTGGGCCAAAGCTAGTGTCGTCCTGAGGAATGTGAGAAAATGCCTCAGTGTGAGAAGGCTTGGTGTGAGAAACTTCAGTGTAAAGGCTGCTGTTTGTAAAGCTACTGTGTGAAGCTGCTGTGTAAGTTCGGTGTGAGAGAAGGCTTTGTGAGTATGAAGCTAGAAGCTGTTTTTGTGCATGAGAAAGAAGCCCAGCGTGGAAACAAAGAAGGAAGTATAAAGAACTTTATTTGTGTTATGAAAGCCTTGTCTCTGGTCAAGGACTTGGAAGAAAGGGGCATGGGTTATACTGAAGAAAACAAGACATATTTTTCCAATTCTGATTACAGTAGAGTCTCACTTATCCAACATAAACGGGCCGGCAGAATGTTGGATAAGTGAATATGTTGGATAATAAGGAGGGATTAAGGAAAAGCCTATTAAACATCAAATTAGGTTATGATTTTACAAATTAAGCACCAAAACATCATGTTATACAACAAATTTGACAGAAAAAGTACTTCAATACATGGTAATGCTATGTAGTAATTACTGTATTTACGAATTTAGCACCAAAATATGATGTATTGAAAACATTGTCTACAAAAATGCATTGGATAATCCAGAACGTTGGATAAGTGAGACTCTACTGTACCATCAAACTCTGCTTTATTGGTAATAACAATTCTGCCTTGTCCTGACCAAAATCGACACATGTTTTTCCTATGACTGTACCCAATGAAATGAAGTCTTCTCCATGTTTGCTCACCAGGAATTAATACATTGGCATGACTTCCAAAAATATTTAAGATTTAGTTACTAGGACAAATTTCCCCAAATCTGTCAATTATTTCCTACCTTTCTCATGAGATTAAGCTACTTGGTGTGTAGATTTGATTTAGTATTTAAGAATGTAAAGTATTTTCCAATCAAAGTACAAGGGAAGAATGTCTATTGTATATTGCTAATGCATAAGATGCCAAGAGCATCCCAGGACTGAAACAGAGCTTTTCCCTCCTCTCTTATTTGTATCCTTGCTCTAATTTTCACATATTATCAGCTCCTTTCTTTTACTTATTTTCTTTCCCCTGACATAGCTCTAATAAAACAAAATTCTGTACCCCAATATATTTTGGAAGCTGCCAACTTTGATAGCTCCCCCCCCCCTCCAAAGGTTTTGACAACAAGGAAGAAAGATGCATCTAAGGAAATTTTCTTTGCCAGAAGCTGTGACTCTCTTTGTCTTATCATACCTACTGTAGGACAAACAGTACAGGATACATTGTGGAATCAACACAGATTGACACCACGTTGACTGCCATGGCTCAATGCTATGTGTGCCGTCGCGCCTGGGGCTGTACTCTTAGTGAAAGAGGCATGGACGTGACATCTTTCCCCAGGGGATTGCTTCTTGCCCTCCTTTAGGGAAACTGGAACTCCCAAGGACCAAAACACTGTAGATAACTCAAAAACTGGGTTTATTGTTCACAAAGGGGGTAAAAGAAAATATACATTACAGTCTTTGATTGTTTAAGTCCGTGGAGCTTTTCCAGATCCCTCTTTCTCTGGCTGTGAATGCCGGAGCAAACTCAGCCTCAGTCCAATGACCTATATCTGAAGACAAGAGTCTTCCTCTGTTGCCAAAGGACTGATGTGAAGGCGCTTGAGACTCCTCAACGTTGTTCAGGTTGGCCCTGAACATGAAGTGTGAGTCCCAAGGGTAAGAACCTCAGAATTGGTGCTGAGAGGTAACTTTTGAAGGGCTTTTAGTGCCAAGTCTCTCTCATGTCCATCCGATAGAGAGCTTGCTGGTGGAATGAAAGGAGGAAACACTGTCCTACTCCAGGAAGAGGTGGAGTCAAACAGTTTAGCTGAGTGAGCAATATAACAGGTACAAACAACATTGATTGACAGATATAAATAACCAATCCAACTACATTTACAGGGTAAGGGCAAAATCAGGAATGACACAACAATTCAAATCTTGCAACTTACAGGTCCACATATAGATGGCGCCACTCGCGCCGTCACACTATGGAATCCCGAGAGTTATAGTTTGGTGAGTCATCAGTACTCTTTGGCAAATAAGGCTAAAGACCTTGTAAAACCACAGCTGCCATGATTCAATAGCCACTTTTACTGAATGCCAAGTTTCACAACTTCTCACACAGTTTTTTGTCTATTCCTCTCCCACAATTCCATGTCCACCTCTCTGCTCACAATCTATTCAAATGTGTGGTGTTCACATTGCATTTCAACTACAGCATTATGAGAAAAGCCATAAATTACATGGAAATTGTATGTAAATTAGCTTTGAGGCAGGTAATGACTTTTCCGCCTCCAAAAAGTAAATTTGGAAGTAGTGGTTTGTAATGCCTGAATGAATATTCTGCTGGCTGATTCGTTTCTATGTTGTAAACTGTCATTTTTCTAAATAGGGGCTGATAAATGTTTTAGGTGGTGGTACAGTGGGTAAAACTACTAAGCTGCAGAACTTGCTAACCGGAAGATCGGTGTTTTGAATCTGTGGGATGGGGTGAGTTCCCACTGTTAGCCCCAGCTTCTGCCAACCTAGCAGTTCAAAAATATGTAAATGTGAGTAGATCAATAGGTACTGCTTTGGCGGGAAGGTAATGGCACTCCATGCAGTCATGCTGACCACATGACCTTGGTGGTGTCTATGTACAATGCTGGCTCTTTGGCTTAGAAATGGAGATGGGCACCAACCCCCAGAGTTAGACTCGACTCGACTTAATGTCAAGTGGAAACCTTTACCTTTTATAATAAAACAAACAATAAACTGTCACATTTGAGATTTAACATATTGTATCATGAAAAATGAAAATTAAGCGCACAAATTACGCATTCTCATGCTCAAATCATCACATAAAAATTCAGATTTGCCTGGTAACCACTGGGGTTACCCAGCTAGTATCTAAATTGCTGGAGAAGTTTACTTATTTACTTTTAAACAATTGCTTATGTCTAAGCTTTTCCCCGGTGTATATGTGTGCATATACATGAGTATGTGTCTGAAACTTTAGCTTTAAAGTTTAAACATCTCCCAACGTAGATGTTTTTTTCTTCCCCCCCCCCCTCCCTCTTTCACACTCACATGTTCAAAAATTATTTGGAGGGGTACTCAAATTCTCTCACTGTCACCCATAGTATGTGATTGAGTATGATTTGAATTAATGCAAAAGCAATTTGAATAATGGGAGGAAAGTAAATTAATGGAAGAGGAACCGATGATTTGGAGTGATCTGGACTGTGACGCAAATTAATTGAAGACTATCGAGTAATTGGACTAGGGAATTAATTGCCATCCTTTCTGTGAAATTTAAATAAATACTATCAATTATCTTTGAAATTCCATTTATTAATGTACTTTCTTTTAATTCTCATGGAAAATGTTTTGGGTGCCTTATTGCTCTAGTGGACATCTTCTGGGCCCATGCGCTAGTTCCTTTACGTACCTAGCAATGCCCTGAAGCTGAGGATAATGGTAAGGAGCTTGAACTTTGCACAATGACAGCTATGTGTGCCACCCAAGACAAAAATAGATCATGGAAAACTTGGTAAGATCATTACAATCCAAAGAAATGCAAACTTCAACACCTACACTGGAGTTAATTCTGATCCCAGGGCTTTCTGAGACCTTCTTTAATATGCAATATGAAGGACTAGTTCTTTATATATGGAGAAAAAGTGTATATTTATCATGATTGCCGTTTATTTTACTCAGCATTTCAGCTTCTCTTGGACTGATGTTTACACCCTTCAAGATATTTGTGGGCTGTTATCATATTGCTTCTTAGTCATCGTTTAGCTAGCTCTTTTAATCTTTCTCCTCAGGTCAGGCTCTTCAGCTGCTCTTCAGGATCTCCTGCAATATTTCAGGCCCTTCATGGCACTGTGCCCGCCTCATGGCAAAACAACATACAGCAAAAGTTACTGGCTAATAGTTTCTGGAGGGAGGTGCATGAAGGGAGGCAGTTGGTCTGAATTTTCAGCACTGACCAGAAATTGTATTTAGGCATAAGCTGTTCAGGTTATACTAAACACTTTATAATGGAAAAGTCATAAGTGTATATTTGGGGTTGGGCGTAGAAATCGATACAGGACAAGCAAACCTAAATGCAGTTGGCCTAGAAATAGGTCTACAAGATAAGTCTAAAATAAATCTACCAAAATTACCATATATATTGATGCACACGTTGACTTCATATATAAGCCAAGGGCAGGTCTAGGGGTACAAATCATGGATTTTGATATGACCCATGGATAATTTGAGAGTTATTCTGTGCAGAGGGAAAAGCACTAACACCACCTATCATAGTAGCAACCATGACAATTTTTCCTCAAGGCATTAAAGAAGGTCAGGAGTGGCATTGTAGTGGAGAGAGTATTGGGATTGGTATGCCATTTAAGTTCTCCCAGAACTGACAAACCACTTCATCACACAGGGCATTTTAGTGCCTAGGACACTTCCCTGCCAGTCCAGCAATGGATGGGCACGCTGCCCATCACACAATGTCACTGGACTTCCAACGGAGTGGATGCATTCTAGGAATCATCCCTCCAAACACAGGAGCCTGCTCCAATTCTGGCTCCAATGAAGCCCATGGACTCGTGTGATGGCGACAGATTCTTGTGATTAGGCGAAGCGTCACCATGATGAAACAGAGCGCGGAGCAACAATCGTCCCTCATCGCTGCCATTTCGCCATAAAGACTGGTAAAATGGCAGGGAAGGGAGAGTCCCCTGTGTGATGAAGTCCTAAAAATTGAGTAGTTCTGTGTGTAGTTTTTATAATATGTAGTTTTTGTTATATGTGTTGTCAACCTTCCACAGAGATAGAAACCTTCCTTGTCTAGTTTCCAATATACCTGACAACCTCTGATGATACATTCCATAGATGTGGGCAAAATGTCAGGAGAGAATGCTTCTGGAACAGAGCCATACAGCCCGGGAAACTCACAGCAACCCATTTTTGTTATATGTTTTATTCAATTTTTATGTAGATTTTATTCAATAAAGATATATTTTAAGAAAACAACCACGCTGAGACATTTTCATCTGGAGTGGCTCAGAATGTCCTGGTAGCCATGATTCAAAGAATGACCAACAAAGTCTTACTGATCCTTTATAAGTGAGATTCTTGACTTGATTTCACCATCTGAGTCAAATTAGGGAGCTATTTTTTTTAATGTTGTCAATGTCAAATTACTTTTTGGTGAGGATTTTCTTCCAAGAGAGACCAATAGATTCTAATTACACTTCCAGACAGTGTCAAAATATGGGACAAATAAGTGGGGCAAAAATCGTAAGACCTGACAGCAAGTCCAGACCCTGCCATCCTGACACCTTCGTTTGTAGCGGATTTTTGAAATCCACAAAATGGCTGGGGGACATCCACCAGAAGTTTACTTTTTTCTTAATTGACTCTGAGACTGGACCTTATATGTGCTCATGCAGATATCTAAATGTACACACAAGCAGATTTCTTATTACCTCTCTTCATCTCTTCATTCAAACTCTGTTTAATTTCATAAAGATCAGAACAAAGGAATGGTTGCAGAGAGTTCTCTTTGTAGTTGCTTTCCATTTGTGCTTCCATTTAGACATCTGTGTGCCCATGGCTCCATTTGTTTACAGTTCAGATCAGCTGTTTGGGGATTTTAAAATGCGCTGGAGCAGTCCACACCAGAGTATACAAATGAAATCACATGTTTTCCTTGACTACAGGGATATACAATTATGCAAACATGCACATTTTGGGGGGGGCAAAATCGGGCTTTAAGCACACCTTTTAAATGTGCTTTTCAGCTGTTAATCTGAACTACTTCACATTTTCATGAAACATCATTTAGCTGCCCACCCCACTTTTATCCCAGATTCTTCTGCATTTTAGGGCATGTGTAGAAGGGCCTTAAGAGATGTCTGACAGCTCTAGTAGAGCTACTAATTGGTTTCACTAGTGCTGATACCCTGGTCTCCTGGAGAAATAAGGGGAAGCATGTTTGATTCAGTGAACCAGGTCCAACTGGCCTTGAAAGACATTGGGAGACAGCTTAAACATATAGTTAGTCTGTAAGACCCAAATGCAATATTTCTCAGTCACCAGTGTATCTTTTTAGAATGTATGGATGTCATTTATGTAGTTCTGGGCTTTCTTTAACCTTACCCAGGAGGAGATGTGAACACATTCTCAGACATGCTGCTTCCTAAGCATTTAAAGATCACATTGCTCATAATTTGCTCACATTTTTGTTGTGACCTGGAGGCTGTAGAAGCTGTTGTTTTGGTTTCCTTTCTTTTTGCTTCTCACTGAGATGTCAGTGAGGTTTGCCTGTTTGTGAGCTGTATTTTTACCTCCTCATGTTGTTTGTTGTTGTTGCCATTAAGCATTAAGTTAGCACTGTCAGATCCAGTATATCTCAATAGTTTTTGAGTTAGAATCACTACCATTGACCATATTACTTTCTTGATGGATTGTTTAGACACATAAATTGAAAGCGCTACAATATGGTTTTTCTTTCATTCCATTTTAGGAGCTTATCACACCTGCTGTTGTCTCACAGCAATCACATTGTTGAAGTAAATGGGAATATAACAGTAGTGTACCATTCGAAAACAATCACCATTAGACCAGTTTGCAGTCAAGCGGGGCTTCTCCTGTCTTCTTCCAATTCTCTCTTTTCCTTTCTTCTCTTTTACCTTCCCCTCTCCTGGCAAAATGGGTCTTTCCATTCCAAAAAAAGATTTTTAAAAAAAGAATTGGAAAGCAGATGCAAGTCACTATCTCTTTTCTCGATTTGAATACTCCTTACTCTGCTGGAGGGGGCAATCTCAGCCTACTTAGGAATGCTTAGGCAGAAGGAGGAAGAGAGGTGGAGAATCATGATTACATATTGAAACCATGATATTGGGAGCCATTGATGAAAAGTGTGCGCCACCAATGATAGAGAGGCAAAGCAGCAACAGGAGACACCACATAACTATTGGCTACAGACACGATTATCCTGCTATTTACCAGTATCATATGATGGAGTCCTTCGAGGACAAGTTACAGATGCTGGGACATATTTTTCAGTTCTCTGTCACATATAATACAGATTGGGATGTCTTTTGTCTTTAATAGGATGCACACTCTCTGAAGACTCAAAATGTGCAGATTAGGACATGCTTGGATTTAACGTTATCTGCCATGGCTGGCTTTCAGTCCTAGTTTACAAGCAGCTTATAAGTAACAATTTCAAATATAATGAGAAACTGTAGTTTAACATGGCAATATAGTTTTGTTGAAACTAAGCTTTGTGAAAGTAGAGAATGGGATGTAGGAAATGTGAAGACACAAGGCTCATTCTCGTGTAGTCTGTTTGTGGTCTTTACCCAACATGTAAGAGTAATAATAATAATAATAATAATAATAATAATTATTATTATTATTATTATTATTATTATTATTATTTATAACCCACCCTATCTCACCAAGGGGGTTTAGGGTGGATTCCAGTGGAAATGACATAGTGGCAACATTCAATGCTGAAAACGACGTAATAACAAATCCTTCTGGGAGTCTTTTTTGCTCTTTCAAAAAAAAGAAAAAGAAAGGCTTCATCTTTCCTAATAATTTGAAATGTAGATACACCTTGTCTTCAATCAGAGCAAACTTGCATTTGTTGTAGATATATTCCACCCATAACCTATGGCAAGAATATAAACATGCCACATATCTTGTAGGTCATTGCAGATGTTTTGTATAGGCAGTGGAACAGCAATTCAGACCTTTCCGACAAACTCCTTTGCAAAGTGCCCACCGAATTTCTTATTTTCCTGTTCCTGTTTGCTGTGCTTCAAAGACAGAAATAGCAGGTATATAAAGCTAGCCGTAGGAGATGCAGACTGTAGCCAGGTGACTACTTTTATCAACAGAAGCCTTGCCGCCCAGGGCTGTAGCCAAGGGTTAGAGGTTAAAAAAAACCCCAATTTTTTTTCAGATTTTTTTAAAAAACCTAATTTACTCATGAATTTTAACTGATTAACCAAATCCCCATGAATATCCACTGAAGTTTATCTGTCTTGAGTGTCCACTGATGTTTACTGGTGGAGCCTGATTTCTGAATTATTTTGCGTTATGGAACTATGCTTTATGATTAGCTAAAAAGTTTCAAACCCCCCTGATATTTTTTTCTGGCTATGGCCCTGCTTTAGGCCGTGTATTCAAGGAAAGCACATAGTCCAAAACATACACAAAACACACACAAGCCTCCAAGCAGCTTAGTCAGTTAAACGTGACCCCCTCCCCGAAACAAGCTTACCTTTTTCTGGGTCTGCAATAAATTCCTCATGACTTGGAGCCACAATATCTGAATTAGTGCCTCTTCCCATTGCTTTGAGAACCTTTAGTTTCAAGACAACTGATATTTTAGGTATTAAATAAAACATAAAGTTTCTTATACTTATGGTAAGTTTCTATGCCTGCATATGATTAAAAGGTAAAGGTAAAGGTTTCCCCTGACATTAAGTCCAGTCGTGACCGACTCTGGGGGTTGGTGCTCATCTCCATTTCTAAGCCGAAGGGCCGGCGTTGTGCATAGACTCCTCCAAGGTCATGTGGCTGGCATGACTGCATGGAGCGCCGTTACCTTCCCGCCGGAGCGGTACCTATTGATCTACTCACATTTGCATGTTTTTGAACTGCTAGGTTGGCAGGAACTGGGGCTAACAGCGGGCGTTCACTCCGCTCCTGGGATTTGAACCTGGAACCTCTGGTTGGTCAGTTGGAGGATGGTCAGAAAAGCTTAATTCTAGTGAACAACCTCCCAGTCAAAAAAATAACATATCAAAGTTTAGGGTGGAACTAAAGACAACAAAATCTTCCAAGCAAACAAGTTAATTAGAAGTGCATTATCATTCTCTTTCTGGAAGTTTGGGCAGATGAAGAAGCTGCAGTTGTTCATCTCAATCCATCAAGTCAGAGGCTGGATGGCCATCTGTCAGGGGTGCTTTGAATGCGATTTCCTGCTTCTTGGCAGGGGGTTGGACTGGATGGCCCATGAGGTCTCTTCCAACTCTACTATTCAAAGTCAATTACACTGTCTTCTGCTAATATCTAGCTAATCTAAATGAATCCAAGTCTCCAGGTTCAGATGAATTTCATCTAAAGGTATTAAGAGAACTGGCAGAAGTAATTTCGGAACCAGGGGCAATAATTTTTGAGATTGGAACTTCTCATGTTCTCCAGGAAAAAGGGAAAAAAGGATAGCAGTTTTCTCTCTGAACAGCTCCAATTTGCACCTTCCATGTTACTTTTTTCAGAGATAGCTAAAGATCTCTCTCCTGAATGGCTTTAATTTCTGATTATGCTTGAGGTTATTTTTATTGGACATTATAGTTAGTATTTTGTATTGTAAACTACTAGAGATAGTCATGCTGATCTGTAGTAAAGGTTTTCCCCTGACATTAAGTCCAGTCGTGTCCAATTCTGGAGGTTGGTGCTCATCTCCATTTCTAAGCCGCAGAGCAGGCATTGTCCGTAGACACTTCCAAGGTCATGTGGCCGGCATGACTGTATGGAGCGCTGTTACCTTCCTACCAGAGCAGTACCTATTGATCTACTCACATTTTGCATGTTCTCGGACTGCTAGGTTGTCAGAAGCTGGAGCTAACAGCGGGAGCTCACCCTGCTCCCTGGATTCGAACCAAACAACCTTTCGGTCAGCAAGTTCAGCAGCTCAGTGGTTTAACCCGCTGCACCATGTGTCTGTATCAATGTGTAATCAAAAAGGAGAAGGGGTGAAAGAATCCAGCAGTATCTTAGAGAATAACTCATTTTATTAGGAGTTTTGAAGATAGCAATTCACTTCTTTAGATGCAATTGATCATAAACTGTTATAAAATATGACTTACAATATTGTTTCTGGAATCTGTTGTTGGACATCCCCAAAATAAGACATGTTAGCATATATATAGGAAATATATAGGAAATATATTTATGAATAAATAAACAGAGCATGCAAGCAAAGGTGTTGAACAGCAGAATTCTGATGTCCAAGTCTGCCCTTCACAAACCCTTTCATTTTTATTATACAATGCTTTCCTTCTTTGTCTTGAGATAGCTTCTGTCCAAAGACATTTCTAGGGAGACAAATTATACACGGTGTCCCTAATTTGCATTGAGTGCTAGCTGCACATACTTCATGCCTCAAAAAAAAAGTTTGCTGGCAAATGGAGAAGATTAATAATTCTCTGAATATTCTCATAGCACAGATGGTTGCACAAATCACAGCGATGACTAGGAAGGGACAAATATGTTTGTTTTACTTTCTTCCACATTTGTTTTTTTTAAAATCCCTTCTTTTTTAGCTGAATTTATGAAGAAATTAGTGCATTTTGGAAGGTCATCCATTCCAAGCTCTGACACAAAATCAATGATTACATAATTGGACAAAAAAACAAGTGGCCATGGGGAAAACTTCCAAGACAAGCTTGAGATGACCTTTGTATTCATTAGCATAGCCTGGCTTAAACCAAGCTCAGTTCCGACCTAAACTAGCCCTAGTTATTGCACCTCATTGACCTTGGAAATCCTTCCAAGCACCAGCTATCTCTCATCCCAGTTAGCTAGTTTGCTCCTCAAACTGGGAGCAGTAGAATGAAAAAAAGGAAGTTTCGCTCTTCCTCTGCTCTGGTAAACTCCTGTGCTTGTAACCTAACCCCTAAGGGACAAATAGGAAAGTCCTGTCCTAATCAGTATAGTAAACATGAATCTACTGAAATACAATTATTTTCTTACTGTTTATCAAATTGATGAAAGAGTTTTAAAGAACTTTGGAATAACCGCCTCTTCTAAATTCAGACTCTTGTGTGTTGTTGCTTTACAGTTTCAAGGACCTTATAACCCATATTCAAAATAGATGGACTTTATGCCTTACATTCTGATGGACTTGTATTGTAATTTATATCACTTTTTATTGTTCCTTTTGCTTAAATGTTGGTCATAACTGTGTATTTGAAACTGAAAAAATATTATGCCTCATACTGTGTGACTGTGTTTAGGTTATTATTGCCATTATTTTTGAAGGAATATATTGGTTTAATTAGATTATTGTCTACTCTCAAGAACTCTATGTTGTGAACATTCATTGTTCTCGACGTTTCTGACACAATAAAAATAAATAAAGATCTGAAAATGGCATGATAAAATAATTATGATTAATAACATTAAAATCATTGCATTTCTGTACATAAATATTCATTTTATGAGTTAGTATCAGACTTTCCTGTTCATCCCTTAGTGTTTTCTTTGGTTGTAACCTAAGTGCCAGGATTTCAAGAAAGTGTACTGTCCCCAGCACTGTTGACAGATCATACTTTTGGACACAGCAAGTACTTCAATACTTTTCTATTTCTTATTTTAATCAGAACCAGATTACAACTTGGGCTTCATATCTTGAAGATGAAGTTCCCAAATTCAAGTTTTTAAAAGGACATTAAGAACTTGAAAATACCAGAAATGTGGGCACAGCTCTGCATTCAACTGGTAGAATAAACTGGACTTAGACCAGTGGTTTTCAACCTGTCCCCAGATGTTTTGGCATTCAACTCCCAGAAATCCTAACAGCTGGTAAACTGGCTGGGATTTCTGGGAGTTGTAGACCAAAACACTTGAAGATCCACAGGTTGAGAACCACTGATTTAGGATTTTATCCCATGTGCCCCCGCCCCATTAAAAATCAGTTTTAATCCATTGAGCTAACGAAAGGTGACAGAGCCCATCCCATGACGCAGGAGGACTTACTGTCCACATCTGTCACGATTCATTAGGGAAACATCAGAAACAGACCCAAAAAAGGGAGTGGGGAGAAGATGATCTGAGATTGTCTCAGGATCTTGGGAACACATGGGATGAGAGCTGTCAGAATCGCCCACATTAAATCGTATTGATGATGTGTGCAGATGAGCTATCCTGTGGGTGGTCTCCTGTACCCAGCAGTGAGTTCCCAGTACTAATGCAACTGCCCGATCCCTGCACAGTATTTTTTTTTAAATTTAAAAGTAGGAAATAGCGCTACTTTAGGAGATTGCTAGTTTTCCTTGCCTTTAATGTTGGAGTTTGATTTTTCATGATGTCGAAAGACACTTGGGGAGAGGGTGGGGAATCCACTCGCTTGTGGAATAAGGATGAAAACGTATAGTAACAGGTAAACCAGCAAATTCAGATGGCATGTGATAAGTTCATAATGGAAGATGTGATTTGCAATACTACAGGACTAAACACCATGTTTAGATGATGCTACCCACCCGCAATAGGAAAAGGTCTACAGTTGTTTATTGTAGTAGAAGATAGCAGGGAGGTATTTGTTTTCTATTTCGATTTTTCAAAAGTTGCAGGAGAATCATCCATAAACGGCATCCTCTATTCACAAAATGGCACAGTCTTAGGGGAATGGTTGTACCACATTGTATACAGTGGGTTCTTGGTCTCAGTTGGGGTTTGGTTCCAAGAATCCCTGAGGATACCCAAAACCATGGGTCCACTATAAATGTCAAAATCAAGGCTTGCTTTTTTGATTTTGTTTTCCTGTGGGGGAGGCGAAAGGGAGGATATTTTCAAGATGTAGATGGTGATGATTTTGGATCCATGGATACAGAATAATCAAAATAGTATTTTTCTGATTTTATTGCATAAGATCACTGCCATTTATTATTAAAAATTAAATAAATTAAGTTTATTAGAAAAAGGTGACTGTTTTGGTCAGGATACAAATGCATCTGCTTCCAAAACCTTATTGTGGACAGATTGTTAGTAAGCAAATCAGCTAAGCACAATTGGAGGGTTTGTTTGTTTGTTTTTTTGGGCGGGGGGGGGGGGGGAGCTAAGATGGTATACAGTGGGCTCTTGGTATCTGCTGGGGTTTGCTTCCAGGATCTCCCATGGATGCTCAAATCCCATTCTATACAGTGGTAAAATGGTGCCCCTTATATCATGGCAAAATCAAGGTTTGCTTTGTGTGTGTGTGTGTGTGTGTGTGTGTGTGTGTGTGTGTGTCAAGCTGTGAATGATTGAATCTGAGGATATGAAGGACTGACTTTTGGGTAATATTGCACCAGAATCCAGTGTTTAATCTGTGGAATTACTGTGGATCACAGCTTTCCAAACTGCTGTATCAGCGGCAGTGTGTAGGGATGTTGCACAAATGTAGCAAGAAATGACAAACATCTTGGAATTGTATGTTATTAACTTACAAATCATACATTTAAAATATGAATGAAAGGTCCCCATAAATTTCATTAGTACAGTGTACCTCAGTGTACCTGAATTAAGGTGTTGGAAGGCATTCATGGCTGAAATCACTGGATTACTGTGAGTTTTCGGGGCTGTATGGCCACGTTCCAGAAGCATTTTCTCCTGACATTTCACCCACATCTATGGCAGGCATCCTCAGAGTTTGTGAGACCTGTAGGAAACTAGGCAAGTGGGGTTTAGATATCTGTGGACTGAATTACTGTGCTTCAAAATGATGCATATCTTTAAAAAAGTATGTTATCAACATGAAGTGTTTGCAGTGGTGGATTTACCATTGTGCTTAGGTGTGCTTAAGCACAGGGCCCCGTTGGCCGGAGGAGTCCATCTTCCTGCCCCACGTCCTTTTTAAATGATGGATTTTACTTATGTAGTGCAATTCTAAATTTGAAGCATTCTGTTTCAGAGCAATTCCAGACATGATGATAGAGTTGATAGTCTATGGGAGTGTGCCACAAAGCAGGCAGTGTAGGTCCACTCTACTGGGACAATCTCCTTCAGGTCCCAAGTAAGGTGCCTCTTAACTTAACTAGTACCGGGCCTCATTTGTCGTAAATCCAACACAGAGTGTCTGGAAAGCTCTGTTGTAGAGTATTCCATATTTCTAAACATGGGACTTATTTTCCCTTGGTGTACAGTCTGTAGCAAAACTGTTTCTCCTTCATAGTCTCTGTGAATCCACACCTATGTGATTTGTGGATTTCACAGATGACCACTCGAAGAAACACGGTTACAGGCAAGCAACCATACTTTCTGACCTAAATGAAAGAGGTTGAAAAAGCCTAAGGGCCACCTTTATAGATGGTGAGAACCCTCCACAGTTCATGATATGTGAAGCTTGGTATCAGAGCCCAGAGGTCTGTGGGGAACTGTGTCCCAAAATATTGGTTGCCGAGAAACAAAGGGGGCCCACCCACAACTATTAGGAAGTATATAATTTTTATAAGAACTACATGACATTTTAAAAAATACCTAACTGGAAAAAGTACAATTGCAATTATTATGAAAATAAATGGAGCCCCCGGTGGTGTAGTAGGTTAAAGCCTTGCGACTTGAAGTTTGGGTTGCTGACCTGAAGGCTGCCAGGTTCGAATCCAACCCGGGGAGAGCATGGATGAGCTCCCTCTATCAGCTCCAGAGAAGCCTCCCACAAGGATGGTAAAAACATCAAAACATCCGGGTGTCCCCTGGGCAACGTCCTTGCAGATGGCCAATTCTCTCACACCAGAAGTGACTCAAGTTGCTCCTGACACGAAAAAAATACAACACCAATTTTGATTGCATTTAGTAATAATATGGGAACTTCTGTTATATTTTTCTGCTACTAAAAAGGGATTCATATTTATTGTTTAATGCAGTGGTTCCCAACCTTTGGTCTTCCAGGTTGTTGAGACTCCCAGAAGCCCCAGTCTGCTTGGCTAACTGTCAGAAATTCTGGGAACTGAAATCTGAAAGACCAGGAAGATCAAAGGCTGGCAACCACTGGTCTGATGTTTTAGGCTGGCAACCCCTCATGGTTGGCAACCCCTAATCTAATGCTTAAGGCTGGCAAACCCTGGTTTAATGTTTAAGGCTGGCAGCGCCTGATTTAATGTTGCTGTTGAGCAAGCTGACTACTTTGCCAGTTTGCCAGTGATCAGAGCCCAGGAGATTATTATTATTTTAGTAAAAAAAAAAAAAAAAAGCAATGTTGAACCCATTTGGCTCAAAGATGAACTAGTCCATGACTTGCCAGCCCAGGAGCCCTCCTCCTTCCCACTTCAAGATGCATGTTGTCCTCACTTTTCTTCACAGAGAGTTTTATTGAGCCTCCGGTGATGCTTTGCTTTTCCCCACAGTGTCTTGTTCTGCTGAGCCAAGCATCGCCTCTCCCCAGCTTAGAGGAGTTGTGTGTATGTTTGAGAGAGAGGAGGGCCGTGCCCTGCGAGGTGTGAATTGCCAAGCTCTCAGGCCATGCGCGAGTTGGAGAAGGCCCTGAAAGCGAATGCCGGGTTATTGGAGGGCAAGGGAGCCAGAGCACGGTCTGGACTCACCCAGACACCCCTCCTCCCCTGCACTGCAGAAGCAATGCAGTTGGATAGCACTTGAATTGACCTGGTTTAATGCTGTGGCATCCTAGGAGTGCCTCACCAAACTGCATCCATTCTCTGGTAGAGATGTGTTGGGGGGAAATGGGAAGAGATGTCTGGAATAGAGCTGAAAGAAAATGCAAAGAGTATGAATCTCATCTGAAATCCGGTAGCTGCCTCCTGCAGAATCCTGCGGCTTGTAGTCCAGGACCTCTCTGGCTGAGTATTTTAAAGGCCATTCCCCTAAACTACAACCTAGAGAATTCTTCAGGAGGCAGGCACAGTATTTCAGATGGGATGCATATGCTTTGAGCTCTAGTGTAATACTGGAGACAGCTACCTGGCCCCAATCTGGAAACCATCAGCTGATGACCAATGGACCAGGATGAAAGGCCACTCCTGGAGGCTGAAAACAGCCCCAGTTGGGTCTGCAGGATACTTCAGACGAGGCAGCTTCACACTGTGGCCCTCCAGCTGTTTGGGCCTCCAACTCCCAGAGTTTCTGACCATTAAACAAGCTGACAAGGGCTTCTGGAGGCCAAACAGCTGGAGGAATGCAGTATGAGCATACCTGCTCCAAACTATGCTCAGCATGCTCCTGCATCTTACATTTGCATTCCAGTGTTGAAGTGACAGAAGTCAGAGAGCAAGAGGAAGGTGTGGGGAGAAGAAAACAGCTTTAATTTTGCTAGACTAGGCAAACGGTTCCCAAACCTTTTCAGTCATGGAACCCTTCAGTAGACTCTTTTTTTGTTGCATATGGAACCTTAACCCTATCCCTGATTTTTACTAAGTGTTGTAAACCCACAAAGGCTTGATCTACACTTCCATATAATCCAGTTTCTCAATCTGGATTATCATCTTTGAACTGGATTATATAAGTCTACGCTGTCATATAACACAGTTTGAAGCAGATAGTTTGAATTCAGAAACTGGATTACAAGGCAGTGTAGTTGGGGCCTACGTTATTCCTTATTTCTTCTGCTCCTATTGCTTGAGTAAGTTCTTTGTATAATGTGTTAGGGTTGGAAAGAAAGAAAGAAAGAAAGAAAGAAAGAAAGAAAGAAAGAAAGAAAGAAAGAAAGAAAGAAAGAAAGAAAGAAAGAAAGAAAGGTACAAGAAAATATTGGATTCATACCTATTGCGCTGAAGTTCAAAAGGGGGGGAAATCATTCAACTAGTTTTCAAATTTGACTTTATGTTGGATGGTGGAATACATAAATCCAGGATGGCATTCGACTCCTACATTTGTTTTTTGGTGAAAGCATAAAATGGAAAACTTGATTCACATCAGATAGGTTGTTTTTTTTGCTACTGACAGTATGCATCAGTCAATCCTTCCCAAAAGTCATTCCGTGGTACAGATTCAAATTTCATTTTTAAAACAAAGGTACATTGAATGTAAATAAGATCTTTATATATAAAACCCATCTATTTTATACAAGGAATTTACTTTACTGACAAAAATCTATTTGTCACTGTCCGCAGTGAGCCTGCAGTGATCCTATTATCATCTTATACATTGTAGTGAGACCACCATTCCAACCAACCCACACATTCCATCTGTATGTCATCATTAAGTGTAGACCACATTTCCAATCCTTTGCATTACTTTCAACCACACAACTATGACCACTCCCTCCCACATCATGTGTATGACTATACAAATGTATTGGTAAGTGTAGCTACAGGTGTGTTGATATCCAAGTATCTACACACATGCATGTTCTTAAACATTTTTTAAATTCACCCAAGAAAAGAACCACTTCTTCGCATCAACCAGTTCCTCCCTCAACTTTACCATGAAGTGATACTGCTTAGGGGGACAACTATAAACTAAAAATCCTGATTTTATGTTAAACTGCAGGGTAAAAGGCAGTTTAACATAAACTCCCCCCGCCCCCCAAAAAATGTTGCAAGGGAATTGTCAAAGGCAGTGCCTATGAGTCAAGTACTATCAGAATAGAAGTGTTTTGATTTCTTCTGCAGTGGCTGGAAGTGTTTCTTTTTAAAGTTTTGCCCCATAACTCCACACTCACTACTAATGGACCACTGGATGTCATCACAAGACACACTGATGAATATCATGGTGTTGTATTGTTGAAGGCCACCGTGCAAAAATAATCTGTGAACCCCAGCTCCTCCAAGGAACCACTCAAACTAGGCTCTACAGGCCAATGGAGACTCCACCACAGACATCAGAAGAGCTACAAGGCCAAGAACAACCCACAAGAGAAAAGACAAAGATCCACCCAGAGGAAAAGGGGACCACTGACCGCATAGGGAAGCTGATGAAGAAACACAACCTACAAACTATCTACAGACCCACTAAAAAAATCCAACAAATGCTACGTTAATCAAAGGACAAGAGGGATCCTCTCACCTCTGCAGGAATCGACCGTATACCATGCACCTGTGGACAAGTCTACATAGCGACCACCAAATGCAGCATTGCACAAACACGAAACAAGGAACATGAAAGGCACTGCAGACTAAGTCAACTAGAGGAGTCAGCCATTGTAGAGCAGCTGATGAACCAACCTGGATACAGCAAATTATTTGGACTACTCTAACAACCACCATGTCAGACTACACAGAGAAGCCATTAAATCCACAAGCATGTGGACAATTTCAACAGAAAGGAGGAAAGCATGAAATTGAACAAAATCTGGCTATTAAAAAAACTCTAAAATCAGGACAATAAATAAAGAAGACCACTCACAAAACAGAGGAATTCCAGACTAACACATCCCAACAAAGGATTCCCCAGGCAGTAAGCAGCCAGACCTTGAAGCTACAAGGCTATTCAATGCTAATCAAGGTGGCCAATTGAAACATTTACACCTGCCTGAAACAGACAAGAGTTCTTTCTCCCACCCTGAACATTCCACAGATATATAACTCCCACTTGACTCGTTTTCAACATGCCTCACAAGCTCTGAGGATGCCTGCCATAGAAGCAGGCAAAACATCAGGAAAGAATGCTTCTGGAACATGGCCATACAGCCTGGAAAACTCACAGCAACCCATCAAGGTATTATTAACTACACTCTTTGCACTGCTTTTGGCAAAGTTAGGAAATATTCTGGAGTTTACTGGAAACTCAGGAGTGTTCTGGAGCTTCAGGGCATCTGGACAATGGGATTGGTTCTGATTTGGCCTGATCCACTGTACAACTGGACACTGCTACCATCACCTTTTTCCTCTACTGAACAGCTCAGGGAAAAGGGGTGGATCATGTCCATGTTGCTCCGAGCCATTATGGGTTCCTCTTGTTGATGTCTGAATGTGGTGTTCATTGCTACCAGCAGGGAGGGGAGATTGCCCCCCTCCTTCTTGCCAGCCATGTAATAGCTACGTTCTGACATCAACAGAGGTGCCACGATGACTAAGAGTGGGATACCAAATCGAGCCTGCTTGATCTGTCAGTGTAATACCGCACACAATTAGAATCCTTGTGATCAAGATTTTTCATGCATGCTAGTGGGGGATAGAACCAAATATCTGGGGAGTACCTTGCCTCCCAAATTTGCAGTATCAAATTTGGAATCAGCTGTGATATTCTAGGCGGGCTGAACTGAATCTGTCCAATATAGTGCCAGCTTATTCAAAATGGTCAAATAAATAAATAAATGGAGGCAGGAAAAGATAGTAAGATAACAATGCCAAATTAAACAATTTTCTGCTGGAATGCCTTAAAACTGTACAGATTTTTCGTGTCAGGAGCGACTTTGTGAAACTTCAAGTTGCTTCTGGTGTGAGAGAATTGGCCGTCTGCAAGGACGTTGCCCAGGGGCTGTCTGGATGTTTTGATGTTTTACTATCCTTGTGGGAGGCTTTCCTCATGTCCCTGCATGGGGAGCTGGCGCTGACAGAGGAAGCTCACCCGCTCTCCTTGGATTTGAATTGCCAACCTGTTGGTCAGCAGTCCTACTGGCACAAGGATTTAATTCATTGCACCGCCGGGGGCTCCAATTGTACACTTAATTAAAATCACCCATCTTTCTTCTAAAAAGCTCAAGACTGTATAAATTATGTTTTCTCCTTAAAACAGTCCTGAGGCAGATTTGGCAACAAGATTGTAGTTGTCCCAAAGTCACCCAGAGAACATTGTGGCTGAGGGCTAGCCTAGTCCATTCTTGAGACAGCTGTGCAACCTCTTAGTATTTTTAAAGAATGAAAAGCAGCCATAGAAGTATTGCAGTAAGTTCCATCAGATGGAGACATAGGAGAGGAACAGCTTAAACCTTTTCCCTCTTTCCATTTGCCAACCTCAAATCTCTCTGTGTGTGTTCCTTTCTCTATGGGAAAGAATGTACAGAATTCTCTTGCCTTACAGGGTGTAAGAAATTACTTTTAAGGATCACAGCTCCCAGAATCCCCAGTGATCACACTGACGGGTGTGTCTGTGTGTCAAGGCAATTTGTAATGGGCCATGGTTAGAAGGGGAAAAAAACCAATCTGCCCTTCTTCCTCTGTTGATTTTTTGCTGTGGTTTCAGTACTACTATTCAGTAAAAAATGAATTCATACCCAAGAAAGATTGTAAATATACTTCTTTCACAGCAATAATCTAGTTTGGCCTCAGGCAGAAATTTGAAGCTGAACCTCCCTGGTTCAGATTCAACACAGTACATAGACTAACAAAAGATGGTAATGAAACGTAATAAATGATGCTATTATTTTAATATTTTCTTTAAAATTACTGTTCTAAAATTATTGCCAATTATTGTTGATTTCATTTTTAAAGCCTATTTATCCAAGCACTTTCAAGCACAGACAAACGACAGAGAGTATCAGTATTAAACAAGAAATCAGAAGGTCTACTATAAACATTAACAATATTATATTCCAAAAATCAGTACATATGTTGGGGATTGGCCCGGAGGGGAAGTAAAGGAGAGAATTCCAAGAGAGCAATAAAACTAGCCTTTTATTGTTATCACAGCTATGATAAGGCAGAACAGCCGTAGGCACCCATTTCAATGGGTCCGTACTATGCAAATGGCCGTCGCCAAAGCATGTCGCAGCAAACAAAGAATATATACCTTTGGCTTATCTAAAATTGACCAATGGTTGAGGGTTTTCCTCACCTTCCACACCCACGTGGTATAAGTGATACCTGTGACCTCACTTGTTGATTTCAAGCTAACTTTTGGTCTTGAAACTCTCTGGAGAAAGGCACCAGCTCACAGGAAGGGAGGAGCATATGCAAAGGCAAAGCCACATAGGCAAAAGTTTACTATTTTCTGGCTTATGGTCCCTTCACATATAAGCAAACAGTATTTATGTGCCAAAATGAAACACATTCTCCAAAGTAGTTTTTTTACCCCTCCCCTCCATCTTTATCAAAAATAATAGGGAGGAGGGGAGAGTTCATGGGAACTACTGTATATACTCGAGTATAAGCCTAGTTTTTCAGCCCCTTTTTTAAAGACTGAAAAAGCCCCCCTCGGCTTATACTCGGGTGAGGGTCCTGGTTGGCTTATATTTGGGTCAGGTTATACTCGAGAATGTATGATACATTTATTATTTTTCTCTATTATTATTGGTATTATTATATTTATTATTTTTCTCTATTATTGTTGCTACTATTACATTTACTTTACTCTATTTTTATTATTATTAATATATTTATTATTTCACTCTGATCCTATAATTATTATTACATTTATTGTTTTACTCTATTATTACATGTATTATTTTACTCTATTATTATTAAAAGGATACATAAGCACATTTTCATTGAAGAAGATGAGAATAATAATTTAATCAGAGTTGGACAGTCTTAAATTTGAGCTTTATGTAAATATTCAAAAACATATAACCTACTGATGCCTCAATTAATGTAATTTTATTGGTATCTATTTTTATTTCTGAAATTTACCACTCTCGGCTTATACTGGAGTCAATGTTTTCCCAGTTTTTTGTGGTAAAATTAGGTGCCTTGGCTTATATTCGGGTCAGCTTATACTCGAGTATATACGGTATATTGAGAGATATGTTGATATAGACCTGCATAGTTGTTTTGTATTAAAGTGTGTTTATGTAACTGTGTCCAGATTAAGGGTATAATATTATTTTACAAGTGACAGGTATCCTAACTGGAACAAAGCCAGAGTTTTATAGCAAAGGAAAGAAGTAATTCCGGTACAGTATTTGCTTTCCCCCCTCTACACTTTGATGGAAATGCAGTATAACACATGACAACATATTTCTTTAAAAAGCTGATTGCAGTGATAGACTCTCTCAAAATAGCAGCATTCAAAGCCTAAACAGGGCCTCCATAAGTAACTTCAGTGGGATGGATGAATGCATGCTTAATAATTATCCAACCCTTGGGTTTTTTTTTTTTGAGGCTCTTGAGTAAATTAATCTAACAGAGTGTGTAACTTTCCATGTTATAGAGGAAGAAAGAACAAAAGCTCTAGGAATAGTTAGAGAATTGAGATGGGTTATCATCCAGGAATGAATTCAGAAAGAACCATATTCCCTTCCCCAATTCCAACAAAGTACTGAAGGTGATCTAAATGAAATATTACATAGTGTGAACCAGTGTCAAAAGCTAATGAGAAAGACAAAAGACCTGGAATACTCATGCCAAACTGACTTAAAGTAGAGGCTATGAAGGGAGGGGCGTTCATTAAAGATTTCCGCTGACCCACTTCCTGTGGACTGAGAGCAATGAAACTTGGCACAGTTATTAGTCTTCTCTACATACGTAGATGCCACCTAGGGACACACACTTCTCCCGTCATTTTAAGCAACTGTAAACATTCACTTGTAAAAGTCGACAGGTTTCTCCAAAAGCCACATTGTGACTTTGGAGATTAGTCTCATCATTTGAAAATTGCTTGCCCTTAAAAAATAACTTCATTTTTGGAAAGAGGTGGAAGTCTGATGGTGCGAGGTTGGGTGAATAAGGGGGATGCGGTAGAATTTCAAAGCCACAGGAGTGTGCTTCCATTTTTTATTATTATTATTAAGGTTTTTCCATACGATACATATTGGGGGAAGAAAACAAACCAAAACATAAAACAAAATTAGGGAAGGGGGCAAGGAAGGACGGGAAAAAAAGGTTTGGGGACTTTGCTTCCATTTGGACAACATGTGAGTTGTGAATTGATGCATTGTCTTGCAGGAGGTGGATACCTTTGTTGAGCATGCCACGTCTCTTGGTTTTGATAGCCTCCCACTTTTTCCACAGCAGTGAAGCATAGTATACCCCAGTGATCATGGTACCCTTTGCTAGGAAATTCATCAATACTACTTTTGCTGGTCCCAAAATACCATGAGCATTACCTTGCCTGCTGAGAGTTGGGCACATGCCTTCTTTGGAGGTGGTGAGTCATGATGCTTCCATTGCATCAACTGGACTTTAGTCTCAGGATCATAGTGATAGACCCAGTTTTCATCCTGTCTGACCAGTCTGTTGAAAAGGTCCTCCTGGTTTCCATGGCACATCATCAATAGAGCCTGAGAGCATTTGACTCATTCCTGCTTTTGGAAAGGTGTGAGCATCTGGGGAACTCAGTGAGCGGATACCTTATGCATGTGAAATTGGTCTTGGATGATTTTTTTCCCATGGACCCCACACTCATCTTGATATTTTGGACTAGGTAGAAAAAGGTTACATGGCAATGGTGACCTCCACTTGCTGGATGGTGTGTTCATCAATAGCAGAGTGGGTTCGCCCTGTAATTGGAGCTGTTTGCACCGAAGTCCAGTCACATTTGAATTGATGATGCCAGTTCCTGACTGCTACATCATATGATGGGGAATCATCATCATAAACCTCTTTCATCACATCAAATGTCTTCTTTGGTTTGCGGCCCTTCAAGTAAAGGAACTTGATGACTAATCTGTATTCCACTGGGTCCAGTATCAAACCTCATACCACTTCAGTACCTGCAAAATCAAGACCATTATCAGTTCTGAGTTCTAAATGGCATGTAACCTATAGAGACTTATACAGGCCCAGCCAATGCGGGAAGCCGACCACGCCCACGCGTTGGGCGCCATGTTCCCAGGGGCGCTATCGAGCCCTGGCCCTACCTCCCATGCCATGCGCCCTGGCCCCGCCTCCCATGCAGCGCAGGAGGCAGGGCCAGGTTTGACCCCACTTCCCGCGCCTTGCACCCTGGCTCAGCCGGCCTGGCCTAGCCAGTGGGCAAGTTCTAAGCATGTTAAAAAATATATAGATCAACAGGCTTGGCCACACAATGGAAAAAATAATCAATGTGAAGAGGATAGCCTGCAAGAAGAAGTACCATCAGTTTTCTGACTAGATGTGCCATAATATATGCCTCAATGCTTCAAAATATCACTATGGTAAATATTCAAATTATTCTATTACTGCATTTGGAGGAAGAGGTGATGGTGATAGAGGAGGAGATGTGCTTGAGTCAATAGATTACGATGTATCTTATAGAGTCCCTATATTAATTATTTTCAGTTGGCATAGTAGGTGCCCCCGGTGGCGCAATGGGTTAAACCCTTGTGCTGGCAGGACTGCTGACCAACCAAAAGGTCAGCAGTTCAAATCCGGGGAGAGCTGGGTGAGTTTCCTCTGTCAGCTCCAGCTCCCCATGCGGGGACATGAAAGAAGCCTCTCACAAGGATGGTAAAACATCAGAACATCCGGGCATCCCCTGGGCAACATCCTTGCAGACGGCCAATTCTCTCACACCAGAAGCAACTTGCAGTTTCTCAAGTCGCTCCTGACATGAAAAAATTGCATAGTTATGCATAGTTTAATGAACAGTAAAAAAAAAAGTTCTGCACAGTTTAATGAACTATATAAACTGGCATAAAGTGCCTTTGATTATGTCTACAAATAAAGTGGACTCACCCTGTAACAACTGCAAGGAGTCTACATGACTTATAACAACAACAGCAACAACAACAACAGCAACACTTACCGTACCTGTCTCTCCTTAAGGCTCATAGCAGGGAACACAGTTAAAAACACATAATTATAAAACATTATGCAAACTACATATGGTGTATTAAATTTGATTTCTATGAAATACATTTGCTGAAATGCACAGAACAAAAATTAAAATACAATAAACACAAGACACGAGTTTAAAATTCATAGCTAAAAATTGACTGGGTAGGCCTGCTGGAAGAGATAGGTCTCAAATTGCGCTTAGGACCTCGTCAGATGAAGGCAGAGAAATGTCTTCTCTCCGCTTCTCTGCGATGCTGGCAAGGATATCCCTGGAGCCCATCACATGATGCAGGGCTACTTCTGGTGGGGCTCCGTGTTGCCAGCATGCCACCAGCATTGCAGCAGTGGAGGCTAGAGGAGTCAGGTGTACACGACTCCTCTGCTAAAAAAGGCAGAGGAGACAAAGAGGAAGCAGGGGACAGCAGAGAAATATCGTGAGAAGGCAGAGATGAACCCCAACAGTAGGGAACCCAGCCAGACGGATTCCCTACATTGCCCCATGATTTTTCCCACTTTTCCCTGCTTTACTAAAGGGCCACCTGACAGCTGATTTAGACCCTGCCTCATGTACAGAGGAAGAACTGTTTAAAGCTACAAACAATGCAGTTACTGTTGCCCGTTTTTGGTCTAAACAACCTTTATTTTACAAGTTTTAAACTTATTTATTATGCAATGCTTTTGACACAAAACAAACAAACAAACAAATAAAGCTGATTTACAAACAACAGGTTTTGCAGCAAAGGTATTGCTTCCAACCATTAATCCAGCACAAATGTACCCTGGAACTCAATCAACAGACCCAGTATTTTGAACTGAACACGCCTATCTGTATTTTATAATGTGTTTTATGAATACTGATGTAATTTAATAATAATTTTAACTGATTTATAGTGCACTGTACAACTTTTATATGTGTGTTTTTTGTAAGCCGCCCTGAGTCCCCTGTTGGGTGAGAAGGGTGGGATATAAATATTGTAAATAAATGGAATCACAGTTTACTTCCAGAAAACTCTGGAGTAATCCTGGTGCTATTGAGGTGAGGATGGCTGGATAGGGCTGGATCCCACCCAATCCTGTGCCCACATATCAGACAGACCTAAGCTATGCTGCCAGCTAGATATAGCTCCAAGGCAGAGCCTTGCTGTCGATGTCACTTCTGCAGATTACATGGCTGTTCACCCTGTTGTGACCTCAATGTCACCCACAAGGCCCTGCCAAGAAGTTGATTTTGTCTGGTGAAACAGTGGCAATGGTCTCAAAGTGCTGTTGGCTGAGCCTCCTGTCTGGTCTTGAAAAGGGCTGGGGTGGGGGGGGGGGGATGCTATCATGATGTATCCATGAAAACTCTAAATATCTGGATAATAGTTGTAGATACAGCCTTGTTCTGGCTAAGATTTATTTTGATAATTTTATTTCAATATTTATATTCCACCCACTATTAGAAGATTTTTGTTTTCCGTGAATGCATTTCTGACACAGGACTTGGATCTATGCCTGCGTTCTAGCTGCATATTATTAATACAGATGTGAATTAAGGATATCTGGATTTTGACAGTGATTGCATTACATCTTTGTCTTTTTTTCCTCTGGACCATTCCATGAGTAGACTGTCTGACTGTCTGACTGTAAAATGCCTATTTCTAGCTCTATGGCCAGTACACGGAGCAGCTCCCCAGTTTTTCTCCAAAGGAAGCCACTGAACTCCTGAGTGAGAAGACACCCCAACGCAATGGCCAAGGGCCCCTGAAGCGGAGCAGTCAGGCCGAAATCAAAGAAGAACGCTACTCCAAATGCCATGGTAGGATAAAGTATAGCCTTTTGTCCCCATAGGCATTTCTGATTGATAGAGGGGGCTGATGCACAAGTAAAAGATGTGTAAAGATGGACATAGTTAATTGTATATAGTGGCTATGTGTGGAATCAGAAGGGACACCATGAAATAACTAGAACAATTACAAGATATTGTTTTGGTTTTTATTTAGTGGTTTTCTCCCACTAGTTTGCCTATGAGGGATCTTTGCATAGAAACAAACAAATCCAAGTACATAAAACTTTCACAGGAAGAAATGTTGCATAAGTTAAGAGGTGGGAGCACTTGTCTTTTTCTCTTCCCACTGCTAGATATTTTCAAATGCCTCCCCCCAGCTCCTTCCTAAGAAATATGAAGCAGTTCTGGATCCTCCAACATGACTCCATGTCTTTCTTGGGATATAAACTAATCATTTCAGTAGGGTTCACTATTATTGGTAGTTTCATGGATCCATGCAAAGTTTGAAGACATATCCCCCTCAGGTATGGGGGTATTACTTGGCTTGTTCTTCTGAAATATTTTGTTCTTATATGTTGTTCTTATGTGTCTTCAAGTCATTTCATAGGGTTGTCTTGTCAAGATTTCTTCACAGAGGGCTTGCCTTTGCCTTCTTCTAAGAGTGTGACATCCCAAGATCACCCAGTGGGTTCCCTTGGCCAAGGAGGGATTTAAACCCTAGTCTCCAGATGCATAGTCCAAGGTTCAAATCACTACACTATGCTAGTTGTAGAGTGTATATTATATATTTGAGTGTCCCTATTTGCATAATGTAATAATGCTGTATGATTTTGGTCAGTCATTCCTCACCATGCATTCATTTTCTTAGGGGAATTATTAGAGATAAGAGGAGAAGAAAGAAAAGGCATGTTCTGTCAAGAAAAGCACTTTTAGAACCCACTGATCTCTACTGATTTAGCAGAAAGAGATATGAGTACAGAAAGATGACAAAAATGTTGTCTTGATTGGTTCATTTCCCAAAAGTTTCTTTTGACTCATGCTATTGTCTAAAAGATTTCTTTCCTCCACAGCCTGTGCTAAAAGCATCCAGAAATATTTAACCAAAAAGCTAGGGGAAGACTGGATATTCTTAGTTCTCCTGGGGCTTGTTATGGCACTGGTGAGCTGGGGAGTGGATTATGCCAGTGCAAAGAGTTTGCAAGGTAAGTGGGCTCACACACTAAACCACGAGCCTCTTATAGTTCTCTTCTATTGTCCAAAATCAGAGAAGGGCACATGTGGTAGTCTAGAGGGCCACAGTAAACCCAAAGAAGACTTGGGAGCCACCTCCCTCAACCCACCTGACTTTTGTCCTCAAAGGCAGTTCATTTCACAAGACAGAGGAGATGAACTGCCCTGCAAAAAAGAGAGTCCCTCACTCTCAAATATTCTGTTGACCCAAGGGTCCTTGGCAAGGAATTAGCTTCTCCCACACTCCAGCTGATTTGAGGGCAAGTTGCCTGTGAAGAGGATGGCTAATGTGCCCTGATGAAAAACAGCATGGGTTTGATGTCCTCTGGATCAGTTTGCCAGTCTCTGTGACGAATCAAGGGAGGGGGCATTGGGGCAATCCCAGCACCATGCACCCCGTAACCCACCTCGCGGGCAGCCCGTGCTTCCACATCAGTTGTGGGGAAGTGTCGCCACGCAGCTTCCCCTCGCAGTAACCCCATTGTCCCTAATGGAACACGGGGAGGCTTCCATGTTGAATGAATGAATGATTCAGTCAACAGATCAGACAATGTTGGTAGTACAGCGTGTAGAATGCTTCCACCCTAGTTGAGCCACAGAGCCCCGCTAGAAGTGACGCTATGTTGTGTAATGGACAGCGTGGGGCTCCGTGGTTAAAAAAAAAAAAAGCAAAAAAACTTCAGATTTGGTTTGGTGATTTGGGGTGCTGATTCAGAAAACTGCTTTGGATAGACCACATCAGCTCTAGTTTCTGATACAGAACATATGCCATCCAGTAGTCACCATCTGCCCACCTACAGAAATTCATATTTCATGATCTAAAGCTGATGTGGTCTGTGCAGTTTTCTGAATCAGCATCCCAAATAACCCCAGGAACAGGCCTAAAAACGAAGACACCAAAAAAAATTGGTTAGGGTGTGTTATTATCCGTAGTAATGGTGAGGCCACAGACCATATTTTAGATCTTGCGGACCACCTGGTGGTCCATGGACCACAGATTGGGAACCACTGATTTAAAGATATGATTTTAGATCTTGCTTCTGCTGACCTTTGCCATTTTTTCTCCCTGCAGCTTACAAATGGATGTACCGAGAACTTCACCCAAGCATCCCTATGCAGTTCCTGGCCTGGGTCACATACCCCCTCATTCTCATCCTCTTTGCTGCACTTTTCTGCCAGCTCGTTTCTCCGCAGGCTGTGGGTGAGGAAAGCTAGGGATGGGAAGCTAGACCTGTCTCTCTATCTTAACCTCAAATGATCTAGTAGAGAATGATTCTTTCCCCCCGCCAACCCAGGTTTATGCAGTCACCTGCTAACACCTCAATTCCATTTCTGAAATAACAAAATTACAGTCAAAGGGAGCTGATCATCCCAAATGGCATTTGAAGCCTATGGGGAGGGTATGTTGTGAGAATACTTTATTTACAGTCAAGGAACAATTTAATTTCCCCTTTTCTTTAGAACGCTTACTATCCCTATATGACTACAACTAGTCTGAGTTTCAATAACATGAGTTTAATATGGGCCATATGTGTAACTTTTCTAGGTTCCTTGATATTGGTTTGTGTTCCTTTCCTCTTTCATGGCTCCTTTTCTTTACTGTGTTTTTTTCTACCTTTTTCAGGCTCTGGAATCCCTGAGCTGAAAACAATCATGAGAGGAGTCGTACTCAAGGAATATCTCACACCTAAAGCATTTTTGGCCAAGGTTGTCAGCCTCACTGCTGGCCTAGGAAGCGGGATACCAGTTGGGAAAGAGGTGAGCTTAGTGCTGCATGGGGATTAGTAAGGAAAGAGAAGAGCCTGCAGTAGCCGGGGCCAAGGAAGCAGAGGAGTATTTTATCATGCAGTTTCCTAGGGCTGGGTTCTTAAGCAGGTTTTAAGGATTGCTTAAAGTCCCAGGTGTTTTTGCAGTACTCCAAGTCCCACCTCACCCTTCTTCCAATGAAAATAATAATAATAATAATAATAATAATAATAATAATAATAATAATAATAATTATTATTATTATTATTTATTTATTTTTAACCCGGGCACTATGAAAGCTCTCCCAAAGCTGGAGCATCATTATTCCTTAACACAAGCCCACAGCCACAACATTTTTCCAAAAATGGGTTGAACACCAGGAAGAATTCCTCTCTTGCATTCTGGAATATGATCTGGTTAAGCCCTTCGGGGCCACTGGGTCCAGGGGAACTTGGCAAGATCATAGCTATAGAGTCGCTGCTGCAGCAGCTGAAGAGGAAATCTGAGGTTTTAGTAATTGAAAAACAATTTTTAAAGTTATTTTCTCCCTTGAAAGTACAGTGCTCCTTTGGTATCTGCTGGGATTTGGTACCAGAGCACCAATGAATAGCAATACTGGTCAATATTCAAGTCTCAGACTATATTATTTGATAGTCAAATGGTGTGCCTTATATAAAATGGCAAAAATCTAGGTTTGCTTTTGGGATTTTTTAAAAAGATTCAAGCCTTCAGTGGCAGAATCCAAAGATACAGAATTCATGAATATGGAGGAACGATGGTAATCCCCTCTAAGACCATTAGCAATGGAGGAGAGGCTCTCACAGACATACATTAAGATAATTTTAAAAATCTATTTGGCAGTAGTGGGAAAAAGAGCTCTAGGGTCAGATAAATTTACGATTGTATTTGTCATTATAATACTGACTAATCAAGCAACCTAAACATACGCATCTCTGAAATTGATTAAAATGTTTTTCTGTTTAAAGCAGGCATGGGCAAATGTCGCTCCTCGAGGTGTTTTGGACTTCAATGGCCACAATTCCTTACAGCAAGTATGTTGTTAGTAATTGTGGAAGTTGAAGTCCAAAATACCTGGAGGGCCAAAGTTTGTCCATGCCTGCTTTAAAGCACGTCTTGATTGCTTCTTCTGCTGCTATCGCTATAATTTGTTTAAATCAGATTTTTGAAAAGACAAACATAGTGTAGTCCCTTGATTACTTAAACAACCTGCAAAGTGATCCCAGAAATTTGTTGTTGGTGATGCAGGTTGTGACTGTGTTTGCTCTTTGTCCCTGCAAAAAAGCAGAGGAATGGGAAGAAACTATATGCATGGCAAGACTTGGGGAAAGGGCAGATATAGGATCAAAGCAATGGAAACAGGGAAGTCAATGAAGGCAGAACTGGAAGGAGAATTCTGGATGATCATGGGAAAGAAGGCAACGCCAGAAGGAGAAATCGTAAGAAAGCAGACAGTGAGCATCAAAGGTGCCCGTGATCAGGAGCATCAGAGGCATATTGGATGGAAAACCAATAAATTGCAGGTCAGATTACGATGCACTGGAATTGGGAGTCTAGTCCTTCTTTCTGTATTTTATTACTTAATTTTAACCCCAATTGCCCCCCCCGCCCCAAATCTATTTTCTGGAATTCTTCACTACAGCAGGATCTCCCAAAGGCAGGATTCGGGTGCATACTTGAGAAAAAAGAAAGGTGGGCCAAGATTCAGTAGTGCTTTTTAAGACAATGAGGTTGGAAAGGGAGAGAAACAGGTCAGAGGAGCAGTTAAGGTTGGCAGTGGTTCTCAACCTGTGGGTCCTCAGATGTTTTGGCCTTCAACTCTCAGAAATCCTAAAAGCTGGTAAACTGGCTGGGATTTCTGGGAGTTGTAGGCCAAAACACCTGGGGATCCACAGGTTGAGAACCACTGGGTTAGGGCCTCGATTTGTTTCTGTTTGAACATGAAAGAGATTTAAATGCTGCTTCTCATCTCCTCCCCTTCTCCCCGTCATTCTTTCTCTTTGCAGGGCCCCTTTGTGCACATTGCTAGCATATGTGCTGCTGTTCTCAGCAAGTTCATGTCCATCTTTTGTGGTGTATATGAGGTAAGTGTTCTGCATGCTCCATCTGGTTTTCGAGAGAGACTGTGAGGTGGAAGAGAGCATCAGGGATGTAGACTATTGGTGAAGAGGCCAGACTTGGAACAAATTAGTAAATTAGAAAATTAAAAAGTGGCCAGTAAGTGGTGAAATGATCTCTCCACCTTCTTCCTGGTTGTGTGGCCTCCTCTGTTCATGTATCTAGCTGGGAGTGGAGATGGCAACAACACAGGTATGATAAATCCCCTTTTTCCTGTGCTGATGAGCTCAGGGAAAGGTTGATGGTGGCAGTGTCCCACGTGAATGTTGGACTGGTTCAAATCAGACCTGATGCAGCTGTCCACACAACCCTGAAGCTGTGTGATACTCTGGATCACCCCCTTACCGTGAAGCAGAACAAAGCCATTTTGACCTGGTCTAACCTGCAATACTCAATGGATGTGGTGAAACATTATGAAGACAACCAGGAGTCAGCTCAGAATAAGCATGTGTTGTCATGCCCATGTAGACTCAGCCAAAGTTATAGCTTATGGCAGCTAGCAGTAAATCAGAGTTGTCACCTTCCCCCTTGGCTGTATTTGTCTTACAATGACCTTGGGCCCTTCTACACAGCCATAAAACCCAGAATATCAATGCAGAAAATGGCACAATATCTGCTTTGAACTGGGTTATCTGACTCCACACTGCCATATATTCCAGTTCAAAGCAGAAAATGTGGGGTCTTATTCAGCTATGTGCAAGGGAACTAGTTGCTTAAATTTCCAAACCTGTTTAGGTTTCAAAATGTCAGTTTTTCAGAATTGCATTGGGGCTCAGGTCCCATCTACACTGCCATATACTGCAGTTTGAACTGGATTGCATTGGTCAGTGCAGACTTATATAATTCAGATTGAACTGGGTTGAGCTGGATTATATCAGTCTACACTGCCATATAATCCAGTTCAATGCAGATAATCTGCATTCTGAAACTGTATTATATGGCAATGTAGATGGGGCCACAGAGTCCTTGTTGCAGTTGTTAGCTATTTTTATATCAGTGAAATTATATCAACCTAAGGATCAAATTCAGTTTCTGAGAAGTTTGGGGTGTTGCACTCTAGGCATGGGTGGAGCCTAAACAAAAAGGGGTAGAGCCAAAAATACCAGTATATTTTGGTGTAAAAATCATATAGCCAGTAATTAAACTTACTGGGTGCTTCCAGACAGCCAAGAAATCTGTACCAAAGTGGGTTTTAAAAATTCGCTTTGGTGAGAATTACCACAAGCCCTCCCAAATGTACCCCAGAAAAGTAAATAAAACTTACCTGGGCCTAGCAATTGCGTGACACGGTCCCCGAGCCCAATCCACACAGGGGCCACACCTAGTAAAACCCGGATCTTTCCTTTAGAAACAGATCTTACCAGGTGTTTAGTTCATTTGTGTATTCTGAATTTGTTCCAAATTAATTTGGTTTTACCAGAGGCATCATTTAGATGCCATCGGCAAAACTAAGACAGATCCCCCTAAGAGAAAGAGAGAAATGTGAACTTTTTTAAATAGTGGGGGAAATAATACAAGCATAGGAAACCAACCACTTTATATAAATATTGAGCAGCGGTAAATAACTATGATTGGTTTTATCAGAGCAACTGTATCAGTAGCAAGTCTCAAGACATGTATGGATGGCTGGGTGACTTTAAAAGTAGAGATAAAAATCTATATATTATAAACTGCTATAACTTGAAGCTGGCTGTGGCATTAGAATGAAATTGCTTCTAACACTGGCTGTGAAACTATAGAGACAGGCGCTCTCTAACCATGGCTGGCTTTGTGGCTGGCAGCTCAATACCATTCCAGTGTCTGGTAACAAGAGCCAAAAAGAATGTATTGTATAAAGTATGTAAGAAATCTAAACAATAAATGAATAAATAAAATAAATGGCAGACTACATTGAAGGCTAGTATAACAATAAGAGTTTATTGGCATACAGGAAACGGCTGAGTTATGGTAGATGTTTCACACCAGATCCATCCATTGTCCCAAAGGCTGGGCTGCTGTAGCTGTGAAAGAAGGAAGGTCTTGCCGTTGGCTTTTGCTTTGCTTTGGAGGAAGAGGAGACTAACGTTGTGGCTGTGCTGCCTCTAACCCTGGCATGCGGCTGGGCTTTCTGTTCCAGAACATACACAGGCAGCTGGAACTCCTGGTGGCAGCTTGCGCAGTTGGAGTTGGATGTTGCTTCGGGGCTCCCCTTGGAGGCAAGTGTATTCTTGTGTTCATACATACAGCATTTATGATCCAGGCTGAGAAGGACTCTGGAGAGGAAGCCACGTTTCTATGCCATTGGCATAATTTCTGGCCTTGCAATGTGTTTTCTCATAACCGGACAGAGAAATGAAAGGTACTAAAGGACATCCTGTAGGAAATAGAAAGAAGTTGTGATGTAAGGAGGCTTAATTTCATGGGCAGGCAGCAAGTGACGTCCGGCTCATCTTCACTGGCCCAATATGTTGGGTGACTGTGGTTTTCATTCCAGATGATGTTTTGTGATTTCAGGTGGTTTAGACCCTCTCCCAAGGCTTTCTGATTTCTTATCATATAAGATTCTTAAAGGCAAAAATATATAGATCCATACTATACATAAGAACCTGTTTGAGAATTGATAAAAACCACATTCTAAAATATCACATGGTACAGTGGCGAGAATTACCAGTTAGTGTGTGGTACACTTTCAGAGTGCAAATGGGATTGGATGAGTGAACATTTCCCCTAGTTATAAGAAGAAGGTAATGTTTCTGGTTCAGTATCGTCACGCACCCATTCCCCGACTGTAGATAGATACTAGCATGGCATTGAGAAGAGATCTATTTTTAAACTGAATAAAAAAAATTAAGCAAAGATAAAACTTAACATAGCTATACTCAACCTCATAATCACCAACTATAGCCTCTGAATATCCTTTTACACTTGATGTTCCTTCACTTTTGAAAACCCAGTTCCTAGAACCCAGAAAGAATTCTGCATCTATAAAGGCTCAGGCATGGGCCTGACTGCTTGCATGATGAACCCAGCTTTGCTTAACATCGTTTTCTGTTAGTGTAGTGAAGCTTATGCATAAGAGACAAATGAGACAGAAACTCCTCCTGGCATACAGAATATGGTTCAGTGGGTATAACTTGTGTACTTAGATAACCTGAATCAACTATTCTATGTTGTTACCTTCCAATTCTGTCACTCACTCCTCCTTTTCCTCTCTGTTTCTGTGTCTCATTTTGTGTGTATGTCTATCTCTCTTTCCCTCCTCTCTCATACGTATCTCTTCCACCAGTAGCAGCCATATTATTACACAGATGTCCTGACTGTGGGATGTGCAGTGGGGGTTGGCTGCTGCTTTGGAACACCACTTGGAGGCAAGTGGCTACTGGCTATTG
This sequence comes from Anolis carolinensis, assembly GCF_035594765.1. Classification (NCBI taxonomy): domain Eukaryota; kingdom Metazoa; phylum Chordata; class Lepidosauria; order Squamata; family Anolidae; genus Anolis; species Anolis carolinensis. The sequence continues at coordinate 216,623,077 of NC_085842.1, read as the reverse complement.
TCTAACTTTTCATCGGAAGCATGACACCTTTAACCCCTACCCTCCCTGTCTCTATCCATCTAGTCTCCATCTCCCCAGATTATTTGTCTAGACATTTGCCATCCACAGTTTCCTTAAAAATGCATTTGATGTTGGATGACTGGTGATGAGCACATCCTCTACCTTAAGTGGTGTTGAAACCACTGTGAAAACTCCTGTGATTTCTCTTCATGCTGTTCCAATAGCATGTTTGATCTTAGAACCAGATGAACAAAACCAATTTTGAGTTTCTGAAATGCTGCACAGTTAACTATAATAACAGACTTATACATGAGCTTGACTTATATAGGAGTATTTGGTAGGTTCCATTAAAACTTAGCAGTTTTCTTCAATATAGGGATTTCGGAATGTTCCTGGAGAGTAGATTGTTTCTTCCATTTCTTCGCCTGCAGTGTGCAGCATTTTAGATGTACTTTGTAATGCATTTTTCCCAGTTTATACTGGATAACAGGGAGATTCAAAGGTTCATCTGGAGCTGTTTGTAAAATGCAACCCACTGAATAGCAGATCCTGAAGAGAAAAGGTTCCTTTCATAGAAACAGAGTTGGAAGAGACCTTGTGGGCTATCCAGTCCAACACCCTGCCGAGAAGCAGGAAAATTGCATTCAAAGCACCCCCAACAGATGGCCATCTAGCCTCTGCTTAAAAGCCTCCAAAGATGGCCACCACTACACTCCGGGGCAGAGAGTTCCACTGCTGAACTGCTCTCACAGTTAGGAAGTTCTTCCTCATGTTCAAGTGGAATCTCCTTTCTTGTAGTTTGAAGCCATTGTTCTGCATTCTAGTCTCCTGGGCATCAGAAAACAAGCTTGCTCTCTCCTCCCTATGACTTCCCCTCACATCTTTATACATGGGCCATCATGTTTTCTCCCAACCTTCTCTTCTGTAGGCTAAACATGCCCAGCTCTTTAAGCCGCTCCTCATAGGGCTTGTTCTCTTGTTCCCTTGATCATTTGAATCACCCTCCTCTGGACACCTTCCAGCTTGTCAACATCTCCCTTCAATTGTGGTGCCCAGAATTGGACACCGTATTCCAGGTGTGGTCTGACCAAGGCAGAATAGAGAGGGAGCATGACTTCACTGGATCTAGACACTAGACTTCTATTTATGCAGGCCAAAATCCCATTGGCTTTTTTTGTGGTTGCATGACATTGTTGGTTCATGTTTAACTTGTTGTCCACGAGGACTCCAAGAAGGAAACTATTATATTCAAGTAAATTGGGAGTTCAACCTGAACTTTTCCCTCACAACCTATCTCTATCCCCTTTGTAAACTCTCACTGGTTGAATGCAAGGTACTTGTTCTGTGTTGCATGTGTGTGTGCACAGTCATGTATTTTTGAGAGCCTCTCTTTTACCCACAGGTGTTCTCTTCAGCATTGAAGTCACATCCACCTACTTTGCTGTCCGTAACTACTGGCGTGGATTCTTTGCAGCTACATTCAGTGCCTTTGTTTTCCGAGTCTTTGCTGTCTGGAATAAAGATGCAGGTAAAAGACAAACAATTTTCAGCCCTCGCTGCTACTGTCCCATCCTCTCCTCTCCTTCCCTCCAACCTCCAGGGTTGGCACTGCAGATAACTTTACAAGGTCAAAAGGGTGATATGGAAATTCATTTCACCCCTGTTAGTTGCACTGTCTTGGTCCCTCATTTACCTACACAGCAGACAAATGGCAGCTCTCAGATGAGCTTAAAATCAGTTCTTGCTTTGCTTTGTTGGCTCGCTAGATTGCTCTTTTGTATTACAAATGCCTTTCCTCTGCTTTCATCTCTTATTTGTGCTGCCCCTATTTTATGACTTTATGTGAAACAGACCTACTTTCCAATGGCGGCAACAGTGAGGTCTTTTGTATTCCAGTGCTCCTGAGGCTATATAGATTTCACTCCTGTCCAAAAACATATAAGAACATTAACGTCACCCGCTCTTTAAAGTGTGGTGCTCAGAACGTAGGCAGAGCTCAAGGGAGATATATAATACTTTCCATGCTTGCTTTCTGCTTATGCATTGAGATCACATTGTCTTTTGATGTGCCTTCCACAACCACCTTTGGGCTACTGATTTCCAGTTCTCTCGTGTTCATTTTCTTCATTCTAGTAATTCTTCCTGTCGCTTTTCTCAATTTGCAGTCACCATTACAGCTTTGTTCAGAACAAACTTTCGTATGGATTTCCCCTTTGACCTACAGGAGCTGCCAGCTTTTGCTGTAATAGGGTAAGTTCAAAGGGATGTAGTTAATTGCAATAGAGGTATAATAGAAGGTGAACCACACTGGAAATTTCTTCCCACAAAACAGAGTTACTACCTGCGTAGAATTCTTTAGAGGTTTCAAGTTAGGCAAAACATATTCACCATCCTGAAGCTTTGAGATATTTTACAATGACTCAATTCAGAGCAGGAGCATTGTCTTGCTTCTGTAATGAGACCTTATGCTTACAGTGCACTCTAGGGAGACCAAGTGCAAAGGAGGGCCAATAGGGACTAGATCAGTGGTTCTCAACCTGTGGGTCTCCCAGATATCCCAGCCAGTTTACCAGCTGTTAGGATTTCTATTAGTTGAAGGTGAAAACATCCGGGGACCCACAAGTTGAGAAACACTGGGCTAGATCCTTATACCTTTTTTCTAGGAGGGTGCAATGTGTTCTATAGTGCTGAGGAAAATATCTCTCTGATATATGGGGTTTAATAGCACAGGAGTCTTGCTGTCCTTCTTTACAATTGCAGCTGTCTGGTTAGGTTACACTGCCTTAGAGGCTCCCACTTATTTGTCCAGGGTTAGATGATGGAAATGAACAGCTGAAGTCACTGTAGAAGCCAGCTGGTTACAGTTGACCAATTGAAAATTATGGGTTGTTTTCAATGTGAAAATGTGGCATTGGCATCAATCTATTAGAGCAGTGGTTCCCAACCAGTGGTCCACAAGAACTAAAATATGGTCCACAGCCTCACCTTTACTACAACGTTGCAACGAGAGCGAATGGTCTCGTGAAACCCTCTTATAGTGCTGAGGCAGTGGGATGTCAGGAGGGGAGAGGCTGACTACCCATGAAAGGCATGACAACAAACCTCCTGACTGCTGCTTCTCCTCCTCCTCCCTCATTTTTAGGCCAGTTCATGGGGTTATTTGGGGTGCAGATTCAGAAAATTGCATTGGATAGACCACATCAGCTCTAGATTATTAAATATGGTTTTCTGTGGGCAAGCAGACGGCGACTGCTGGATGGCATATGTTTTGTATCAGAAACTAGAGCTGATGTGGTCTATCCAATGCAATTTTCTGAATCAGCGCCCCAAATAATATGCATTATATACAGTGGAGTATTTTTTCTACAGCTCTACTTAGGGTGTCTTGAAAGGGTCATAGGGCACTGTGGGAAACAGGATGCTGAAGTACACACAGACCCTTCATCTAATCCAAGAGGGTTTAGAAAGAAAAATGAGTAGAGGACTAATTTCTCTTTTTCCATTTCTTCTACCATAGGATCTGTTCTGGATTCATGGGAGCATTTTTTGTTTATTTCCATCGTCAGGTGGTTTTGTGTGTCCGTCGGCACACAGCTCTGAGTCAGTTCCTAACCAAATAGTGAGTATGTTTTTTCAGAGTTAGTCTGGTTTTGACTTCAAGGTTGCAAGCATTTCCATTATACCAACAGACTTTTTTTTCTGTATAAAGGCCAGTAAGACTATGTGTGAAATAGTGATATAACTTCTGCAAAAGATCAGATGCGGTTTCAGAGTCTGACAGCTTAGATGCAGTTCAGAGTTTGGAAAAACACTGGAGTCAGATGCAGTCGAGAAGGGGGAAAAAGAGGGGACGTTGGAGCAACAGGCTGTGTCTCCGTGTGCAACTACAGATGTTTTGGAATCCAGCAGCTCTGATAACATAAGCTCATCCAGGGGAGAAGTTAACTTGGATACACAATCAAGATTGGCTCAGAGGGGGGAAGGATTCAGTTGCTGAAAATCACAAAGGCTTCGTGAGGGAGATAGATGAAACAGGGCCCCTCAAAGTCAAAATAATGTGTTCATGCTTTATAGTCCTTAAAGCAGAGGAAGCAGTGAAGGGATTTTAGATCTAGCAATGTCGCTGTCTTTATGAAGTCTCCTAGCCTCGTTCTTCGTTCAAGCCAAGAGTCAAGTTCATATACTGGTATCTTGTTCCATGGAATATTTTGGGATTCATGTTCATCTTATTTTCCTGGTTTTCTGGATTTTGCCTAGAGATTCATGTTCCAGTTTTAAGCTCTGTTTTGTATTTATTCTGCCTTTGGATTGTTTCCTGTGATCAGTTTGAACTGGCATTTTGCTTGTGGCTTTTGCCTTCTATATTAACTCTTGGATTTTACCCTTTTTATATATGCTTTCTTAATCTTTCACGCTTGATTTCTTGGTGGGTGCTGTGAGCAAGGTGAAACCCTGCTGAGGTGCAACACCCACTGCCTCAGAGTGCGGTGGAAGCTCCTTCCTTGGAGGCTTTTATACAAAGGCTGGATGGCCATCTGTCAAGGGAAGTTTGATTGTGCTTTTCCTTTATGGCAGGGGGTTGCACTGGATGGTCCATGCAGTCTCGTCCAACTCTATGATTCTAATGCCCCAGAGGCATAAGAGGCTTTAAAAGGGGGGATTGATAGTTAGCCAACTTAGCAGTGGAGGTACTTAGTTACCCGTCTCAGGAGATCAGTTATCCCTCTCCAGGCCAATTATGCCTCTGGGGTGTTTTTGACAGCGCCCAGCCCCTCCTTCCAAATTTTAAATGCGCTTTAGCGGGGCGGATGCCTATAAAGTATTTTGCATTCCAAAGAGCCAATGTTGCCATGTTGCTGTGTGGTGTGGTTTACAGTGGGTGCTTGCTGAAGCACATTAAAAGCGCTTTAATTCAAATTGTCCCCCTGCTGTGTTTTAAACTCCTTAATTCACGCTGCATCACTTAAAGCTGCATTAAATGGTCAGTGTAGATGTGCTTCCAGTCTTGCTTTTCTCTTCGCATTTTCCACATGCCCTGTGGATATCAAATAAAGTCACTGCATATTTCCATGATTAAAAAAACATACACAGCAAAGAGTCTGTGTAAACAGAAGGAATGAATGAAGCATTTGGGGTTCTATCATACAACCCTTACCCTATTGCACAAGGACATTTTTCCTTTTTATCTTCTATTGTTTAGCAGCAGGGCCTGTTTCACTGAAATGAAGAAGACAACAGAATTTTGTGTTATATTACATGCAATTCTTTTTCTTCCTGCCGAATATTTTCCACCTTTACTAGTATGAAAATTATGGGAACAGAGTGCAAGCAAGTAGTCCATTTCTGTTTGTGATATCAGTTACTTCAAAGCATTGAATAGTGTCTGGGCATCAATAAAGTTTTGGCGGATTAACAATTTTGCATTCAAGACAAGCAGTGATGTCTCAAAGGGCTCCATCGCCCAACATACTCAAAATATAACATTTTGATCATTTGAGTAGCTTGCTGTAAATTTCCACAGAGCACAGAATCATTCACATGAGAATGGACCTCTTCCTACACACTGATGCCCTGTTTCTTGAGAAAGGTCCTTACAGATTTTACCTTGTTCTTCTGTTTAATAGTATATCATCACAATTCCCTTTCAGAGTCCACTGGCCATTTGCATTATAATCCAGCTAATTCTGTGTCCTTTTCTGTCTTAGTCGGCTCGTATATCCAGCGGTTATAACCTTTGTGATAGCATCCCTGACATTCCCCCCAGGATTTGGACAGTTTATGGCTGGAGAGGTGAGAATGCTTTCTGTTTGTGTACTTATATATTATTTATAACATGTCTTTATCACTTCAGCTTCTAGGATATTGTAAAACACACACACACAATTGAAGTGTTTTCTTTTAAACAAATTGCTTTTGGCGGAGGCCAAAAGTAGGCACTAGACAGAGAACGATGGTCCATTTTATAGGAAGGGGGAGGTTTGAATGAGTGTATGTGAAATATGCACCTGATGTCATTTCCTGCGCCTGTCACAGCTGTTTCAGATTCTTTGAAAAAAAAAACCTCTGCAATTAGGAGCTCCAACCTCACCCACACTTCCAGGATATAATGAAGTGGTCTGGGTTGGAGCCTCAATTCCTTTTTTTGCCACAAAGCAGCATGTTTAAAAGGATATTGACTTCGGACCGAACTTTCAATTTCATCTCTTTCAAGATATAGTTCTCTCAGCAGAACCCATCTCCACCTATAGAACAGTTCTTCCATCTACTTGATGTCTGGCAAGCTTTAGCCTTTTACGTTGAAAGAACAGCTTCTTTCTGGAAGACAACTTGGCTATTTATACAATACCAAAAGGATATGGCAGGTCTTCCTCTCTCCACCCAGATGCTTTCGGGTTGGATTGTGGCAGCGATTCGCTTAGCATACCAGTTAGCTGGTCAAGACCTACCTGGCAATGTGATAGCCCATTCCACTAAGGCAGTGTCAACTTCCATGGCATTTCTGAGGGTCGTTCTGTTGGGTGGCCATTTAGGCTACCCGGACACCTTCGTCCCCCATTATAAATTGGATGTTCAGGCCAAAAGAGTGGGGGGCTGTTCTGTTCTCGGCATTCACATGACACCCTCCTTTGCTAAAGGTAGCTTGCTAATCTACATCAGGTGTGTATTTCACAGACACCATGAAGAAGAAGTAATGGTGGCTTACCCGTAACCAAGTTTCTTTGAATGGTGATCTGTGAAATTCACACAACCCATCCATCCTCCCCACTTTTGTCATGCTTCTGTTCTCAACTGTTGCTTTGCTTCACCAAAACTGAGGCTCCAACCCAGACCACCTCATTATATCCTGGGAGGGTGGGCGGGGTTGGAGCCCCTTAATTGCAGAGCTTTTTACAAAGAATCTGAAACAGCTGCGATAGGTGCAGGAAACTACATCAAATGCAAATTTCACAGATCACCACTTGAAGAAACTCGGTTACAGGTAAGCAACCATTACAACTCTGTCTAGTGCCCCCTTTTGGCCTCCACCTGTATAATGGAACTTTACCAACAAATCTAATGTAATAAAAATGAACAGCCATAATAAAATAAAGTACAATTTACAAGTCAAAAAATAGCTCTTGCTGAATTTCAGTGGCTTTTGGATCTTTTACTTTTTTCCAAAAAATTGTTCTTTTCTTTTGGCAAGAGACTCCCTGCTCATTGCATTATCTCCTTACAGTTGATGCCCAGAGAAGCCATCAGCAGCCTCTTTGATAACTACACTTGGGTAAAGCATACAGAGGACCCTGCAATCCTGGGGAAGTCTGCTGTTTGGATCCATCCCAAAGTCAGTGTGTTTGTCATCATCCTTCTCTTTTTCCTCATGAAGGTAGGGAGCCTATTTGACTTGTTCTAGGTAAACGCCCTTTCCCACCATGTTAGCCATTTTCCTTTGGCAGAGCAAAGACATGTGGACTCTACTTTTGTTCACAGAAAGACATCTAGGGTATCAGTTCCATGGGCAATTGTATCATTAAAGCCAGGTATGGCTTTTAGTTTTGTTCAGGCCAATTGAAGAAGCTTAATTGGATGGTACAAACGTAGACCTCAGATTCTTGACTCTCCACAGTATTTGTAGCAATAATGAGAGCATTCAGTAATAATGTGCTTACGTCCATATAAATCACTTATTCTGGAAAAACATGGGCTTACATCCTGTTGGTTAGTCCCAATTAGAGTAATCAGTTGTTGAAGAGCAATGGGTTCAGCATGTCTCCTATAATCAAAATTGAAATAAGATTAAGGCCATAATATTTCCCTGGAATTATATGAATCATCTCAATTAGGACATTTCCTATCTACCGTGTTTCCCCGAAAATAAGACAGTGTCTTATATTAATTTTTGCTCCCAAAGATGCTCTAGGTCTTATTTTCAGGGGATGTCTTATTTTTCCATGAAGAAGAATTCACATTTATTGTTGAACAAAAAAAAAAAAAGAACATTTATTATATACTGTACAGTAGTTGTCATCACAAACCAGCATAAACAGACAAACTGAATCCTGTCAATAATTTCTTGTTACTACCATTATTTCCATGTACAACACTCTATGGTACGTACATTTACCAATCCTGCATGCTCTGGTGTTCTGTTTGGCAGGCATGCTTCCAAACAAAAACTTTGCTAGGTCTTACTTTCGGGGGAGGCCTTATATTTAGCAATTCAGCAAACCCTCTACTAGGTCTTATTTTCTGGGGATGTCTTATTTTAGGGGAAACAGGGTATATCTATCTATCCTTATTTCTGTCAATGACCAGCAAAATCAAAGAGTAAAAGATAAGTAAAACATACATTTAGGCATTAAAATTTAAAAGAAGAGTTAAGACACAATATGTGAAAAGCAGTATTTAAAATTGCATGTTTGAATAACAGTGATAAAAGCGAATATAAAATAATACAACCTCCTAAGGTTTGTGAACAAGCGTTTAATGAATGAATTATGTTGGCTTTGACTCGGTCCGGATTAAGGTTTATGTGCAAGGTTTTTGTGGACAAATGGTTTAAGTATTTTATTGTACTGTTTTAAATGTATTTATTGTATTATGCTAAATTGATTGTTTTAATTGTCTATGTTTTATTTTTTGTACTATATACGGCATTGAATTTTGCCAGATTGTGAGCCGCCCTGAGTCCCTTCGGGTGAGAAGGGCGGCATAGAAATGATGGAAATAAATAAATAAATAAATAGGAGTGTGACAGCATCCTGCTCTGGCAAGCTATTGCTGCTGCACAAAAACGAGAAACGTTAGCTGTGATTTTAGAAGACTGGTCAGCCAAAAGATAACCAATATGAAAACTTTTAAGTCTTCCTGGTAAACTTTGTAAATTTGGATGAATAAAATGTTGCTGATGATCTCAGTAGAAAGAACAATGTAATAAAATGTACCCCATAGTTTCCACTGCCACAGTCTCCACTGCTACAGTCTCCACAGGGACATAGGCATTTGCAATATGGTATGTTGTTTATCTTCCCTCCAGTACTGAAGAAGAGAACACATTGAATTTAGTCAAAGTGAACACTTTCCTGTATTTTGGGATGATTAGATTACTTAGGTACTCTGCAGGAAAAAGAGCCCTCCCATTGTCTTTAAAAACTGGGAAAATAGAAGCTAAGTCGATGTAGTTTTGCAACTCAGTGTCCCAGATACACAGCCAATTACTTTCTTCGGCTTTTTTGTGAAACCCATAGTTCTGTGCATTTTGTGAGAATCCAAGTTTTCGGACAGTAGTTCCCAACCTGTGGGTCCCCAGATGTTTTGGCCTTCAACTCCCAGAAATCCTAAACTGGTAAACTGGCTGGGATTTCTGGAAGTTGTAGTTAAGAACCACTGTTTTAGGACTTTCTCCACCTTGATTGGAATACATCACTAAGGGTCAGTGGGGCCAGACCTTTAAGAGCGAACCTTATTTTAAACCAGAAATTTAATTTGTACATCCAAATCTGAGACTCAGCAGACATTTGACCATTTTCAAGCAGTTATGTTTCACTGTATTCTGTAATAACCTCTCGTTTTTTTCACACATGGTTTATGTGCACATCCTTACCTAGAATATATTTTCTATCATAAAAACATGGAAAAGTGTATTAAACTGCAAAGACTTTGTTTTGGCCGGACATCCTGCAGCACAGTTTGCTATAGTTTTTCAATAAATATTTCATAGAGTCTCAATCAATTCAACATAATTTGTGGCAGCCACAAAAATGAAGTTTCTGAAGTATAACAACAACTTTCAAAGGAAGTACTGCACAATTAAACAGAAAATAACATTTTTAAACCGGGAACAGAAAATTTTCCAAATTTTTTTACATAGTGTTATTATGGAGGCTGTAACACTATGTTAAGTACTGTATGAGCAACCATTGTTATGCACTGAAGGGTTTTTAACATGGAAAAATCCTTTCTCTGCCTTTCTGACTTGTATAGATACCAGGTAAAAAAGGTAGGTTAGAAAATTGGTGGGATTTGATCCACAACTGTTCACAGTCTCCAGCCTAAGGAATGATTCACAAATACAATTTCCACTTTGCTTCTGTTTTAAGAAATGAAAGAATGAGAAATATATATATATATATATATATATATATATATATATATATTGATTGAGATGCACGACATCGACAAAGTATGCCAGTCAATTCCATATTGCAAGATTGGACGGCTTTGTTCACTTGCAGATGGCACTGCCACTTTGTGTTTTCATAACTGTCCTGCAAGTTAACATCCATCTGAAAAAAAAAACCTAACAGCCACTGGCTTAAAAAAAACAAAATCCAAACAGTTTCTGTGTGAAATTTGGAACTTTATAGTACTACCACTTTCCAGCCAAAGTGAAAGACAAGCACCTGCTATAACATCTGTCTGCCAGGTTCCACTCAGTTCAACAAAACATTGGGATAAGCCTCTGCCACTTAGTAATCGTAGCTACCTATCGCCTCTGTCCTAGTTCTGGATGTCTGTCGTCTCCACCACCATGCCGATACCATGTGGAGGCTTCATGCCAGTCTTCGTGTTGGGTGAGTTTCATTCCTTTCTTGGGGCTTCTCAGAAAATAATTTTAAGAGGCTGGGATGGCAACAGAGCAAAGATGACAAAGAGGCACAAAAAGTGACTCTTCTGCCCTTGTGTCCAAAATGCAACTATGTTAACCTATGCCAAACATCTTCTGGCATCTCTGAGAATAGCAACTTTATTCTAGCATGAGCTTTTATGGGTTACAACCTACTAACTTAGATGCATGAAATAAAATGTTAGGACTTTAGTGAGATGCACATTGTATACATTTGGCGAATAGAATCAGAGCAACATTGGATGCAAAAGCTGACTGTTGTATTGTTAGCACTAACCCTAAATAGTGCCCTGACAATAACATTTGATGAGTATGCAGTATAAGTCTGCTCAGAAATTTATATCTCCTGAAATAAAACATGAGGATGTAGTTATTTAGTTTGTTTTTGCTTTAAGCAGAGTGTCCTGTTGCAGTCTTGTTTTGCACCCCAGGCCTAGAAACACCTATGAGCACTGCACCACACAAGAGTCCAGGAATATAAGCAACAGTTTATTGCAAAAACCATATAAAAGCATATCAATAATCAAGAATAAGAAAGGAAAATTTATAATCCAAAAAGGTTTAGCAAAAGGGGATAACCAAACAATAATCCAAATGTCTCATAAAGTTCCAAAGGTGGCAAAGTTCAGGAACAGCAAAGAATCACAGATACAGCATAAGTCCACAATCAGGAAGTTATAACTACTAAAAGGTTGACCAGGAGTACATGAACAGGAACATAGAAAACTTCCAGGATATATTAAATCCAAAATCAAAACTTGACTTGAACCAGGAACAAGAGAACTCAGACTTAGTTTCTCACTCTAATGCAATGTTGTCAGAACTGACCTTAAGGTAAACAATTTGTTGCTTAATAGGCACCCAGGGCCGGCCCCACCATAGAGGCCAGTGACGCCGCCGCCTCGGGCGCAGGTCCCGGGGGGCGCCGTCAGGCTGGGCGGGAGGCGGGGCACCTCTCTGACGGTGCCCCGCCGCCCGACCAGTGCGCCCTGGCCTTGTGGCTCCCTCTTTCGCCGCCCGGGAAGGGGAGGAGGAATCCCCTCCTCTCCTCCCCGGGCGGCGAAGCCTCCTTCTTTCGCCGCCCGGGAAGGGGAGGAGGAATCCCCTCCTCTCCTCCCCGGGCGGCGAAGCCTCCTCCTTTCGCCGCCCGGGAAGGGGAGGAGGAATCCCCTCCTCTCCTCCCCGGGCGGCGAAGCCTCCTTCTTTCGCCGCCCGGGGAGGGGAGGAGGGATCCCCTCCTCCCCTCCCCGGGCGGCGAAGCCTCCCTCTTTCCAACCCTGGCCGCGCCTCCCACGCTGCATGGGAGGCGGGGCCAGGGCAAATAGCATGGGAGGCGGGGCCAGGGCGCAGGAGGCGGGGCCGGCGGGGGGCGCTTTTCAGCACCCCCGCTTAATATTTAAATTTATCTCCGACCGGCCCTGTAGGCACCCATCAAATCATTCTGTTTCCCATGAATTTCTTTCACAACTTTCCCACGTAATCTCTCTGAATGACACAATTCATTTTCGTCTCTGATTTGTAAACAAAGACTTTTGTTGATCTCGGTAGCTGCAGGTGGGTTCCCATGGGAACCCTCCTTATCAACCAGATCTTTACTCAAATCCTTTTCTGCTGTAGCTACTTCTGATTCCCCTGAACGCCCTTGAGGCCCTGCACTTTCCAATCCGGTTTTCTCACAGAGAGAACCATCATTTCCCAGACTTGAGGGCCCATCACTTTGTGCCACAAGACAGCTTACAATCCTCTCTAAATCATCAGTTAAACCATCAGCCTCTGGTGACTTATCTACAACACCTTGAAAACTTATTAATTCTCTATATATGTCTCTTCTGAGATAATCAACAATTCATATAGCATTATCTTGCTTCAGACCTTTGGTGGTGGGTTGAAATTAGTGGATGCATTCTGGCAGAAATCTCTCCTTTAAATTCCTTTGTTCTCCAGTAGCCTCTTTGAGGTCAGTGGTAGGATGTTCGAGAATGGAAATGTGCTGCTACTAGTCCTAATGTCTTGCCATTTCCTCTATCAGCTTTATGTCAATTAGTTCTTTTATGTAGAAATGGCCAATATGCCATATAGTGAATGAAGCAGGGCATTGCTGAAAGACAATGGCAAGTATCCTATTGGAAGATGAGATGCTAAGGACAGTGTTGTTAGTTTTTGTCACATTTCAGCTAACGGGGAGATATTCATTTCACCCTCTACACATATTCTTAAGCTGGATCTACACTGCCATATAATGTAGTTTAGAATGGCATTATATGTTCAGTGTATTATTATTATTATTATTATTATTATTATTATTATTATTAACCTTTATTTGTACCCCGCTAGCATCTCCCGAAGGACTCGATGCGGCTTACAAAGGCCAAGGCCTCAACACACAATATAACAATACAAAACAAAAAGGCAAATTAAAAACAATTAAAACAGTATAAACAACAAGCAATAAACAATACGCTAAAACACAATAAAACTGGGCCGGGCCAGAGTAATGGGTACAAGATTAAAAGTGCTGATGTGACAGGTGATATATAAGGCTTATAGGGCAAGTGCAGAGTGCGATATACGATCTTAGTTCTAATAAAGTGCTTATGGGACTTGGTGTTGGAGATTTCCTATTAATCTGGGAAGGCACATTGGAACAGCCAGGTCTTCAAGTTCTTTCTGAAGGCTGCCAATGTAGGGGCCTGTCTGAGATCCTTGGGGAGGGTGTTCCAGAGTCGGGGGGCCACCACAGAGAAGGCCCTGTCTCGTGTCCCCACCAACCGCGCTTGCGACGCAGGCGGGATCACGAGCAGGGCCTCTCCAGATGACCGAAGTGAACGCGTGGGTTCGTAGACGGAGATGCGGTCACGGAGGTAGGATGGTCCCAAACCGTTCAGGGCTTTGTAGGTAAGCACCTGCACCTTAAATTGGGCTCGGAAAGTAAATGGCAGCCAGTGGAGCTCCTTGAACAGGAGGGTTGACCTCTCTCTGTAAGGGGCCCCAGTTAACATCCTGGCTGCCGCTCGTTGGACCAGTTGGAACTTCCGAGCCGTTTTCAAGGGCAGCCCCACGTAGAGTGCATTACAGTAGTCCAGTCTGGAGGTGACCAAGGCATGGACTACCCCGGCCAGATCAGCCTTCGCGAGGTACGGTCGCAGTCTCAATTGTGCGAAGGCCCTCCCAGACACCGCCTATGCCTGAGCCTCGAGCGTAAGCGATGAATCCAAGAGGACTCCCAGACTGCGGACCTGTGGCTTCAGGGGGAGTGTAACCCCGTCCAGCACAGGTTGCCACCCTATACCCCGGTCAGGTTTACGATCGACCAGGAGGACCTCTGTCTTGTCGGGATTGATCTTCGGCTATATGATTTCCATCTTTGTCCTGCAAATTCGCAAAGGATGGTCCTTACCTTGCCTGTCCATATGGTTCCAATAAAAACTTCCTTTAGCTAATTAAAACAGCACGGTATGTTCAGTGTAGACTTATATCATGCACTTCCATGCAATTAAACTGCATTGCATGTTTCAAACTAGATTATATGGTAGTATAGACGAGGCTTTGATAACATGTAGTTACAAGATAAGGCCAGACTTACACTGACTTTAAGGTAGCACATCAGCCTTATTAGCCAAGACAGATCTCTCAGAAACAGCAGTGAGTCCATTGTTCTTTCTGTTTGGGCATTGATTTCTTTTAAAAACCCAGAATTAGTGTACCTTTTTTGCTCAAATCCTGTGTAATGTTTTCTTGACCTCTGTTATATTACTGCTGATTTATTGACGTGAGCTTTGCTGGCAGCTTTTCAAACAGGATATTTTAAAACATATTTTTAGCTCTTTGGTGAGCTAGATGACGATGATGTTGATGATGGCAATACCTAAATAGTTTCAACTGGCTTTTAATCACATGATCAGTTTGATTTATTATTCAGAGGGCATAATTTAAAACGTAATTTGGAAACTGCCTTGAATCTTAGCTGTGGAAGAAACTCAAGAAATAAATTAATTAGTTGATTAACAACACATCTGATAGAGATCAGCCATGCAGAGGATAATCTCATTGTGCTTGTGGGCATTAAATGAATGATCTCACAATGGCTTTTAGGGGCTGCATTTGGACGCCTGGTGGGCGAAATTATGGCCTGGCTTTTTCCTGATGGGATTCTCTTTGATGGTATTATTTACAAAATCTTGCCTGGAGGTTATGCCGTGATAGGTAAGCCCATTGTACCCTTTTCCTTTTACTTAAAATCTCAATATGGGGCATGAAGGTGATACTAACTTCTTCCTTCCTTCTTCCCTTGTGTCCTGCAATTGGGAAAGGAGCTGCCGCTCTGACTGGTGCAGTGAGCCACACAGTGTCCACGGCTGTGATTTGCTTTGAGCTGACAGGTCAGATCTCCCACATCCTGCCCATGATGGTGGCCGTCATCCTTGCCAACATGGTGGCCCAGAGTTTGCAGCCAAGTCTTTATGACAGCATTATCCAAGTGAAGAAGTTGCCCTATCTGCCAGACCTGGGCTGGAATCAAATAAGGTACAAGACTTATCAAAGAAGTGCAAGGAAAATGAAATTGTGGCTGGATCTATACTGCCATATAATGCAGTTTGGATTTGCATTATATGGTCAATGTAGATCCATATAATGCCTTTCAATACTGTTAAACTGCATTATATGAATCTACACTGAAGATTCAAACTGTATTATATGGCCGTGCAGATCCAACCACAGATTCAACCATTAATAGCTTGAAATATTCTCCTCCCCACCCTACCCCCCAAAAAGAAATCAAAAGCAAACCTTGATTTTGCCTTTTTGTGTAAGGGACAAACTTTTACTATGTCATTGTTTACAATGGGACTTGAACATCTACAGATTTGGGTATTTATGTGAATCTTGGAACCAAGCACCAGTGGATACCAAGGGCCCCTATAGATTAACTGAAGTATTACTTTCACTGCTAGAAAGAAGAACTTTCTTTATTTCAAAATTAGATCATTAGATATACATGATAGTGCAGGTTTAGGAATCAAGAGGTTCACCTAGGCTGTGAGCTGCAGCAAGAGCTTATCATGCAAACTCCTTTGGGTCTTGCCCTTCAACTTACACTAAGGCAGTGGTTATCAACCTGGGGTCCCCAGATGTTTTTGGCCTTCAACTTCCAGAAATCCTAATAGCTGGTAAACTGGCTGGGATTTCTGGGAGTTGTAGGCCGAAAACATTTGGGGACCCCAGGTTGAGAACCATTGGTCACTAAGGGATATTGTAAGACTATTGCTAAAAGGAGGAGCCCCAAGAAACAACAACATCAGGCCCTCCCCAGAGGCTTCTGTCACAGCACTGCTGTTGAATGCACTGGTACCAATCCCATAAACCAGAAAGATGAAGGGAGGTCAGAAATTGAAACTGAAGAGCGTCTGAAAATATCAATTAGTTCAGTACCTAAAGCTTGCTAATTAACAGGAGTGATTCCTAGGCAGCATAATACACCTGAGCTTTGGCTCCTCAATTTCCACGATTGCTTTGATCCCAACGTGTTCCCAGGTGAGACTGCCTCCTGGCACATAATTCACTCTGGGTTCTTCGGTCATCAGATGGGGACTTTTTCCAATGCTGTCATTGGATGGATGTCAGACAGGGATCCTCTAGGGTCAGGGATGTCATGAATGTTCTGCTTAGCACTATTCTTCAAGCAGCCTTATTTAACACTGGCAGTTGAGCCCAAGTAGAATTACTGCTTTTATGGATCTTACTGTTCTTCATCTCAGAATTAATTTGTTTTCTATTGTTAATTTTTTTTTAATGTTACACATAGCACCTGCCATGCATGTCCTTAGGGCAGAATATGGATTTTAGTGAATGAAAAACGAATAAAGGCTTGCTTTCATTTTACTTACTTTTCTTTTTTTGCTATTTAAGCAAATACAATATCTACGTTGAGGATATTATGGTGTGTGATGTCAAATTCATCTCCTCGAATTGCAAATACCGGGACCTGAAGGATATACTTGAAAACACAACTGTCAAGACCTTTCCACTGGTGGACTCCCCAGGTGAGCTAAGTAGGAAGCTATTTCCTGTGTCTTTTATGATCTTATCAGACTTGCCACCAGAATCGCCACGCTTCGTGGTGAATCCAGTGGTACCAAGCAGGGGGCATGGGGAACCTATCACCCCACACCCTGCATCACCCAGCTTCCCCCCCACGGGGGGGGGGGGGGGAGCCTCTGCCTCCCGGTTTGCTCCTGTTGATCTGCATAGTAACACTGGAGCCCCGCCAGAAGTGGCTCTGTGTCAGCTCCACTGACTGCCGGTTTGCTTCTGGGCTAAATACAAAGCCCTATATGGTTTAGGCTGAGACTGTTTGAAAAACCGTATCTCCACATACAGACCAGCATGAGCACTGTGGTCTACAGAGGAGGCCCTGCTCTCGGTCCCACCCCCATCTCAAGCATGGTTGAGAATGAGAGAGGGGACCTTCTCTGTGATCACTTCCCACCTTTGGATCTCCCTCCCTAAAGAACTAAAAATGGCCCCCTCTCTCCTCTCCTTTAAAAAGCTTTTAAAAACCCATCTATGCACTTTAGCTTATGGAAAGGAGGAGGACTAATTACATCTTTATATATATCCCAGCCTAGTTGTTGGACACCTACATTCACCTGTTAGAAGTTGTATGCAATCTTAGCTCTAATATTTTTAGTCTAATTTTAAAGAGTTTTAAAGAACTTATCATGTTGCAGATGTTTGAGATGTATTATGTTATATTTATTTAAGTTATTATTTTTATAATTTTTTAAATTAAGATTGTATTTATCCAGTGGTTTGATTCATGGTTTGATTGGAGCCTCTGGTGGCTCAGTGTGTTAAAGTGCTGAGCTGCTGAACTTGCAGACCGAAAGTAGATCAATAGGTACAGCTTCGATGGGAAGGTAATGGCGTTCCATGCAGTCATGCCGGCCACATGACCTTGGAGGTGTCTACGGACAATGCCAGCTCTTCGGCTTAGAAATGGAGATGAGCACTGTAATGAAGTATGAGTTTTGTATTCATGTTTGTTGTGTTTAACTATGTGCTTGTGGTTTGGTTGGGTAGGTGTGAGACGGCGGCAGCCATTTAGTGGCTCTCCTCTGAGGCAGTTGCCATGGAGATGTGGGCGGAGCCATCTGCTGAGGGGAAGAGAAGTGAAGAGGTTTTTAAAAGTGAAGCCTCAGTCTGTGCTCTGATGAGGCACAGGGAAGATTGATTCCAGGTTGACGGGATCAAGGAGACTCAATTGTTCATTTTGAGTCGGTTTTAAATAAGTTTGGTGACTTATTTAATGTAGTCTGTGTCCTGGAAAGGCACAGAGAATCTGTGATAGTATATCACGGGGGTGACTGTGGTTTGAAGTCACTGGATAGTCCAAGTTTCAGACTTTGGGAACCAATCCCAGCTGGACTCACAGAGATCCATTGAAGTTACAGTTTAAAAGGAGCAGAGGAAGAGGTTTTAACTACTTTTAGTAAAAGAAGTGATACTTTAGAGAGTTTGATTCATCTCATTCTAGTATTGTAACTGTTAATAAGAATACTTCTAAGTGAAACATCTTTTGTAACCACCAAGCTTGTGCCTGAATAAACTTGATATTGTTCTTTTTACATCAAAGCCTCTGTTGTCTATAGACTCCCTCAGCACAATTGTGCTACCATTTTAACACCGAATAAAGTAAAAGGCTTCCTCTGAGCTATTGGGTGGTTGAGCACTTTTATAATCTAAAGGTGTCTCTCCACACAGTGGTGGCTGCATTTCCACTAATCGGTGGCAGTTATCTTTTATTATTTGGGACATCTATTCGTTATTAATTGGGTCTTCTAGGCTACCCTCCTTCACAAGCACCAACCCCCAGAGTTGGACACGACTAGACTTAATGTCAGGGGAAACCTTTAACTTTACCTTTGATTCGTTATTTGTTGTTCTTGGCATTGAATGTTTGCCATTGTGTTTATTTTGCTGGAAACTGCCTGGAGTCCCCTCCTGGACATAGGTTGGATTATAAATCAAGTATTATTATGATGTCGTTGGCTCTGTCACAAAAGGGAAGATTAACCGGCAAATGCCACTGAAAAGCACCCCATCTAACCCAACTTTGTATGTAATACAACTTTGCAGATTGTCTCCCTCTGTTTGCTTTGTCTACATCATCGTTCCTCTTCTTTCACTTTCTCCTCCAATATCACGACATTGCATTTAACTAGCAGCATAGTGCACCAGTCATTCTGCACCAGTCAGTTTTTGTTGACATCTTGCAATGTTTTGTGTACTTCATCCTTTTGCCACTACTTTGCTCATTGAACATGTCTGAAGAATTTCTGCAGACCTGAAATCAGTCTCAAAGAGCCATAAGCTCAGAGAATACTTAACCTTGTGGATTCTTCATCTCCCAGTGAAACACCTTTTAAAATAATTGCTTTTTCATACAGAATCCCTGGTCTTGTTATCAGGACAGATTTCAGTGCGATTGTCAGTAACACTGTGTTCAGGTTTGCCAAAAAGGGATCTGAAAGAATGCCTGCCTGAGGTTCTTGCACTTTGTATGACACTGTTAATAAATCTCACTAAGCACAAATATCCTTGGCATTTTGATGTCTGTTCTAATTCTGTGACTAAGAGTAACAGGAGGGGGGCTGAAGAAACTGCTCAGAGAATATGGCTTCAGGAAGAGTACGGTGCAGCAGAAGGCCTGGGCAGCAGGGACTGGTGATGTCATCCACTTGGCACTCCAGACTGAGGCTTCGTGCAAGATGCTTGTAGGAGGCTGTAGGCAGCCGGATACTGAGTGGGCCTAGCAGCTGCTGCTGTTTTGTGTGGAAACCTCCTTGTGTTTTCAAAGAACATGAGCAGAGGCTCAGGAGGAAGACTTTATTTCTTGGGGGAATATAGTGGGGCTGGGAATGTTGTGTCAGACTCTGAATTGTGAGTTGAGGTTCATAACCAAGACTATATGTGTGTGTGTGTGTTTATTTATGTATAAAGACATTTACATACTGCCTTTGAGCACCTCCACCATAAGTGCCCTCAAGGTGGTGGTTTATAACAATAACACAAAATACAAGAAAGAAAAATGAGACTAAGCAAACAAACAAAAGATAGCACAATTAGCAGATAAATTAAACCAACTGAAAACCTGGCAGAATATATATCGTCTTCACTGCCAACATAAGGAAAAAAACCACTAGGAGATATTAATTATGTTGAGCATTACAGTTATTTACAGCGGAGATAGTTACATTGCAAAACCTGAGGCATAGTTATACTGTTATGGACTTGAGTTAGAATCCCTGCATAATTTCCATCTCAGAAGGGAAAAATATACCTTGAGAAGAGGAAGAGAATTACAAGTTTGAGAGTAAAAGATATGCGTGCTCAAAATGTTAGTTTTCATGCTGGTGGATACCTGCTTGAACCTTTATATCTCACCAGAGAATTTACCTGTCTGCTTTTATAATAATAACAACAACAATTACTTTTAGGAGAACCTAGAGATAGCAATAATAATAATTATTATTACTATCACTAGGTCCATCTAAACATCTGAGCCAAGTTCACATCAATCACTCATCATCATCATCATCATCATCATCATCATCATCATCATCATCATCTGTGATTAATGAGAAGCCCAGTGGAAAACTGTTAGAATAAGAGAATATCCTTATTAGGGGCACATTTCCCAAGAGGCTAGAGAGATACTTCTCCACTTCAAGATATATTTTGTGCAATCTGGGAATGATTGTAGGAGAATCTTCTCAATTACCTTGTCTACAGCCTCGTTCTTGTTGTTAGACAAAATATGTCAGAATCTGTGGTTTGTTTCAGAGAGAATTTGTCTAAGCCTTCCTCCTGTACCCTCTATAGTCATCTTCTAAAGCACATGTGTCAAACACAAGGCTTATGGGCCAAATCCAGCCTACCATGTTATTTTATGTGGCCCTCCAGATGCTGGACTTCAACTCCTGTTTTCCTCATCATTAGACATCATGACTAGAGATGATGGAAGTTGGGATACAGTAATGTCCGGAAGGTGCAGTTTGCTTTGTTTAGTCAGCATGGCAGGGTTTGAATTTAGGGACAAGGCTTTGAGGATATGTCTAACTTTAAAATGTCCTTTAACCTTTCCCCAACTCAGAGTCACAAGTCCTATTGGGTTGCAATTCCCATGATTCCCAGTCTGCATGGTGGATTATCAAAAGCAATGAGAGTTGTCATTCAGTAACATCTGGGCACCAAACTGGGTAAAACTAAACTGCACTGTCCACTATGCATCGTTGGCCCTCTGTATCCATGGAATCTCTGTCCATGGATTCAATGGCTTTTTGAATGCAATCATAAGGCTGATGTGTCCCTTGATGAAAATGAGTTTGACACCCCTGTTCTAAGGTTTACTTTAAGACTGAGTCAAGACTTGTGGTTCTGTGCTTGTTAGCTAGGGTACTCTAGAGAAAACCAAGAACCCAGCTTAATGAATATGCCTTAGCCTAATAGATATCATAGGGTTGTTGTGAGCATAAAAGTGGAGGGAGAAGCCATGTGTGTCACTTTGATCTCCTTGGAAGAAGAGTGGGATATAATGAATACATCCTCGACAGTATGTTGTGTCTTCAGAGAAAATATATGTCTTAGCAAAGTCCAACCAGCCTTATCTTTTCTTGTCCTTTATCTTCCTGCAGAGTCCATGATCCTCCTGGGCTCAGTGGAGCGGCCAGAACTCCAGGCCCTGGTGCTTCGGCATCTTAGTGCCGAACGACGTTTGTATCTCGCCCGGGAAATGCAACAAAAGCTAGCTGAGTTGCCACATGTCGGGCAAAGGTGGAAGCACGAATCATTTGCTTTTGTGGATGAGGACGAGGATGAAGAGGAAAAGACTGAGGTAGTAAAGCAAGACAATATATTGGAGAGGTTGAGGGAAGAGTGGTAGAAACAAGGAAAAGGAAGGGAGAGCAGCTGTAGGATGCAGAATGGTCCTAATATCCTTGCTTCCGATCCCACCTTATACGCAAACTTTCTTAAAAGTAGTATGAAGATAATATCTGCCTATTTTGCAGGATTCATGAAAAAGCTACTGACTCAATGTAAATGAAGTATTTTGGAGAAAGCAGCAAATGAATGCTAAGGGTATTTGTTTAGCATCAATTTAAAAGAGGTGCTCCTGCAAGTGATACAAGATATCTGTTATAACCTGTGGTTCTCTTTAAGCATTTAATGTGCTTTGATTTACGCATTGTCATGGAAGATAAAATCAGAATTATTTTGCTAGTCTGATTGTTCAGGCTGAGATCTCTGAAGAAACCTCATTGTGGAAGTAAACATGTTAACTGCAGGGAATGTGAATTTGCTTGATGCCTATTTTGATCTTAAGGTGATTTTTGTTATTTTAAACAACAGATCCTTGTTTTCTTCTTTTTTTCTGATAGCTTCCACCCCAACCTCCTTTCATCTCCAGTTACCCAGAAGGACCCAATGGCCCAGTGACTCCTCATAAACCATTGCCAGAGACACCACAACCTCAACCGACAAGTACTGTGATTGGTTTTTTTTCATGGTACAATAGGATTGGTTTGATGAAGCAGTGGACCACACTAGTGCCCACTTGGGGACAAATACTCTTTTGTCACCTCAAGGGGAGGGGGTTAATATGTTGAGTAATGTTAAAAGAGGCAATATATCTGTATACTTGCAGGTTTAATTTTTGCTGCAGTTAAATACTACCAGCACACTTCCATAGGCTTATAAGCAAGCTTGACTCAACCTCTATACCAGTGCTTCTCAACCTTCCTAATGCAGCAACCCCTTAATACAGTTCCTCATGTTGTGGTGACCCCCAACCATAAAATTATTTTCGTTGCTACTGCATACCTGTAATTTTGCTACTGTTATGAATCATAATGTAAATTTCTGATATGCAGGATGTATTTTCATTCACTGGATTAAATTTGACACAAATACTTGATACGCCCAAATTTGGATATTGGTGGAATTGGGGGGGGGGGAGGATTGATTTTGTCATTTGGAAGTTGTAGTTGCTGGGATTTATAGTTCACCTATAATCAAAGAGAATTATGAATTCCACCAATGATGGAATTGAACTAAACTTGACACACAGAATTCCCATGACCTACAGAAAATACTGGAAGGGTTTGGTGGGCATTGACCTTGAGACTTGGAGTTGTAGTTCACTTACATCCAGGCTTCTCTGCCAAAAGGATTCCTAAGACCATCAGAAATATGTGTTTTCTGATGGTCTTTGGCAACCCCTCTAACACCCCCGTTTGCGACCCCCCCAGGGGTCCTGACCCCCAGATTGAGAAACACTGCTCTATACTTTGTACTGCCTTTGAAGACTCCCTATAATGGTCCTCCATATTTTAAAAGTCCAGCTTTGTGTCAATTGATCATTAAGCTTTTCAAGCAGTGGCTGAAGTGAGTAGTGAGTGTCTCCAGGGTGAAAAATCCAAGGACTGAACATGATTGTATTAGCTATTGTTGTCAGGATGAAAAGTTGCAAAGGTGATGACGGGCCCACTTGCACTTGTGGACTGCTTCAGAAATTACGTTTTCAGATAACCACTGTATACTTTCAGTGTACAGACAGACACAGAAAGAGAGATGGACAGAAGGAAGGGAGGGAGGAATGTGTGAATGTGACAAATATTTTGCATTTCCTAAAAATCCCCATTGATGACAGCTCTATGAAATATCTCTTGGAGCTCAAGCTTTCCAGAAAACAATTGCCATGTTGTACCAAGCCTACATGTCTAAATTTTTTTAAACATGGCACAGCAAACTTTGGAAATTCACTCCAAAGGTCATAGTGATGCATGGTATCTTAGATAAATTCATGGACCTCAGATTTCTAATTCCATCAGTGCATGTTTAGTTGGAACAAATCCTTATAAATTTCAGTGCATATTTACTACATTACTTACTGTAATGTACAAGTACATAGTGCTGCAACTTTATTGTGATTGAGCCAGCTTTTTATCCCAATTCAGACATTCAATGTAAATGCCCAGTCAGTTGATATGAAGTGATGTGGGACGAAAGAGAAAGACCTCTATTGGTGGAGGCCCTCCAGACTGGGCAGAACTGGATTAGTACCTTTTCCTCCTTACATATTTATTTAGTCCTGTGGTTGAGTAACTGATTCCTTACATTTCATTCTCCGTAAGTGCTTTTAGATGAGGCTTTTAGTGTGCAATTGCCACATCCTCTTCACACAGCTTTGTGGGAGTGAGGAATGATGTCATAAGCTATTATTCCCCATATTTTCCTGCTGCTTTTTTCCTTATTACAGAAAATCTATTAGAGAAAGAACAAAATAGCAGCACAGCCTCTGAGTAGATAGAAAAATGCACTCGTGAGGCACAGTGGAACACACTGTCCTTGAGAAAGCTTGATTCCATGTTCAGAATATTTTGCCTTTTTCCTGCTTCTGTACATTTCCAGTTTCAGTGTCGTTTTGTGTCCTGTTCTGCAAAACATTGAGTATTGCATACTATTTTAACAAATAAGCAAGTGAATCAGGACAGAAGGTTTTTTAACCTGAGTGTCAGACTTGACTACATTGTGCAAAGTCAAGCTGCAAGTGTTTTGATTGGACTTGGAAACATAAGATATATATACAGTAGAGTCTCGCTTATCCAACATTCGCTTATCCAACATTCTGTATTATCCAACGCAGTTTGCCTTTTAGTAGTCAATGTTTTTGCAGTCAATTTTTCAATATATTGTGAAGTTTTGGTGCTAAATTAGTAAATACAGTAATTACTACATAACGTTACTGTGTATTGAACTGCTTTTTCTGTCCTTTTGTTGTAAAACATGATGTTTAAGTGATTTGTAAAAATATTTAGGTGATTTGTAAAATCATAACGTAATTTGATGTTTAATAGGCTTTTCCTTAATCCCTCCTTATTATCCAACATTTTCACTTATCCAACGTTCTGCCAGCCCGTTTATGTTGGATAAGTGAGACTCTACTGTACCAGGCATGGGTGAAATTAGGCTCTCCAGGTGTTTTGGACTGCAACTCTCACAGTTCCAAACAGCTGGCAGGCTGTTAGGAATTGTGGGAGTTGAAGTCCAAAACACCTGGAGGGTCGAAGTTTGCCCATGCCTGATATATACGGATGTATACATTGATTATATATATACTCATGTATTGAATTTTGGTCCAAGAACTTGTCAATGGACTTCATCCCATGGATTCTGGACTTTGTTTGCATGTGCTTTGGAAATGGAGACCCACGGGAATCCTACAGAGGCCATCAGATGCCATAAGGGCACTTTCAGTGGGACTCTGTGGGACTCTATGTCTGCAGCGCATGGAAATTGAGCTCAGAAGTGTTACCTGACTCCAAACAGGGGGATAGTTGGCCATAACAGACGGACTTTGACAAGAGGAAATGGAGTAAGACAGTTGCCTCCACTTTCCCTCACTTTCCCCCTGCTTATGAGACGAGGTCCAATGATAGGTTCCTGGACCAAAAATAATGGATTTTGATATACAGGCAGTCCCCAAGTTACAAACACCTGACTTAAAAACGACTCATAGTTAAGAACAGCAAGTGAAACAGGAAGCGAGAGAAATCTTCCTCTAGGAAGGGAAATTAATTCCTGGATACTTAGCATGGGGAAAAGACGTCCCCACTGAAGCTTTATCACTAAACTTTGTTTCCACAACAAGCCAAAATGTTCAAAATCCAATTCTCACAGGGATAGAAAGTGAGGTGAAATCTTCTGAACAGGGGCACAGACAGCAAAACAAACACTTCACGGGTGTTAACCCTTCTCTATGCTATCCAAAACACACTCTTGATAGACAGACAGACAGATAGATAGATAGATAGATAGATAGATAGATAGATAGATAGATAGATAGATAGATAGATCTAGAGTTACGCTTAAAAATGTACCTGTTCCAATGTACATACAAATTCAACTTAAGAAAAAACTTAAGAAAGAACCTATTTTGTTCATAACTTGGGCACTGCCTGTACAGTTATTAAAAGTCGAAGGTCATTCTGCAGAGACAGGAGAGTGGTAGTCATTTCTCAGGAGACCAACTTTCTCTGGCTGTCACCCCCCCCCCCCCCACACACACACACACACTCACACACTTTTCCCCTCCCAGGCATTCAGAAAAGGCCAGCAGCAGTGTTGCAATGGAGATAATCGAGGAGTGCTTTTTAAAGGTTCTCCCTAGATAGACTAAGCTCTTGCCACTCTCTGAGCATTTTGTAGGTCCTATTATATTCTTGGGCCAGAGGTCCATCATTTCAATAGAGTTTGTTATTATTTGCAAAGTCCAGGAACATAACCCGCATGGATAGGAGGGTTGCACTATGTTAAATATATCATTCTATTTGCACTATGTTATGTATATCATCCTCTATTACGTCTTTGATAAAACATTCCATTCTCAACCTTACCTTTCCCATTTCTAGTAATTAATTGCTTTTACATATGCCACATTACACAAACAGTATTTATGTACCTATTCAAAAATCTTTTCCAGTGAAGACATATTCAACTGGGTAGACTTAAATCCTGAGGAATCCGGTGATGTTCACATTAGAGAGAAGGCTTCATACGATAAAAATGTTTTCCTATAGCTTCCCACTAATTGGAAATGCCTAAAAGTGCTGTCTGTTGGACTTCCGTTGAAGCTCCATAAAACTGCCAAGGAACTGGTGCATGCCACTGCAATGGCAACATGGGAGGCTTCCTATGTTCAATAGCAGTCAATGGAGGGAAGCCAGGCAGCAGACGTTTCCCCCATGAGATGAGGTGGGGGGAAGTTGGGCGATGTGGGGTGTGGGGCGACAGGTTCCACATGCCCCCTGCCAGGCACTGATGAATTTGGAATGAGTGGCAATTCCAGCAGCAAGTCTGCTGAGGTCGTTGGTCTTCACAGTCATAGTCAATTCATGATTTTCACAGTCATAGTCTAATAACAACCACTACACCATATTGACTCTCAAAACCAGTCACTGCCTGGTCTGAATAATGGGATGAGAAACGGAAGACTTTGTTGCTTAAAATTCACATATGTTATTGCCTTTCTTGTCCCTCCTTTCCCACAGGGCAGAGATTCTGGCGCTTGAGAAGACTGATGCAGCAACTCCTATGTCTTTACCACTCTTCTCCTTCATCAGAGAAAACAGCTGAGCAGGTGGGACAGCAGAAAGGCTCTCCTGTACCCAGAGCCGTTCTTAGGAAATTTTTTACCAGTAGACAAAAAAAAAAATCGCCCCCCCCCCAAACCGGGGGGGGGGGAGAGAGAAACAGCTTCCTTTTCGCCAGGAAGCTGTTCCTCGGAGCTTTCTTTTTCTGCAAAGCTCCGAGAAAGGGCGTCCTTTTCGCCAGGAAGCCATTTATTGGAGGTTTCCAGCCCAGAGAAGTGAGCGCCCGCTTCTCTGGCTTGCAAAGCTCCGAGAAACGGCTTCCTCCTCGCCAGGAAGCCGTTTCTCAGCGCTTTGCGGACCAGAGAAGCAGTGCCCGCTTCTCTGGTCTGCAAAGCGTGGAACGCCTTCCTGGCAGAGCTAGGATTTGCCTGTGGCACCCCCAACAAGTTGGCACCACAGGTAAATGCCTAGTTTGCCTGGCGGGTGAACCGCCCCTGCCTGTACCTTACTACGTTTGGAACAATAGGATTGATGTTTATGCTTCCCTGGGAAAACAGCATCTATTGAGCAGAAAACAGAAGAAAGACCGCATATCCTTGGTGTGGCAAACAGTGTGGCAAATAGTATAGCTTTGTTTGTTGACAAATGTGAAATGTCAATAATTATGTAGTTGCTGAAATTATACCCCTGATGCTCATCTACACTGATATTATTGTGCAACTTGGAAGCAGTTTAAGAGAAAATGGCTTCACTGTCCAGGTGATTAGATTAGATTAGAACTGAATTGCAGCCAGGACAGTGAGTACATTGAACACAGAACCTGGCCTCAAACCACTGTGCAGGGTCCCCCCCCCCCCCGCCCCATTTCCTGCAGAGATATGCATCAGCACATTGGAGACATATGCGATTAACAAAACAAAAAAAAAGGGGGGGGGAGAAAGTGACACTTAAGAACGGAGGTAATCAATTATACCTCTCGGGGGTCAATGGGTGCTCTGCTGCCCTACTGTGCTTCATTAGGGACAGATGTCTATAATGTATTCTGCATTTTGTGGAGCTGATTTTGTCCTAGATGTGAGATATACTTAGATCTGCTGCAGCACATTTTATGTCTTTTTTTCATACTTTCCTATGACTTTAAAATGTGATGTGATGCACGCTGTAGTGTTAATTGGTAGCTATTACAGTTTCAAGTCACCTTGAAGCTGCACTATATTGTCATTATATTTTCATGTCATCTGGTACCTGGGTTTTTTCTGGGGGGTAAGTGGCTAAGGAAAATATCTCTGTTCAGATCCAATGAGTGGAAACCTTTTGTTTTTGGGGTTTTTTAAAAAGATATAGCAATACATTCCCAAGCCTCTTTTCTCCTAGTATAATGAAAAAGGCGTAAGTTTCATAGAAATTGTAATTGTTCACTTCATTCAATATTATGTGCCTTTTCTGTCCGTTACCAAGATCCTACAGTGCACGCAAAACTTGGATGCAAGGAAAGCTTATTAGGGAAGAAAAGAGATAACTTGTTTCTTGATAACTTTGTGAAGATTAAATTCTTGATCTATTTCTTCTGATCTTGGGACTAACCTTTTTCTCACCTCAGGAAGCACCAGAATTTGGAGACCCAATGAAGCCAGAGGAGGTAAGTTTGGAAGTCATTGCAAGGGATGAGATGAAATTATTATCCGTAGTTTCACATACAGGAATATTTTGAAATCCTATTATAACCATGGGAACATTTGAGAACTGTATTGCATAGTTGTTGGAAGTACTGTATATACTCGAGTATAAGCCTAGTTTTTCAGCCCTTTTTTAGGGCTGAAAAAGCTCCCCTCGGCTTATACTCGAGTGAGGGTCCTGGTTGGCTTCTATTCAGGTCAGCTTATACTTGAGTATATAGGTATTCAGAGTTGGACAGTCTTATTTTATTAAAGTCTTATTATTATCTTAAATTACAGTTTTATCTAAATATTCAAAAACATTTAACCTACTGATGCCTCAAATAATGCAATTTTATTCATATCTATTTTATTTTTGAAATTGACCCATAGCTGCTGCAATTCCCACCCTTGTCTTATACTTGAGTCAATAAGTTTTCCCAGTTTTTGTGGTAAAATTAGGTGCCTTGGCTTATATTCGGGTCGGCTTATACTCGAGTATATACGGTATTTTGCTAGTCCTAGCTCTTCTGTGCCAAAATAAGTAATGATACTGACATTTCAAAGTATCCCCTCATTTTCCTAAAGGGTTCAGAGCATAAGGGATATCAAGGAAGAAACAATGGAATTTTTTTGTGTGTCATGAGCGACTTGAGAAACTGCAAGCCGCTTCTGGTGTGAGAGAATTGGCCGTCTGCAAGGGCGTTGCCCAGGGAATTCCTGGATGTTTTGATGTTTTTACCATCCTTGTGGAAGGCTTCTCTTATGTCCCTGCATGGAGCTGAAGCTGATAGAGGGAGCTCATCTGCGCTCTCCCCGGGTTGAATTCGAACCTGGCAGCCTACAGGTCAGCAACCCAACCTTCAAATCACAAGGCTTTAACCCACTATGCCACCTGAGGCTCCAACAATGGAATTGTAATGCTACCAGACCAACAGAATATAAATCCTTCATGGGGTTGTGGGAACCTGTGCATGGCAAGCTTGATCCAAAAATAAATGCAACAGCACCAAGGCCATAGGATAGATGCGGGTATGCAGATTTGTGTGATTCCCCTTCTTCCTGTGTCAGATAGAAGCTTGGGAGCAGGAGGAGCTAGAGAAAGAGGTCTGCTTCGACAGCTGCCGGATAGACCCCTCTCCCTTTCAGCTGGTGGAAAGGACATCCTTGCACAAGGTGAGAGTGTGTGCCCTGCTCCTCTATGTCTTTCATCATGTGACTTTAACAGCCGCATCCTCCACTCCCATGGAAGCATATTCCAATTCTCACTCTTCACATTTGTCTTTTTTTTCATGCTTGTTGGTCAAGAGTACTCTTGGAATTCATTAAGACTTACCAAGAATGGATCTGACCAAGGTTCATTTTCAGAGTTGCAATAGTTCATCTTTTGATAGTTTCTCTAATTTTCACCTACAAGATTTTCATAAATACCTAAAGCTGACTTTTTCAGACCTTTTTAAGGGCTGAAAAAGCCCCGCTCAGCTTGTACAGTACTTGAGTGAGGGTCCTGGCTGGCTTATATTCAGGTTGGCTTATACTCGAGTATATATAGTAATCAGGGTTGGATAGTCGTATCTTAAATTACAGTTTTATGTAAATATTCAAAAGAATTTAACCTACTAATGCTCCAATTAATGTAATTTTATTGGTATCTATTTTTATTTTTACAATTTATCAGTAGCTGCTGCATTTTCCACCCGCATCTTATACTCGAGTCAATAAGTTTTCTCAGTTTTTTGTGGTAAAATTAGGTGCCTCGACTTATATTCGATTCGGCTTATACTTGAGTATATATGGTACTACTTCCTTGCTTGCTGAGTGAGGCTTGCTTTTTTACTTTTCTTGAGTAGAGACATATATCTTTGTTTATTTTGTTCTCAAAATTGTTACATTATGAGGTATGAGAACTTTTAGTTATTTTTCACATTATCACACTTAATTTACAAATATTTTACAAAAAGTTTTAAATAGAAAAAAGTGTATTGAACAGAAACAATATCCCCAAAATATTTTATTTAACAAAACCAAACGTGCTTGCTATTTCTGCAAATTATAGAAAAAGTTGACTGAGGTTTTCTATGGTTATAATATATTTGATACATTGGTGTTACTTGGTATCAGTTGACTGCTGCATATTGTTTTCAGTACCAGCAACACATTGCATTTCAGTTGTGATTTTGGCTAGTTGAGATGATGGGTTCAAACTATGCAAAGCCATTGTATAAAAAGGCTTTGCTTTACTCTGGGATCGCCCCTTGACTTGGATAAAATTCACCACTGGTTTGATTCAGATTTTCCATGTTGCCAGTGGCACCATGCTGTCTTCAGTCACTGATGGTCTGCTTTTTATTCTCCCCTAGACACATACCTTATTCTCATTGCTGGGACTCAGCCATGCCTATGTAACCAGTATGGGGAAACTGAAAGGTGTGATTGCACTGGAAGAGGTAAACAATCCCTTTACAACCTTTGTATTTTTTTGATCAGATAAAATATTCAGTTTATTATTCAAAGGAGTTTCTTAATCAGTTAGACATTGATTATAGGATTAGTAGTGTGTGAAGATTGTTGGGAATTGATGAGCCATTAAGCTCAAATCACCCCCTTTATGAGGTAAATTTCCATAAATGCAGCAGTAAATGCAGCAGTGAGATTTACGCGGTGAGTTTGGGAAAGCCTTTGTGTGTTCTTCAGGATGGCGAAGGACCACAAAGTTAGCTTTAAAGTTTAAAAGCATTTATTGAGGTAAAAAGAAATCCATTGATAGATAGAAAAGGTTTGGAGCTAACTAGCTTATCTAATCTGATCTAATACACATAGACGGATCAAAATAACAAAGATCTAGATAGCTACATCTTGACTACAAGAGCGGACAAAGTGCGTCCTCTCTCTGGAACAACTCTCAGGAAGAACTAATGGCGACCAACCTCATGGGTCTCTTCTTCTCTAGGGCCATAAACATTCCAAAAGCCAAATTGGGGAAGTTACGTCAAAGCCCTAGGAGAGATCACATTTCTAAAGCATCAAAGGGTGGGGTTGACCTAAACAGGACAGGAAGGAGGAAACAATAGTAAAGCCTAATCAGAGCATGCATGGAACTGGGGAAGGTGTCCCTAACTCTTTTCTAGGCTTCCAATCTAACCATAGAGACTTAAGCAGTGCAGGATGACATTTTTCCAACAAAGATGAGGAGTGGTTTATTCCAGTGTTGTGTCTGGACCAACGCAAAAAACCTATTTATCAGAGGAGAAAGCAAGGAAAGTGTTTTTTCATAAGCAGTAGTCCTTTTAAACTCCTATTCCTGCTTCATTTGTTATAAAGCCTAGAGGGATTGAGTTTCTCTCTTCTATGAAAAATTAGAGGGAGGAATTACTGCAGACTTGTCATTTCATGCATGGTTTAATTCTCAAGGCTTCCTTATTCTTTCCAATCCCATCAAAGCTTCAGAATTTTACTTTAGGGAGAAAATGTGTATCTCCAGTTGGATGTTGCTAGGCCTTGCATGGAGCTCCTGTAAGATGTGTGCCTTCAGGTTACTCCTAGGTTAGGGTAACCCTAAGTTGAACCTGTCACAGGGATTTCTTGGCACAATTTGTTCAGAGGGAGTTTGCCTTTGCTTTCCTCTGATGCTGAAAGAATATGACTTGTTCAAGGTCATTCATATCCCTTCAAACCCTATTCTCCAAAGTCCTAGCTCAAACCACTACACCATGTTGACATTACACACATTCCTTAGAAATATTTCCCTAGGAATATTCCCAAAGATGCCACCAAGTGAGATCTTGAGATTTAGGCAATTTTCCGCTCAGATGAGCGATCATTTAAATGTTTAGAAGAACAGAAAATACCATAGTGAGATCTTTGATATGTACATGGGGTATGGGAAATACATCTGTCAGGAGATGGTGGCGGGGTAGAAAAATAAAGTTATTTACTTACTTACTTACTGAGTCATCTTCCCTGTTAATTCCCTGTCTCTGAATCTCCCAGCTCCAAAAGGCGATTGAGGGTTCCACAAGCGCTGGTGTCCAGCTTCGGCCTCCTCTTGCAAGTTTCCGTGACACGTCAAACAAGGAGCAGGGGAAGTGGGCCCCACATAAGTGGAGCAAAGAGAACGCCAGTCCAGCTCCTGAGGGAACCATGACAGACTCAGGGACAGTGCCCCTCAATGCTTCTGACCCACAACCATCTCCCAATCCCAGTGAAGGGAAGGAGAAACGCTCCACCTCCATTGCTGATATGGAACTGGAAGAAATTGAGCTTTCTGGCCCTGCTTCTGAGAACATCTCAGACATCCTCAGGGACCTCAATTTGCGTTCCACTGATGTGGATGAAGACGATGACGATGATGTGCCACTCTAATGGTAAAGAAGAGGGGTTCATCTTGCCTCTACCCCAAGGTACTCCTGCTGTAGATGTGCTTCAAGGAGAGGCTGTGAATTGCCTCCCTTTGACCCTAATGAATGGTCATCCATTCTGGAGAACCTTAGCTGAGTGGACTGGCTTTTCTGCCTGCCACCATCAGTGGGTGGGCTGTATGAGAAATAAATGGGCCAGAAAAACCCGGGCTTATATTCCCCTGGTCTTGCTTTCTTTGATGTTTGTGGTAAGTGTGGTCAGGGCATTCTGCATGACTTTACTCATTCTGTTAATGGCAAACAAGGCAACAGTTTCCCTTCAAAGGAAACTTCCCTTTTTCCTCCTCCTCTCTTCCTTTTCCCCATCAAGATGTCATGGTTAGCGCCATTTTTTTTCTCTGCTTGTTCTATGAAATGCTAATCGGCAGAAGAGGCAGATGGAGGATTTTTTCCTGGCTGGAGACAGAATTCAGAGAAGGGCCAGAATGAAAATAATGATGACATCTTCCATAAATAAATGTTGGGACTGTTGTTAATTTTATTTCTCCTGCAGCATAATCATCCAGCCATTCTCCAAATCTGAAATTGCCTCCTCTTTGGCTTCTGCATATTATGTTAGCCCTAAGCCATGAGGGTTTTCCCACCTCCTAGACCAGGTATGGGCAGACCCAAGTGTGGGAGCCAGATGTGACCCCTTGGGCTCTTTTCTCAGGCCCTCCTCTCTCAAA
Organism: Anolis carolinensis; assembly: GCF_035594765.1. Taxonomy (NCBI): domain Eukaryota; kingdom Metazoa; phylum Chordata; class Lepidosauria; order Squamata; family Anolidae; genus Anolis; species Anolis carolinensis. The sequence continues at coordinate 216,589,576 of NC_085842.1, read as the reverse complement.
CCATTCTACCCTTCCTTCTCTCTTTTCTTCCTCGTTTCCTTCCACCCTTCCTTCCTTGCCTCCCCCTTTCTCCTGCCCTTCCTTCCTTCCTTACTTCCTTCCCTTTTGTTTCTCCTTCCTCCCTCCCTTTCCTCTCTCCATTCCCTTCTACCTTTCCTTCCATCCTTCTCTCCCTCCATCTCCCGTTCCTCCGTCCCTCCCTTCTTTTTTTCCTCCTTTCCTCCTGGGGGATGTTTAGCTGGGAGAAGAGACAGTTTAGAGGGAACATGTTTCTCCTCCTCTGGGGACTTTTCTGCAGAGCTTGTCTATCGGGAGTGCTTTGATTGTGCCTTCTTTCATGGCAAGGGGTTGGACTGGATGGCCCATGGCTGTCTCTTCCAGCTCTAGGGTTCTAGGGTTCTATATCAGGAGTAGGCAATATGCGGTCTAATGGATATACTTTTTCTCTCCCGTCCACCACTCATCCTGACAAAGGCCAATCCTTTTGGGATCCAAATGTTCCCCATCTTTCCTTCACTTTCCAGCTCCGAAAGAGAAAAGGAAGGGGGGAAGAAAGGGCAGGAAAGGAAGTTGGGGATAATTTCTCCTCCTGGCCTACCCATCCCACTTCGGTCCGCCATGCAGCCCCAAAGTTACAAAGTTTGCCCGTGCCTGTCCGACACCCATCCTTGTCCCATATTGCTAACTAGAAATCTCCCTTGTTCTGAAACCTTTCACTAAGTCAGGGGATTTTATCACGTAAAGATAGTGAATTGGCACAGTACCAGTGGTGGCATCTGACCCCCTCCAGAGGAAAAAAATCATATTAATTTTTTTTATTAGGCAACCATGACCAATTTTGAAATGTCTTAAAAATAACAAGAAAGGAGAAGAGGAGTAAGTAGCCCAGAGAAGAGGGTAAAGCAGTGGTTCCCAAACTTATTTGGCCAACTACCCCCTTTCCAGAAAAAAAATATTACTCAGCGCCCTGGAAATTAATTTTTTTAAAAAAATTAATAGCAATTAAACATAAAGATATATGTACCTGTGGCCATCACCGCTCCCCTGGATTGCTGCAGCGCCCACCCAGATGTACAGCTTTGCACAGTGGAGACATCACAATCCTGTGATGCCAGAACCTGTGTGAAGCCACCTGTCACCATGACAGTAGGTTGGCGCTTGGCCATTTTCAGGGAATGGTGCAGGATAATGGCAAGCATATGGTAGTGTCCAAGGTTATAAGATCAAGGGACCAAGGTAATCGCTCAGTCCATATGACTTGATCTGGATATTTCTTTGAACTCTTCAGATACAAAAACTAAACTGAGGACCTCATCACACTAGAGCTTGGAGAGGGCTTTAAACTTCTCAGCCAGACAGCTCCTGGGCCTCACCAAGCTAGAAACCCCAGAATTCTGCAGGAGGCAGAAACTGGATTTAAAGTGGATTCATGCTGTAGTGTGAAGAGGGAGTGAGGGAAGATTCAGTGGCCTGATGCAGTGTCAAGATTACACAGTAACTAAAACATATTGTGTGCCTCAAAAAACGTGCAAAATTAAAATCTTGCCATTTGACTGCCTAGTGGGGAGGGTGAGTGGGTATTCAGGAACATAAATAATATGACCTCCAAAAAAAGAAGAAGCAGCCTCCTGCATGTGCAGTCCAGATGTACTATGAAGTATAGTGCCTCTAACATGGTCAAAACAGTATTGTTTATCTTTAAAATGCCGAGCGAAATACCAAGAACATGTTGCCTGGGTCTTAAAAGTTCATGTTTATTTGTCGTATACTGTGAAGATTTCTCAAAAACTGTTGTCTCAAACATAAGAATCTCAACTACTCCCGAAAAAAAAAAAGGGGGGGGGGATGCTTAATAGTGAAGAGTCTATAAAGAGTTGTCTGATATATATAGGGTTTTCTGCGACATGAGGTGGCTAAAGGAGCTTTTAGGTAAAGGTTTTCCCCTGACATTAAGTCTGATTGTGTCCAATTCTGAGGGTTGGGGCTCATCTCCATTTCTAAACTGAAGACCCGGCATTGTCTGTAGACACCTCCAAGGTCATGTGACCGGCATGACTGCATGGAGCACCGTTACCTTCCCGCCGGAGCAGAACCTATTGATCTACTCACACTTGCATGTTTTCGAACTGCTAGGTTGGCAGAAGGTGGGGCTAACAGGGAGCTCATCCTGCTCCCTGGATTCGTACCGCTGACCTTTTGGTTAGCAAGTTCAGCAGCTCAGCAATTTAACCCATTTCGCCACCGGGGGATTTGCTCATGTAAAGGAGCTTTGCTTATATAAAAATGAAGCAAAACTTCTCCAGATTAAGTACTAAAATAAATATTTGAAGCCAAAAGCAGGATAATATATTCAGAAAAACATAGACAACAGCATTTATGAGCAGGACCAAGAATTGAGATTTTTTTAGTTTATCCTCTGCACGAATCTCTCAGCCCATTTTAAAACAAAGGTGGTACAATCAGAAATTTAACAAGCAATTTTCCATAACTGCTTCCTTGAAATTATAAGCAAGCAATGATGGAAAATTGCTTATTGAATTTCCGACTGTCACGCAGTTGAATTTCTGTGTGTTGCATCTCTGTTAGGATGCCGGCTAGGCAGCAAAAGTAGCTGGCATTGACTGTGTTAAATACAGTAGAGTCTCACTTATCCAACATTCGCTTATTCAACGTTCTGGATTATCCAACTCATTTTTGTAGTCAATGTTTTCAATACATCATGATATTTTGGTGCTAAATTCATAAATACGGTAATTACTACATAGCATTACTGCATATTGAACTACCTTTTCTGTCAAATTTGTTGTATAACATGATGTTTTGGTGCTTAATTTGTAAAATCATAACCTAATTTGATGTTTAATTGGCTTCTCCTTAATCTCTCCTTGTTATCCAACATATTCGCTTATCCAACGTTCTGCCGGCCCGTTTATGTTGGATAAGTGAGACTCTACTGTACTTCTATCAGGAGATGGGTAAAAAGCATCCCTTCCCCAGACCGCAGTACAGTAGACCCTCTACATAAGAATGTCCCAACAAAAGTACGTTTTAACTTACAAATCCTCACTTGGCCTAGAGCAGTGGTTCTCAACTTTCATAATGCCTCAACCCCTGAATACAGTTCCTCATGTTGTGATGGCCCCCACCATAAAATTATTTTCATTGTTACTTCATAACTGTAATTTTGCTGCTGTTATGAATTGTAATGTAAATATCTGATATGTAGGATGTATTTTCATTCACTGGACCAAATTTGACACAAATACCCGAAACATCCAATTTTGGTGGGGTTGGCTGGAGGGGACTGATTTCGTCATTTGGGAGTTGGAGTTGCTGGGATTTATAGTTAACCTACAATCAAAGAGCACTCTGAACTCAGCCTACAATGGATCTGCACCAGACTTGGCACACTATGTACATGGCCAACATTGAATACTGGTGGGGGTTGGGGGCTGTTTTTGAATTCTGGGAGTTGTAGTTCACCAACACTCAGAGAGCACTCTGTACCAAACTGGTGATGGAACTAGAAAACTTGCCACACATACCCAACATGCCAAATTTTGAATACTGGTGGGATTTCGAGGCGACTGACCTCAGAAGTTGGGAATTATAGTTCACCCACATCGACTGATGGATCTGAGCCAAATTTGGCACAAATATCCAATGTGACCAACTTTGAATATTGATGGGGTTTTGGGGAGGGGGACTGACCCAACATGATGATAATTGTAGTTTCCCTGCATCTTGAGAACCCTGTGACCCACCCTTCCCCCAATGATGGATCTGAACTAAACTTGGCACACAGACCCAACATGGCCAACTGAATACTGGTGGGATTTGGGGAGGACTGGCCCACGATTTTGGGAGCTTTTGATGGGAGGATTCACTGTCTGTTTCCAAAAAAGGAAGAGAAGGACAGGCAGATCTTCAGCCTTCTCTGCCAAAGGGGTTCCTAAGACCATCAGAAATATGTGTTTTCTGATGGCCTTTGGCGACACATCCAACACCTTCCTTGCAAACCCCCCCCCCCCCCCCCAAGGCGTCCCGACCCCTAGGTTGAGAAACCTGGCCTAGACTGATGTTTTCACATCTGATTGCTGTTGTGACCTACAAACAGTGCAAAAGATGCCTCTTTGCCCCCTAAACTGAAAGCAAGGAAACAAAACCTTGACTGGATGTACATAAACTTTTTTAATGCCCAAAATTGTTTCAAATCTTGTATATAAAATTACCTTCAAAGTAATAAATAAAGCAATAAGCATAAAGTAAATATGAAGTATAAATGAATTACATTATACGTCATCATGCATGTATATGTACATGCAAATACAGTAGAGTCTCACTTATCCAACATAAACGGGCCGGCAGAATGTTGGATAAGCGAATATGTTGGATAATAAGGAGAGATTAAGGAAAAACCCATTAAACATCAAATTAGATTATGATTTTACAAATGAAGCACCAAAACATCATGTTAGACAACAAATTTGACAGAAAAAGTAGTTCAATACGCAGTAATGCTATGTAGTAATTACTGTATTTACGAATTTAGCACCAAAATATCACGATCTATTGAAAACATTGACTACAAACATGCGTTGGATAATCCAGAACGTTGGATAAGTGAATGTTGGATAAGTGAGACTCTACTGTACAAGTATTCCAAAATCCAAATGAATCTGAAACCCAATATACTCCTAGTCCCAAGCATTTCAGGTAAGGGATATTCAAACTGTCTGTACAAAATATATTTTTTAATAATGGCATGTTAAGAAACCCCTGGGGCCCCTGGTGGCACAGTGTGTTAAAGCGCTGAGCTGCTGAACTTGCGGACCAAAAGGTCTCAGGTTCAAATCCTGGGAGCGGAATGAGCCCCAACTCCTGCCAACCTAGCAGTTTGAAAACATGCAAATGTGAGTAGATCAATAGGTACCGCTCCAGCGGGAAGGTAACGGCGCTCCATACAGTCATGCCAGCCACATGTCCTTGGAGATATCTATGGACAACACTGGCTCTTCGACTTAGAAATGGAGATGAGCACCAACCCCCAGAGTCGGTCACGACTGGACTTAACATCAGGGGAAACCTTTACCTTTACCTTAAGAAACCTATTCAAGTGATATGGCATCTTTATTCACTTGTATTTTTAAATTTCATTTTAAATAATGGACTATGGCTGATTCACATTGAGGTGGCCAAATACATCCACGGAAAATTACAGTTTTGTCTGAATGTACCCCTGTCTAGAAAATTAATAGTGAAAGCTGTATAAAAACACTTCTTCAGATCAGCTGATTTTCCAGGTAGAAGAAATTGTTTTATCATGCAGGGCAATTCAGTCATGCAAGCTACAGCCTGATGTCCAAAGGAATATTGCTCAAAAACCGAGTTTCAAAATATTTGTGGCATTGAGTATGCTGGTCTCTGTGCACACATACACACATTCTTTTGTGTTTCTAGACCAACGATCCCACTAAACAGTATTACTTTGCACCAAGTATAGAAAATGTTCAGTACCTGTCAATGTGTTCTTCTAGTGATGTGTTCTTGGTGGGATACATTATTCTGATCCATTTGCCACAATTTGAATAAGAAGATGGTCTCTCACTCTCTTCCAGAGGTCTTGCTTAGCATGAAGAAGTACTGTGTTTCTTGGAATGTGCTACTCCAAACTGTCTTGTTCTTGATCTACTCAATGTTTACTCATGACTGTAACCCTGCTGTTGTGAACTGTTCCATATTCTTTCATGGAGCCCCAAGGTTTTCACTTTCACACTGGTTTATTTCTCAATATGACTCAATAAGAGGAAGAAAAAGGAAGATAGCTGCTCCACACCAAAAAAGGCAAGAGGACATAATGCATTTCTCTAGTATCCAGTAGTATTTGAGCATATTTATAAAGGGAAATGGCCGCAGAAGGGAGGAAACTATTTTAAATTAAGGTTCCAGCAGTTAATAATTAATGAAGAAACATATTAAATATTTTATTGTAAAATACCTAATCAACTGGCTAATGATACTGATTCTTTCCACCATGTAAGTTACATTGTACCAAGGCCTGAAGAAACATGTAAACATGCACTTGCCACAAAATTGGTTGGCAGGTATTTTTGTTTCTAGTCATCCTGTATTTTATTTGTATTCTACCTTCCCATTCGTCAGGGCTGTAGCTTTGGGGGGGTGGTAGGGGTTCAACCCCCCCCACACACAAAGGTTTTCAGTTTTATTTAAAAAACTGATTTACTCATGAATTTTAACTCATAAACCAAATCCGCATGAGTGTTCACTGAAGTTTATCTGCCTTGAGTGTTCACTGAAGTTTATCTGTCTTGAGTGTCCACTGAAGTTTATCGATGGAGCCTGATTTCTAAATTATTTTGCATTATGGAACTCCTCTTCATGATTTGCTAAAAGGTTACACCCTCCCCCAAATTTTCTGGCTATTGCCCTGCCATTAGGACAGTGGTTCTCAACCTGTGGCCTTCTACTTCCAGAAATCCTAACAGCTGGTAAACTGGCTGGGATTTCTGGGAATCATAGGTCAAAACACCTGGGGACCCACAGGTTGAGAACCACTGCATTAGGAGGACACAAGCCAGTATCCTTCTACAATATATTGTAAGTGTTACTTTGGGTTATGCCATCATTGTATGGTGAATGTTCTTGTATATATGTGCCTTCAAATTGTCAGTCAGCCTAATGAATTTCATAGGGTTTTCTTAGTGAAGGGATTTTAAGGGTATTTCTTAGGACAGCGGTTCTCAAACTGCTCTAGGGAGCCCTTGGGGCTCTACAAGAGAAGCTCAGAGGCTAGGGTTTCAATTATTTTTATTATTTTTATTATGACACAGCAAACAAGATAGATATGCTGGATTTCGTATCACAAAATCACAAGTCGAACACTTCCCAAGTGTCTAGGACTGTGTGATGTATTTTCGGATGATGCGTGCAGATCCCAGTAGGGTGGCCTTTTGCTTATTATAATTATTATTATTATTACAAAGGCTGAATGGCCATCTTTTGGGGTTGTTTGATTGTGTTTTTCTTGCATAGCAGACGTTTGGACTGGATGACTCTGGGAGGGTCTGAATTACTATTAAGTTTATGTTGGTTAAAAATGTTCTTAATTTTAAATACTATACACACACACACACACACACACATATTTATTGCATTGCACTGTGTGAATTAGTTCACAAACTCTCTCCATTTATCTGCTACTGGCCCAGCCCATGTCATATATATATGTGTGTGTGTGTGTGTGTGTGTGTATGTGTGTGTGTGTATAAGTAAAGGTAAAGGTTTCCCCTGACGTTAAGTCCAGTCATGTCTGACTCTGGGGGTTGGTGCTCATCTCCATTTCTAAGCCGAAGAGCCAGCGTTGTCCGTAGACACCTCCAAGGTCATGTGGCCGGCATGACTGCATGGAGCGCCGTTACCTTCCCGCCAGAGCAGTACCTATTGATCTACTCACATTTGCGTGTTTTCAAACTGCTAGGTTGGCAGGAGCTGGAGCCGCTCCCAGGATTTGAACCTGGGACCTTTCGGTCTGCAAGTTCAGCAGCTCACTGCTTTAACGCACTTCGCCACCGGGGCTCCTGTGTGTGTGTATACACATATATATACATTATATATAATTTATAATACAAAATATAAATATTTCTTGGAGCTCTACAAGAAACTTTTGCTTCAAAAAGGGCTCCATGGCTGAAAAAGTTTGAGAATCTCTATCTTAGGGAATACTGAAGGGTTGGTTTTGCCAATTCCTTCTTCTGAAATACAACCGACGACACCTGGTATTCCTTTGAAGCCTCTCATCCAAATACTAACCAGGGCTGATCCTGCATAGTTTCCAAGACCAAATGGAATCTGTGCCTTTAGGGTTTTTAGATGTGCCTGTTACCACCATATAATTAGATGCTACAGCAGGGAATTATGAGGTGCTGCATTATCATGACTTGAGATAACTCCTATGGTCATTATGATGCAGGGCTTATCCAGACAGTACCTTTATGCCAGGAGCCCCTACATCAAAATGGAGGGTGGGCAAATGCTGTCCCCTGAAAATGCAGGAAATGGCAAAAACCGCAAGATTTTCAAGTGCGGGATTATCCTGGTTCTGGCCTGAAAATGCACAACTTCGAATATCTGCATATCCCTACACTTGGAAAACAAAGGATTTTTTATCTGGGTTTGTTCCCAGGTTTTCGATGCCGGTTCCTGATTGGCTGTATGCTAAAAAAAAAAAAAAAAGGTTGGCAGTTGAGTAGAAGGTGAAAACCTTGTCTTGGCAAGAGGAACTCTGTCTTTCACCTGTTTAATGAAGTTTATGGCAGGAAAAACAAACTTCCTGGGGTGCAACAAGTACTTTCACAGAAAGTAGGTAAGGTAAAGGTTTCCCCTGACATTAAGTCCAGTCGTGACAGACTCTGAGGGTTGGTGCTCATCTCCATTTCTATGCTGAAAAGCCGGCATTGTCCGTAGACACCTCCAAGGTCATGTGGCTGGCATGACTGCATGGAGCGCCGTTACCTTCCCGCCTGAGCGGTACCTATTGATCTACTCACATTGGCATGTTTTCGAACTGCTAGGTTGGCAGGAGCTGGGGCTAACAGTGGGTGCTCATTCCACTCCCGGGATTTGAACCTGGCACCTTTTGGTCCGCAAGTTCAGCAGCTCAGTGCTTTAACATACTGTGCCACCAGGGAAAGTAGTACACCACAAAACCTGTCTGCACAGATGCCTAGGCAGCCTCTAAAAAGTGATAATAATGACTAAGTTGTGCTCCTGGCTTGAAAGTGTGTGTTCCTGTTTGATTGTGTAGTCCTGACTTGGACAGTAGTGCTCCTACCCAATAAACTTTGTTTGTGTGCCAGAAACTTCACTGAACATGTGGAGGGCAAAGTTTCTCTTACCAGGACAAAGTTGTCACCCTCTAGTCAACACTGTACACCTTTTTACAATAACAGCAATGAAGAACATATATGTATATGTATGTTCTGTTGTGAGCCGCCCCGAGTCCCTTCGGGGAGATGGGGCGGGATATAAACATAAAGATTATTATTATTATTATTATTATTATTATTATTATTATTATTATTATTATTACCCAGGAACAGCACCCCCATAGTTCCCAGGCATTAGTACATGACCAAATCTGTATGCACAGTTGGCCACACAGCCTCTATATCCCAGGAATAGAACTTATATAATGATTTGCATATTTGCATCTTCATTTTAAAAAAAAAGCTGAAATTTCTAGCAGATGTCCTGGAGCAGCCATCTTGGGGGCTGCAAAATCCCAGGACAAAGCAGTAAGTGTGGACGACGAAGGCAGAAATCCTGGGACCTACAGGTCTGTATGTGGATCTCTTCACAGGTCCTGAGTTTTTTTGCCTCTGACTAAAACCCACGATTTGGTGTTGTGTGAAAGTGCCTACAATTGGATCGGGAAAGAATGGGATGTCTTCTCATTAGCAACAAAGTATTTACAGGTACAGTAGATTCTCACTTATCCAACATAAACGGGCTGGCAGAATGTTGGATAAGCGAATATGTTGGATAATAAGGAAGGATTAAGGAAAAGCCTATTAAACATCAAATTAGGTTATGATTTTACAAATTAAGCACCAAAGCATCATGTTATACAACAAGTTTGACAGAAAAAGTTGTTCAATTCTCAGTAATGCTATGTAGTAATTACTGTATTTACAAATTTAGCACCTAAATATCATGATGTATTGAAAACATTGACTACAAAAATGTGTTTGATAATCCAGAACGTTGGATAAGCGAATGTTGGATACGTGAGATTCTATTGTACATAGTTTTGGCTGTGAGCGGGCTGCTCTCTGCAACCCACTAGAACACCAATGTTGTGCCGGACGCTGACTGGGAAAACTGCACATACAGCAATGTCACTTCTAATTGCACGGAGAAATATGATGCTTTCGTCAAGATACTGTTCGAAAGTGATGGATATATCCGAGGTGCCTTTTCAGCTCTGGCCTTTTTCTTCTGTTTTTGTTTTAGGTTGGACCTGAAGCATATAGGGATTTGTTTATTTTTTATTTTTAATACTTTTTATTAAGATTTCTTTTATAATACAATAATAATATAATAGTAATAAAGAAGAAAAAGGAAAAGAAAAAAGTAAAAAAGAAAAGAGAAAAAGAAAGATTAATATATAGATATGAAAAAGGGACATAAATAGAACAGATTTAAGACTGCAAGTTAGAGTATCTATTTTGCTATGTGTATTACCTACACTAAATTGTGTATATTCTGGAAAAAATTATTCTGGAAATTGAAATATAAACATCGGTTAAAATTATCAGGATAGAGAAACGATGTTACATAGAAAAATGATTAGTTGTTTTGACTTCCTGGTATCTTCCAGAGGTCTGGCCTTTTTCTTCTGTTCAGAGATCTAGCTTGCACTTCAGTATCCATGGACCTGGTGAAAGCTCCCCATAGAAATAAAACCACCAACCACAATGGCAAAAACCACATGCTGTTTAATCGTAACGTCATATAAGCATCTTACACACCCTTTTGGGCAATGTTCTTTCCTCCTTGGTGGATGTTCCCACAACCAGGCATGAAATGCCATATAATTTTATATCTATATTTATAGAGTTACATATATATGTATATATATGTATTTTTATATATGATATATATATATATTCATTTATTTATACAAGATATATTCTCATAAGTCACATTATCAAAAAACATGCGCAGAATAACCAGCGAAAATTTTTTTCAAGCCAAGACATGTTGGTGCTGGAAGACCAAAGGCAAATCTGTTTTGTTTTTGTCTGTTAGGGAACCCCAGGAGAGAGGAGGCTTGACAGGGTCCCCGCTGTAGACTCGCATCTTGCTCTGCTCTTTCCGCAGTCCCTCCTTTCTCCCTGAAAAGTCACAGACCTCAATAAATGCCATCCTTTAAGGATGGGAAGAAATTAAGTTCCATCTCTTGTTCAGAAACTTAAGAGCAGGAAAAAGGGCCTTAAGAAAGACCATCTACTCCTAATAACCCCCCTCCCGCCCGGTGCTAAAGCAGTTTCAGATACTGTTAAAACAAAACAAATAACAACAACGAAACCCCTTAAGCCTCAAAACTTTGGTTACTTTTAAACATGCTTTAATACACCAGTCCTCACTGCTTCTTTATACATTGCGAGTGTATATTCGGTAACCCCCCTCCCATGCTTGGACTCACCCACCCGTAAAAAAGAGCTTTTTAAAAAAATTGTGGCTAACTGCAAAGTTGTTTTTGAGGCTCATATTTGTAGCTCGGAGGACCCCAAGGAATTTTCAGCAATTCCACTTCATGCACAGCACCGAATAAACCAGAGAAATATTCAAGGATATTAATTTGTATTCACAAGATATATTCTCTCTCTCTCACACACACATTAAACATGGTTTTTGGAAATGGCAGAAGAAAGCAGAATAAAATAGACCCAATGCTCCATGATTGCCCAACTGGACTTTGAGACAAAAACCCATACATAAGTGGTTGAAATTGTAAAAAAAAAATTAACTGGAAAATGCATTTTGGAAAACAGGAGAAGTTATCAAAAAATGACAGAGTACAGGTAAGTCCCACCTGGAATGTGCTAGAAGAAATCAACAATGTGCAAGAAGAATTCAACAAAAGACTAAATGCTGGCATCACCACCACCGAAATGTTTAAATTGGGTACAGGCCGCATAAGTTCAGACCCATTGTGGCTCAATTAAAATGCTACAAAATCGTAATTGCATATGGAAAAGATCGGAGAGATGGCTATGGAGAACCCTTCACCCTGATATCTAGCCTTCTGTAAATAGTGAACTGTAGTGAACAGCATTCAATGCTCTGAAGTTGTATGACTCAGACCGGGTTTACGACTCAATAAAAACTAGGCTAGGAGAGATAAGTACACATGACAAGAGCAATCCCACGTAGTAAACTGTGTGTTGCTACCCAGTTTGCATGATGAAGGATGAGCGATAACAGAACAGAGAACTTTTCTGGTAACCAGGAAATAAAAGGTCTATGTTTTACTCCAGGCACGGACAGACTTCGGCCCTCCAGGTGTTTTGGACTTCACTTCTCATAATTCCTAATGGCCGGTAATAATAATAAATAATAATAAAACTTTATTTATACCCCGCCACCATCTCCCCGTGGGGACTCAGGGCGGCTCACATTACAAAAGTAACAGCACAAATACATTAAACAATATACACAGTTTAAAACACAAGAAGATGATAAAACAGAAGTTAAAACAAAGGTTTATATAACAGTAATAATATCAAACAACCACCAATGCAAATCCGTCAACTTCAAAGGTGGGGGGAGGGGGGACTATAGCAGCAATATAAGATAAAATCAAGATCAGATGACAATACGGGAAGCTGTTAGAAATTGTGGGAGTTAAAGTCCAAAACACATGGAGGGCTGAAGTTTCTCCATGCCCGCCTTAACCTGTACTACTTTCATTTGTGGTGCTTCCCTAGGAGAAAAACAACTGGGGATGGGATTTTGGGGATGGGATTGCAAGGGGCAAAAAGTACTTTCCCCAGCCTTTTGTTTTCCCATTTCAAACCCCAACCCCATGGCTTGATTGGAACTAGGCACAGTTTATTCTGTATCACATGGCTTGAGCCAACTTCAAATAGACACGGCTCCTGCATAGACAGGAAATGCATTGTTTTACTCCCGAGTTCTTTTCAGAGCCCTGAAGTAGTAAATTATTATTCACTAGCTACCTGCGAGTAATGTCACCCCCTCCCCCAACAACTAAGGCATAACTCAGTTACATCAACACTGTAACTAAGGCCCCTTCTACACTGCCATATAAAATCCAGGTTATCTGCATTAAATTGGATTATATGGCAGTGTAGACTCATATAATCCAGTTCATAGCAGATAATGTGGATTATCTGCTTTGATAATCTGGATTATATGACAGTGTAGAAGAGGCCATAAACCTTAGAGCGGATCTATACTGCCACATAATCCAGATTATTAAATCAAACAATACAGATTATCATCTTTGAATTGGATTATATGAGACTACACTGCCACATAATCTAGTTCAAAGCAGATAATCTGGATTTTATATGGCAGTGTACATTGGTCTTAAGGCACCTTCTACACTGCCATCTAATCCAGTTTCTTATACCATATTATTGAACTGGATTAAAAGCAGTGTAGACTCATATAATCCCGGCTGGATCTACATTGCCATATAATCCAGTATCCGATTCCAGATTATCTACTTTGAACTGTATGAGTCTACACTGCCACATAATCCAGTTCAAAGCAGATAATCTAGATTTTACATAGCAGTGTATATTGGTCCTAAGGCCCCTTCTACACTGCTATACAATCCAGTTTCTTTCTTTCTTTATCTTCTTTCAACTGGGTTATATGGTAGTGTAGACTCATATAATCCAGCCTGGGTCTACACTGCCATATAATCCAGTATCTGACCCCAGTTTATCTGCTTTGAACTGTATTATATGAGTCTACACTGCCATATAATTCAGTTCAACGCAAATAATCTGGCATCAGATACTGGATTATATGGCAGTGTAGATCCAGGTTCAGTGGGAAATAATTTCACTCCACTTACAACTTTTTAGTTACTTTTATAGTTTAAAGAGTAGTCCTACTAGATGTAGAGGAATATGCCTTGTTTGAGTTTTGGCTTGTGCTGATGCCTCACAAATGGGAGGAATGGGTGTTCACAGGCCAAAAGCTTGTACAATCCAGGATCATTTTAGACACTATTGAGATTTGGAGAAGCAAAATGTTACTTCTGAAAGCTGTAACAAAGATAGTAACTGCTTTGGAACCTAGGAATCAAAATAGTAACCAGAACTTTGAGAATAACTTTCCAAGTCTTGCCTTTTCCCTTGCTCAGACACAATAAAAATGCTTCCATGTATTCGTTGCACAATTTTCATGCGATTTTAAAAAGAGAATTAAATGCTTATGTAAGATATTGTTTCTGAAAAGTGCATTGCTCACTCCTGCACTGTTCTTGTTGTCAGTAAATGAGACAGACAGATCAGAGTGACCATTAAAGCACAATGTAAGACAAATGCTAAAACTGCTGGTGCCAGAACTGATTTTTATGAATGAAAAGATGACATCCTTTATATAAACATGTGAAAGGAAGTCATAGGGAGGAGGGAGCAAGCTTGTTTTCTGCTGCCCTGGAGACTAGGATGCTAAACAATGGCTTCAAACTACAGGAAAGGAGATTCCACTTGAACATGAGGAAGACCTTTCTAACCGTGAGAGCTGTTCAGCAGTGGAACTCTCTGCCTCGGACTGTGATAGAGGCTCCTTCTTTGGAGGCTTTTAAACAGAGGCTGGATGGCCATCTGTCGGGAGTGCTTTGAATGTGATTTTCCTGCTTCTTGGCAGGGGGTTGGACTGCATGGCCCACAAAGTCTCATCCAACTCTATGATTCTATTATTTTGACAGGAAAATGTGTGAATGTTTTTATTTTTTCCCAACTAAATAATTCATGACTTTCACAATCTTGTTTGGAGCCAAATCACAATGGATACTACGGGTATGCACACACACACATTCACACCCAGAGTACCTTTTTGTACTCACCATTGTGCTAACTGTTGGAAGAAACCCCACCAAATGCATTAAAATTTGATTTCTTTCAGACCTCCCAGCTTCTAGTCTGTCCGATTTGGTAAGTACTATTCCTAGTATCATTCTACTTTGTCTGGGGATAGGTTGTCAAAGGAGACAGTCTCAAGATGTAGTGGTTAAGAGAATAGTAGGTTGCTGTGAGTTTTCTGGGCTGTATGGCTATTTTTTTTTTGTGTCAGGAGCAACCGGAGTTGCTTCTAGAGTGAGAGAATTGGCCGTCTGCAAGGACGTTGCCCAGGGGATGTCTGGATGTTTTTGATGTTTTACCATCCTTGTGGGAGGCTTCTCTCATGTCCCCGCATGGAGCCGGAGCTGATAGAGGGAGCTCATCCGCGCTCTCCCCGGGTGGGATTGGAACCTGGCAGCTTTCAGGTCAGCAACCCAACCTTCAAGTCACGAGTCTTTTATCCCCTAGGCCACCGGAGGCTCCAGAACATGGCTATGTTCCAGAAGCATTGTCTCCTGACGTTTCACCCACATGGGAGGAACATGGCCATACAGCCTGGGAAACACACAGCAAGCCAGTGATTCTGGCCATGAAAGCCTTCGACAACACATTAAAAGAAAACTCTGTGAATTCTGGGGCCAAATCTCCCTTCAGTCAGAAATTCCTAGGATGGACCACAACCCAGGGGATGATGATGGGCTATGCATTGAACAATTCTCAATTTTAGCCCACCAGCGTATCTAGATACAGGGCCAACATTGTGGGAAGTCACTGCCAGCTGGCAAAGGCAATACAAAGCCTACGGACTTGGTGTCAAAGAGGCACTTCTTGTATCCATTGCCTCTGCAAACTGTTATTCTCCAAGACTCTTTTTTCCACTCCGAACCTTTCCCAGCTGCAAAATGAAAACCATTCATAGTGGCTTACAATGAAGGTTTGTATCAAGGCTGTAAGAATGTTCTTTCTGGAAAGGCTCACCTGGTAGCTTCCACAATATTTGGCATTTTGACATTAGGAAAGACATAAAAGCCCTCTTTCTTTAGCTTCTGATGTTTCTCTTTAGCAGCTGTCTTTTGTACACATTTTGTTTGCTCTGCCATTTTTTCACTGTTTTGTATTCTTTTACTACTGTAAGTTGTGCTAAAAATTGTTGAAGGAGAGGATGCAAATCCCTCCCTTCCCAAAATAGATAAAGCAAAGAACACAGAATTTACATGCAGTGCTCAGAGCACTGAAGAAATGTTCTATGTACTTATTCTGCATTCAAGTTTTCATCTAATTTCCAGCCCCCGCAGGTGTGCTTCTCCATAGCAGCTGCATATGATACACCTTGATTATCATTGCTTAAGCTAGCAAGAGATTTGTGGAACCAATGATGAATAGATAAGAAATAGAAAATCAGGAAAAATTGAGGCTATGCATTCAGGCAAAATGAGGAACGAGACACATAAAATGTCAGGGGTGCACCCCCCTTAACTGTATTTAATGCAGGGTTTAAAGCAGGGGTCCCCAAACTTTTAAAACAGGGGGCCAATTCACGATCCTTCGGACTGTTGGAGGGCCGGACTATAGTTGGCCACCGAGCAATAATTAATAATAATAATAATAATAATAATAATAATAATAATAACAACAATAAAAAAGAGGGTTGGAAGAGACCCCTTGGGCCATTGAGTCCAATCCCCTTCTGCTTTTGTGCACCAAAATCACTACCAAAGCACCCCTGACCGATGGCCTCCCAGCCTCAATGTTGTTGTTAATAATAATAATAATAATAATAATAAAAATAATAATAAAAAAGAGGGTTGGAAGAGACCCCTTGGGCCATTGAGTCCAATCCCCTTCTGCTTTTGTGCACCAAAATCACTACCAAAGCACCCCAGACCGATGGCCTCCCAGCCTCAATGTTGTTGTTAATAATAATAATAATAATAATAATAATAATAATAATAATAATAATAATAAAGAGAGTTGGAAGAGACCCCTTGGGCCATTGAGTCCAACTCCTTTCTGCCTTTGTGTACCAAAATCACTAGCAAAGCACCCCCGACAGATGGCCTCCCAGCCTCAATGTTGTTGTTAATAATAATAATAATAATAATAATAATAATAAAGAGGGTTGGAAGAGACCCCTTGGGCCATTTAGTCCAACCCCCATCTGCCTTTGTGCACCAAAAGCACAAGCAAAGCATCCCTGACAGATGCCACCTAGCCATAATAATAATAATAATAATAATAATAATAATAATAATAATAATAATAATAATAATAGGGTTTCTAAGAGATGAAGAGACCCCTTGGGTCATTTAGCCCAACCCCCTTCTGCCCTTGTGCTGTAGGGGCCGGATAAATGGCTTCGATGGGCCGCATCCAGCTCCCAGGCCTTAGTTTGGGGACCCCTGGTTTAAAGCTTTCTTGGAAGATGTCAGCTTATTCATGTTGGAATTCAACCCCACACTGCCCAAGTCTGCAGTCCTCAATGAGGAGCAGTTAGCTTAGAATAGGCTGAGGGAAATCTTTTCCCCCCGAATCCTGAATGACCATTGGAATGTATCTATTTCTTCTCTCCTCTCCGTTTCTGCTCATTTTGATTGGTTGTGTGGAATGGACACTTTGCAGGGGCATGCCTTTTGTCTTTGTCTTTCTACTTTTACATCTTTGTTTGTGCTGTGTGTTTTGAGATCTCTCGCTGATTGTGTGTCAGGAGAGATGTGTGCTTGTCAGTAGGGATGTGTGGTGCAGCTGGTTAGTAGCCAGCTGCAATAAATCGCAACTGACTGAAAGGTCACGAGTTCGAAGCCAGCCCAGATCAGATTGAGCTCCCAATCATTAATAGCCTAGCTCGCTGTTGACCTAAGCAGCTTGAAAGACAGTTGCATCTGTCGAGTAGAAAATTTAGGTACTGCTTTATGCAGGGAGGCTAATTTAACTAATTTACGACACCATAAAAACTTCCAGCAGTGTGCAGAATGAGGAAGTACTCCAAGGACTCGGTGTCACAAGTGGACGATGAAGTGGCAGCTCTCCCTGTGGCTGGAGTTGAGCATACCCTCATGAAGCCGGAAAATGTTAAATTGCCTTTGTGTCTGTTTGTCTATATGTTGTATGTCTAATGGCATTGAATGCTAGCCATTTATATGTGCATTGTGATCCGCCCTGAGTCCCTTTCGGGGTGAGAAGGGCAGAATATTAAATACAATAGAGTCTCACTTATCCAAGACTTGCTTATCCATGGTTCTGGATTATCCAATGCATTTTTGTAGTCAGTGTTTTCAATATATCGTGATATTTTGGTGCTAAATTCGTAAAGACAGTAATTACAACATAACATTACTGCATATTGAACTACCTTTTCTGTCAAATTTGTTGTATAACATGATGTTTTGGTGCTTAATTTGTAAAATCATAACCTAATTTGATGTTTAATAGGCTTTTCCTTATCCAAGGTATTCGCTTATCTAAGGTTCTGCCGGCTCGTTTAGCTTGGATAAGTGAGACTCTAACTGTACTGTAAATAAATAAATAAATAAATAAATAAATAAATAAATAAATAAATAAATAAAATTCCCCCTTCTTTTGAATCCTAGAAGAGATGGGGTTAGTTAGTGTAGCTCAGACCAAGTTTTTTACTATTAAGAATATAGTCCTTATTTTTGTAAATAAACCTTTTGTAATCTTTAAGACTGGACTCTGCATTTTGCGTCTTTACAACCACATGGCACTTCACACTCTGCTTGCTGTGAGCTGAATGCTCAACTATAATTGCTTTTGCATATTTTGGATGCTCTGCTGTTTTGGGGTAGATTTCCCTAACACCCAGAAAATCCTATCAATTCATCCTCTTTTCTCCTCACCAGGGAATAAATATATAGGATAAGGCCCTCCTCCAGAATTGATCGAAAAAGGAATTTGATTCCCAAAATGTAGCACAAGGAAATAGTGAAGCGTCTCCTCCATTACCAGTCTGATCCAAGCGTCCAAATAAATAATAAAGATGCAAAGTCACTTCACATTTAATTCGGCCCTCAAATATAAACATCAGAAATATATAATTTTCCTTAGGAGTTACTATAAAAAAGCGGAAAGAAACAACAACTCTGCTCCTATTTCATTCAGCCTCTGGCTACCCTTCACAGAAATTTGGCATTATCTGTCAGCAATGCATCTCCCTTCAATTTGGCTTTAGGGAACTGTAATTCTCTTGCCTCAGGGCCAAGAAACCTAAAACTGGCACAACTCCTCATGGCAAACATTTGATAGAGCGGTCTACAATCCTTTGGTAATGCTTTACTACCAATTTGGCGAATTTTACAAAACTATCCCCACAACCCCATGGAATAAAAGTAGTTCACATACATGCAGCCACATATTGCAACAGAACAAATTATCCGGCTATGCAGAATCTTGACTTTTTTTCACTAAGCTCCATCTCACAGGACTGCTGCATTCCTGCAAAGGGGCCAATAAGTGGCAGCAGTGGGTTTAACACTGGTTCAGAAAATAGATGTATAGGGAAAGCGCTGGGCCAGACCTCACATCATTCTGAATTACTGATTGCAAAATCTTTGTATTTTAAGGATGTAAAAAGAGATCAAAGCCTTCAGGTACATGGTTACAAAACCTCACACAACATCTTACACATGATGTAAACCTACAAGCTAAAAGCCAATCATGATGCTTACCATTCACTACTTAAACGTCCACAGCAATATGGGAAGCAATATGAGGATATAAGGTATGTTTACCACCATGCTGAGCCATGTATTTTAACAGTGTGGTTTTAGATGGCACTGGAGAGCCAAGTGGTCTCGCTGCTTATTATAAGAGACCAAACAATAAAAAGCAAGTGCATGCACAATAGATAGCTGATGTACGTACACTGCTCTCAGGTACCACAGCAAAATACAAAATCTTCACTATGCATGCACACTTTAAATTAGCATTAAGCATCAATAAACATGGCAGCTGTTGTCCTAGATGGTTGTTTCACCAAGTAAACAGGTGGGAAGCATGCAGACCTTCCAATGTTGTTGAAATGCTACTCTCAGCAGACATAGGCTGGGATCCTACACGGTTAGAGCACAAATAACTGCCAGCAAAGTTACATTCCATTTGCACCATGAAACCCCTATACTGGATACCACTGCAAAGACACTTTGAATTTCTTTTAAGAGATGAAATCAGGATAGAAATAAATGTAATAATATATAATGGTAATAAGTGGGTGGATCTCTGCTTAATGCACATGGATATGTTGTGATGCAACTGCAAGGCATAATGCAGTGCACAACGGCATGGGGCCTCTACCTGATCTGCAGTAAGGCCTCAGGCTCTCTTATGGAATAAGTCCATTGGAGCCCACTGGGAATTATAGACAACACACCTCCCACTCCTCAAATGCACATAAATATATGATCTGTATGGAGAAGCTTGCATTCCCATCAACTAGATACCATTGTCTACTAAAAACACTGTGCGTGCTGAACACAACCTACACCTACATGTCATTAACAGGATGCTGGTCTTATATAGCCCACCAAATAGTGATGAATGCTGGGAGCTGCAGTCCAATAATTTCTGGAGAGCCACCTAATTCCTGCCACTGTAGTAAAATGCCAGGATCTCTAGGTAAGGGTTTTCCCCTAACATTAAGCCTAGTTGTGTCCAACTCTAGGGGTTGGTGCTTATCTCCATTTCTAGGCCAAAGAGCTGGTGCTGTCCATAGACACCTCCAAAGTCATGTGGCCGTCATGACTGCATGGAGCGCCGTTACCTTCCCGCTGGAGCAGTACCTATTGATCTACTCACATTTGCATGTTTTTAAACTACTAGGTTGGCAGAAGCTGGGGCTAACAGTGAAAGTTCACCCTGCTCTCCAGATTAGAACCACCGACTTTTTGGTCAGCAAGTTCAGCAGCTCAGTGGTTTAACCCACTACACCACTGGAGGCTCCAAAATCTCTAACTCTTTCTAAATCTTTTGTGGATTGGATTACAAGTGGGGCCAAGAGTGGAGTTTTCAAAGATGGTCAGGCAACCACCAGCAATTTCCAGCTAAATAACCTGGTGCTTACTAGGGGAACAACTCAAGCTTTCGCCACCCTGAATCCCAGACCAGAAATACATCCCACTATGAGGAAAACATCCTGGAGAGGGATGGGGGTGGGAAAATCTGGTGAGAGGCTGTGTTCAACCCCCTGCTCCCTCCCTTCTATGCTCAAAATACACAACACTGGCAACTTCACTTTATTGGTCACAACGTATGCTAAAAGACATGGGTATCTCCCTGTAATATGTAACATGTGTATAAACGGAACTGAGAACTGCAATTCAGGTGATAATGTTGGTGGTGAAGATGATGATTGTGCAAATCCACCAAAATTCAAATTGTGCAAATCTGCCAGGAATCACTTCTGAGCTGCTCCAGTTCATTTCAATTGTGCTTGTATAGCAGTATACGGCATAATGTATGCAGTTTATCTTTCAGTCGTCAAAAGACTAGTTTTTGCTAGAAGAGACCAATGTAGCTACTCTTATCTCAGTGAAGTGAGTCTCTACTCCCCTTAAGAGGTTGGAATGCAACTCCAAGAAATACTGAAAATTAAGAAATACTTCGACTTTGAGTCCAGTTACATACCAAGGAATCTCACCACTCTGCTCATGGTTATTTGGTAGCTGAATCACTATCACTTTTAAATGAAGGGGATTATTGGGAAAGATTAAAAACAAATAAAGCAAAGATCCCTTTCGGAACAATATAAATTAAATAGAATTTAGCTGACCTGAAACATTGATGTTTATTGAGAAATTTACCCAGGAACTGTACAGTTTAATAGAGAATATAATATTTCTTTTTTGGTAATAAATTGTAGAATTCTATAGTGGAGTTATGATTGTAGCATTAATTCCCCCTTCTAAACAGCACTAGCCTCATTCTCTCTCCTGGTGTTTCTTTACTATTTTCCATGCAGTATATCACTCTTTAGTGTCTCCCAGACAGAGAAAAACATCCCCCTCCTGAACTTTAGTATCATATATATTAACAAATGTATATGATGCTTGCATTTTTTTAAAAAAAAAGAGGCAATAATAGAACAGACCTAAACAAGCTGAGCCACATGTGTCAAGTCCAGTGAGGGCCAAGATGAAAAGCAGGATACATTTACACTGAAAGAGATTTACCGTAAACATCCAGGTTTAGTCCTGGTCCTGGATAGGCACGTGGAGCATAATGGTTTGGAGGAAAGAAGAAGCAGGCTGCCTGAATCTCCAACCCAAAACCACCATAACACTGGGGATATCTCAAAAGCTTTCGGGTCCTCCTGAAGATGCAATCCTGTTGGGGTAACTTCAATCTCATTCACGACTTGCTTGCAGAGAGGAGGCCACTGCGCTTTCGTGTTTCCACGTCACCATTGCTGGCAGAATTCCCCAGCAACTGACAGCCAGATTGCAGCAATTATTATAAATGCAGGAAAATGAGGTTTCACCCTCATACTCAGAGCAGTGCTATATCCAACCCTCTCAGCCTTCAGAGGTTGGCACTGTAGCATGTAAACATATTTTTGAAAGAGAGGTTGGCTCCTGGCTCCTGATGCTCAGAAACTGAGCAGCCTTCCCATGTAGGGAGCCAGGAAGAGGAAGGGAATGGAGGCAAGGAAGGCTGACAAGAGGCTTTTCTTCCATGCATTGCTGTGATTCATTCTGCCCGACCACTGGGCCATTGGTAGGACAGCATTGCTTAGGAAAGTGCAGTACAAGGGGAAGACAGGAACCCCTTGGCTTCTGAAATTCGTGAACTAGAGACCTCCATCTACTCTTCTTCAGAAGTCCAGGGGCAGAAGTGTCTGACTCGATTATCTCTCCCTCAACGACTGACATCTGAATGCAAAGTTGAATTCACTTGTTTTGTTTTTTTCTACACAACAGGTGGCAGTGTTGCAAAATGGTTTCTCCCTGAAACCTATAGCCAAGAACCCCGCAAGAAAATATATGGGTAGCAAGCCAACTTTGAGTATCAAGTGAATAGACCAACTCAGACTTAGAGAAATCAGTCCAAACAGGAGGAAAGGGAAGACTGGACTATCCTTGTCACGAGACAGTTGTATATCCTTATTTAATGTCAGCAACCGCTGCTTCGCTCACAACCAGCCACATTTAGATTGTCCTGCTTCTTTTGTCCCATCTTTTATTTTCCACAAAAGGTTGGGGACTTAGAGGAGATTAACATAGTTTTATACTGATAAAAGTATGCTTTGGCTGTCGTGACAAAACAGACATTGAAAGGGGTGGGAGCAAATGTTGACCTAAAGTTGTGTAAAACTCACAAGCCAAGTTGTTATTTCCATCCCCCTACCAAAGAAACAGGGTGAAAAACGCATTGCAAAAATGAAAATCTAGTTTCACATATCACTTTTTTTTTTCCTTTGACTGATATGAGGCCTGAGAAACATTTACAGAACAGGAAAGACAAATTAAAGCAAGAGACAGGAATTAATGAAAATAGAGAAGAATGATTCTCTTCTCACAGTCTCTGCTTCATCCCCATTTTGGCACGGCAGAGGATCCAGTGATCCTAGGAAAGGAGCATTACTCCACACTAGGTGGCAACAAGGCCATTTCCTCTGTTAGCCACTGATCAAAATGCAAACATTTTGAAACACGTGACAACAAAAGCCCTAATATAAACTGGGAGACTGTGATACGGATGGCACACACGCTTGATTTTCCCATTCACAACTGGAAAGAGAGGATCCCATGTCTGCATAAAATATAAACTTAGCAGATGACCCCCCTCCCTTTTCCCTACCCTGCATGCAGTGCCCAATATTAAAGAGGGGGAAACCCCTCTCCAGCTCCCAGGCAGGCAGAGATAACAGGGTGCACAAGGAAGATTTCTGCAGTGATCAGTGCAAAAGTGCTGGAGTGAACTCACAGAGCAGCTCTGTCCATTGTAGGATGGTTAAAATCCATGAACCCTTTCTTTTCGTTCCTATGCATGGCCTGTTTCCACAGAGCCACTGCCTCCACATTACACTCACTAGGCCTCCAGTATAGAGATTTCTTCCTGGTAGAACCTCGCTTTCATAAGCAGATTATATGGTTAGGCCTGGGCCTGACACTTTTGGTGTAAGTTTATCAACAAAACCAAATGTTCTCATCATTTCCCTTCAACATGGTCACAATGTAAGACTTCTGTCATATCTTCAGTGATCCTTATATCCAATCAAAGCATACTCTCAGATGCCATATTAAGACTATGTCAATATCTCTCAAACCATATTCTTTTCACTAGCAAACCTGTATCCATAGTCAGCAGTGTTCCTTCCCTGAGCTCCCTGTGCCTGAGTGTCCAAGGCAGCAGGTCTTGAAGGTTCAGCCCAGTAGGTGAAGGAGGTGAAGGGGACTTAGCAATGTCCAGCACTTTTGGTCCTTGGCTTACCTTTCCATTAAAACAAACAAACAAGTGTGCTAGTGAGCCTGGGGATTTCAGAGCTGAAGAGGGGCTTCCCTATCACTTTCCCCCACCCGTGTTTCCCATGCATAAGGACAAAGATTCCTTAATGGCAGCATCAGTTGTTGGCTTCACCTTCCTCCTCATCAAAAGATTGCACCCCAGAAGATGTAACATCCGAGACCTTGCGACTGAGGGCAGCAGGTTCAGGCTCTTCCCGGGGTGAAAGGGACTCCAAGTCCCGGCACACAACATCGTCCTCCTCCGGTGAGGGCTTCTTGTTCAATAGTGGGGCTTTCTCCAGCAAGGGGTTCCCTTCCTCCTCTGTGTGGATGCCCACAAAGGTGCTGGACTCAGCACTGCCACCATTGCCACCACCGGGAACTGTCTGAGTGGGCCACACCTCCACAAGACCAGTATTTTGGAGTAGGGCCTGTTGCAGTTGCTGGTGTTGTTGTAGTTGCAGCAGTTGCTGTTGTTGTTGTTGTTGTTGCTGCTGCTGCTGTTGCTGCTGCAGCTGCTGCAACTGCTGCTGTTGCTGCAGCTGTTGTAGCTGCATCAACTGGTGCTGCTGGATAAGATTGTTCTGGATCAGAACATTTTCCTGCAAACTGGATTGTGAGTCTTCAAGGTTCTGGCCAAGATAGGATCCAGTAGCTGGAGAAGCAATGAGGGACTGGTCACTGGTCTCCCAGGCCTCGGAGGAACCTAGGCAGTACATGCCTTGAGAGACGTAAGAGTGAGGCCAGCTATCATACTGTGCTTGAGCCATTTGATCTGCTAAGAGAAGGGAAGAAAGAAAGAAATATGTCTATGAAGGTAGTGTCTAGCAAGTACATTATTTCACACTGTAAGTAAGGGCTCACTGTACCAAACATTCCTCCACATATAGTAAAATATGCATACAGAGAATTATAATATGATTAAAATATAATAAAAGCATAATACACATAGATTAAAACATACAGACATAAATGTAAGCACACATTAAAACAATTAAATCGGTAAAATAGCAGCAAGCACACTACTCACCTTGTAGGTTCTCACCCTGATTATCTGCCACCTCCTGATAATTTTCATTGTAGTTCCCAGCTTGGTTCTCCTGGGTTGAGTTAACACTCATATCCTCACCATCCATGGAAGACCAGGCCATGAGGGTGGCTTCTGAGATAGCAAATTGTTCCATTACTCCTGCATGACAGGCAAAATAGAACAAAAGCAAAGGGGTGAACAGAGTTATTGTATATCTTCTCGACTATGTGTTAATACCTATAATCTTTGCTGCTTCACTCCTTTTGGTTGTCTCACTACCCAACCCATGAAGGTCCCAGCAGAACTGCAGGCTCATCTACACTGATGACTTAAGTCAGTGTGACTCTAGAACAGATTAGACACTTTAACTAGGCTTTCTTCTGGATTAAGCTTACTTGAGGAGGGAATCTGAACCCAAATGAAACTGGCTGCAGCTGTCCTGACAGCCATTCATTGGTCCATTTCAGGTTGTATAGGGACAAAGGATGGTAGTCCTTCCCACATGATGTTGTTCCAGCCATGATGCCTCTACCTACATTTGCCCCTGCTGATGGCAGCCAGAATGCTTGAAGAGTAAGGTAGGTGTGGATGTTGTGGCTGGTGACATCTGCAACACATGGGGAAGAGTGACATTTATGGTGGCTGCCCAGTGCACCCAACTGTTTTAGGCATGGCTGCCCAGTGGGGACTCCCTGCTAGTTTCAAGGCAGATAAGCAAGTCCCAGTCAGACTGTGAAGTGGGCTTGATCTGGCACCTGGGGCACAGGATTGAGCCCGCTTAGTGGGTTAGTATAGAAGGGCCCTGAAATTACAGCTCTGGCCAATCTGGCTCACATCTTATACAGCACTGTCTCAAACTTTAAGCAGGCTATAGAACTTCATATTTTAAAAGTTGATTAGTCAAAGCAGGGCAACTACCATCATCTGGTATCATACTCTAAAAAAAGAAGAATTTGAATATGCATTAAAAACATGTGGACAAAAACGAAATATTTTATTTTCTGATCACTGTTATGTATAAAATTAAGAATGGACTGGAGAGCTGAAAATGGTATCCCTGTGTGGCCTGTTTCAAAATTGAGGAGGACAGCATTCTAGTTACGATTGATGTCACCTCACTCTATACTAACATTCCATTAGATGAGGTTCGTACCATCATAGAGAATATCCTTCGTAGTAGAACAAAGTTGCAACCACCCACACATTTCTTGATGGACCTGTTAGACATAGTACTGGAGAAAAATTATTTCCGTTTTCAAAATCAATTCTATTTTCAGGTCTTCGGTGTGGCTATGGGAAGTCCGCTGGCCCCCCTCCGTTGCCAATTTATTCATGGCAAATTTAAAAAGTACTATATTGCTAAACCCATCTTTAAATATGTACTATGCCAATATAATATACTATGGCCGATTTATTGATGACATATTCATGGTATTTAAAACAACTGAGGCTGCAGTAGGATTTTCTAATTGGATTAACACTATACATACGTCTATTAAGTGAACCTTTCCACATCTCCAACAGAGGAGGCTAAAAACTGGGATCTTCTGATACACATCTGGGTCAACTGCAAAGTTCACAACAGTTTAACGTAGTGGTTCTCAACCTGTGGGTCTCCAGGTGTTGGCCTTCAACTCTCAGAAATCCTAACATCTGGTAAACTGGCTGGGACTTCTGGGAGTTGTAGGCCAAGACACCTGGGAACCCATAGGTTGAGAACCACTGGTCTAACAACAACAACTGGAAAGCCCCCACTTCATTAAATAGTGGGGAAAATGCTTGAGAAGAAAGTTAGAAGTAGTTCTTCACATGAAAGGATTTCTGAACATGGTTCTAGTTCTGATCACAAATTCCTGGGATCAACAGGTGCTCAAAGGCACTTATATCCAAATGTAGACTCAGTAAAAAAAACCTTAACCACCTCAAACTATTTATGCAATAAAGAGGGAAGAAGCATTCAAAAAGATTCATGTGTGTCTCCAATAAAAATGGCATTTTAACAAGGATCCATCTGAGTCAGCCAACCACACAGTCTCAGCTCTCTTTCCCATCCAACCCCTCCCCTTCTCCAGTTCCACCAAGAAAATACATCCTGATGGACTATTAAAAAGCTATAGTGTACCTGCAAGGAATCGGGCCTCCTTTTCGCCATCGCTAAGGTCAGAGTAAGCATCGGCATCCTTCCGTACGGTTTCATGGGTATGGATCTGTTGCTGGCTAGCTCCCTGTCCCCAGCCCTGCCATTCAATCATGTGGGCAACACGACCGCTTCCCATGGCAGTGGGTTTGGTGACGTGATCCTTCATGCTGCGAGATATCCCTAAGGCGCCAGACATTGAGAAAACAAGAAGGGGCTATCATACAGCTCCAGATCCGTTGGCCACATAATCCAAATGACAGATCTGTTTTGACCCTCTTCCCCCTGCCCTCCTTACATGACAGAACCATGTAAGAGTTGGAAAACACCAAGGATGCAGTCTCACAAATATACTCACTCACCACCTTCTAATCTAATCATGGACCATTCAGCCATTCATAACAGAGGAGCCAAATGAACTAGATATTAAGGGACTAATGGCAATGACAGTATAATCACAGGTATTTATAATTACACTTATAGTATTTATAGTTACATTCAATAGCTAATTGTTAAAAGACCAAACTAGACATTGTATTAGTTGTGTGTAAACAATTTAAACATGCAAGAAAGAGTAATAGCTGGACCACAGCATCCAGGGAGAGAGCTGAACTCTTTCTGTTATGTCTTGCTTTTGGCAACAGTCGTCCATGACCATCCTGAAGTTGTTTTTTGGTTTGAGGACAGAGGATTCTATGAGACCTTCCCTCCTAATGTAAAGAGCACTTTGGGCTGAGTTGTTTAGTCAGAAGTATGACATAGGAGCTTGAAGGTGTACAGGTAAAACAATCAAACTTACAAACCTTTAACTTGGGCACTAAAACAATTTGAAAATATGCCACCAATCCTAATGGCAGTTATATTCATTATCCCCCTACAAAGAAAGGTAAGATGGATGTTATTTACAACTCTCTCTGAAATTTACACTTGTACTCAGCTAGCATCTCTAGTCCATCTTCCTAATTTTTGTGTGTGTGTGTGTCAGGAGCAACCGGAGTTGCTTCTGGAGTGAGACAATTGGCCGTCTGCAAGGACGTTGCCCAGGGGACGCCCGGATGTTTTGATGTTTTGCCATCCTTGTGGGAGGCTTCTCTCATGTCCCCGCATGGAGCTGGAGCTGATAGAGGGAGCTCATCCACACTCTCCCCGGGTGGGATTCGAACCTGGCAGCTTTCAGGTCAGCAACCCAACCTTCAAGTCACGAGGTTTTTATCCCTAGGCCATCTTCCTAACGTACAACTCCTATCTTTGGGTGTTTTAAGATAATAATAATAATAATAATAATAATAATAATAATAATAATAATAATTTATTTATTTATTTGTAACCTGCCTATCTCCCTGAGGGGACTCAGAGTGGTTTCCATCAAAAGTGGCAAACAGTCAATGCCATAATAAAACAGACAAACAACACATCAATCAACACAATGAATAAAACAATATTAATATAAACTTATAATAACTAACATTAATAACAAAAAAGTAAGAACTTAAATGAACACAACATATCATATTACACATATTTACCAACACCAACATAATAAAAAACTGAGCAGCTAAAATGCATTAAAAATATGGAGTGGTTTATTACGACCAACAGGGCTGTGGTAGATTTCCATTATCTAAATGAGAGTATAGAATTAAGATGTACTAATCCCCCTTTCCATAAACTGAAGTGCATAAATAGGTTTTTAGGAGTTTTTTAAAGGAGAGGAGAGAAGGGGGCATTTTTAGTTCTTTAGGGAGAGAGTTCCAGAGGTGTGTGTGTGTGGGGGGGGGGGGGGGGGTGATCACGGAAAAGCCCCCCTCTCTCGTTCCCACCAGCCGTGCTTGAGATGGGGGTGGGACCGAGAGAAGGGCCTCCTTCACGGACCGCAGTGCTCGTGGTGGTTTGTATATGGAGACACGGTTTTTCAAACAGTTTGTTGATTTTAACATGCATGCAGGGACATGTCTCCTCCCCATCTCTGCTGTCCATATTTTCAAACATGCCCCCCTTTGTTTTTTATATAAGAATTGCACAGCATTGAGAGTTCATAGATTTAAAACTACACACACACCTGAACTCTCCTGATTTCCCAGTATTGAAGTTTCAATGATAAACATTTTAATTTTAAAAAAAACACCTTTAATGTTAATACTTTTTGGGATTGTACTTATTCAGCAATTGGAGGGATTTTTTTTAGTTTTTGTAGTGAGGCAAAGGCATGCAAGAGTGGGCAGTATTATGAGTATGTTTATTATTATGTTTATTGTTATATTTATTTATACCTCACTTTTTCTCTCCACAAAGGAGATTCAAAGTGATTTTGCAAAAATGTTCCTGGCTTGAAGGAAAGGAAAATGTTCAATTAATAGGGGAAATGGCATCTGGGGACCCTTAGGTTGAGGACCACTAGGTAAGGTAAAGGTTTTTCCCTGACGTTAAGTCCAGTCGTGACCGACTCTGGGGGTTGGTGCTCATTTCCATTTCTAAGCTGAAGAGCCGGGGTTGTCCATAGATGCCTCTAAGGCATGACTGTGGCCGGCATGACTGCATAGAGCGCCGTTACCTTCCTGCCGGAGAGGTACCTATTGATCTACTCACATTGGCATGTTTTCAAACTGCTAGGTTGGCAGGAGCTGGGGCTAACAGCAGGCGCTCATTCCGCTCCCGGGATTTGAACCTGGGACCTTTCGGTCTGCAAGTTCAACAGCTCAGCGCTTTAACACACTGAGCCACCACTACTGTAGTGGAAACAAGGACTGACTATAAAGCTTCAGTTGAGACACCTTTCCTACCATAATAACTCCTTCAGGAGTGAATTTCCCTTCCGAGGGGTAGATTTCTCTCACTTCCTGTTATCCCACTTCCGTTCTTAACTATTATTCATTTGTAAGTCAGATGCTTGTAACTCAGGGACTGCCTGTAATGCAGTTTAAAACTGCATTATATGGTCAGTGTAAACTCACATAATGCAGTTTGCCTGCATTATATGGGTCTACAGTGATCATATAATGCAGTTTAATTCTGAATTATTTGGCAGTGTAGATCAAGCCTGAGTTGTTGTTTTAATTCATTACATTTGTTTTTCTGAGAAAGCCATTTTGCACATTATTAATAATAAAATAAACTTTATTTTTATATTCCGCCCCATCTCCCTGAAGGGACTTGGGGTGGCTCACAACAACAACACAACATATTTGACAAAAACTTAAAACATTCCAACGATACACAAAATAAAATAATGGACATTACATTAAAATCCAAGCAGATAAAATCAGAGTAATTAAAAGCAAACCAGCGGGGATAGGTTTCATAAAGTGCTGTATCATGGAAATAAGTAACAGTGATAAAGTGCCATATGCTTTCAAAACAGAAAGAAGTATTCTAATGACAGCTCTATTCACTTGTTTCATCATGGAATTTTGTCATAAAGTACTGTGGCAAACAACGTAAGTCAGTTCTGAGACACAAGAGTAGCTTGAGAAACTGATGAATGTGTGAATTCAAGCCTGGATTCTGGATGGTTATGGAAGTCACCACACTTATTTTTAAAGTGTATCTGGGGATAAAACCAACATTAATAAAAAGGTTAGAAAGGTCTGAGATCCAAGGGTTTGTGATCCTCACCGGAGAAAGATGACTTTGCAAGTGCTCCAATCCCATATGCATTGGAGTTTCGCTTCAGTTTCGGAAGGATGGAGGTTGTATCTTCCATGGAGAGCTGAAAGAATGAACAGTTATGAGACGAAGTGAAGAAGACATTCAATCTCAATTTCTAAGAATACAAGGGATTAAGAAAAAATGGAAGAAGGAACAGACATACAGACATTCGAAGCTGTGCATTTTCTGGCCAGAACAGGGATATTCCTGCACCTGAAAATCTCACGTTTTTGGGCTTTGTAGTGATTGCTCCTGTATTTTCAGGGGACATCATTTGGCCACTCTCCATTTTGAACTGGAAGCTCCTGAGGTACTATCTGGATGGGACCTCTCTTTGATATTTTCAGGGGCATCACAGTTTAGTCTTGTACAAGTCAGTGTGTTATTTTTCAACTAAAAATAAGCATTTCCTTTTGATGAATAAAAATGTAAATAGTTAAAAAAAACAACCTCAATTATGACAGTAACAAATGTCTTGGGGAAGACTGACTTATGATTTTTTTAAAGGCAACTTTCCAAATTTAGTACTGATCTACTATGGAAATATCTTCACATGCCGCATCCTTGAAACCATAAAAGCACACTGGAAACATTAAGGCTACAATTCTATGGAGGGAACACCATGGAATAGATATGCATTGCTAGCAAGATAACTATTAGTCCATTTACCTGACAAAAAAAAGTACATACAGATCTTGGAAACACAGAATACACAGTGGGCTTTCTGCTTCTTCTTCCATCGTTCCAGATCACGAGTAAAAAGCAGAGAAGAAGAGCTAGGAAGGTCAAGGCTCACTGAAAGGACACCATGAAGACATACCGGCCCATTCACATGTCCACAGGTGAGCCATCAGCACAGTTAGTGTTTGATCAAGGAAAACTACATTTCCCTCTTCATTATGTTCAGGAGACATGCAGATAATCATATACTTTTCCTTAGGAATTTGATGAGGAACATGAAAATGTCCACCCTGAAGTATAAACCAAATTGTGCCTTGCTACTCACTTCAAGACTCAGCAGCACCAAGTATTCCACACAGACAGAACGCTTCAGGGAATAAAGGCTATACTTACATTAATGCCATCCCAGGAGAAATCTGTGCGTGTTTGCTATGGAGAAAGAAGACAGCAAGTCAGTGATACAAATAGACTCTGCTTATAAGTCATACATCTGTCTCTCTACCAGCTAACCATTTAACTAAGCCCACCAGCTAACTCTCTGTACACATAACAAAAGTGAAAATCTGTATATGTGTATGTAGTGGAGGTATCAACTTACACAGACAGACTTCTGCCTCCACAAACAGCTAAAACCCACAGTGCTAAGGAGTCACCAAAAGCACTCCCTACAATGACATTTCAGTTACAGCGAGCGCCATGAATATGTAACTCAAACCCTTCCAACGTCCTCCACAAACACCATCCTGCCCCCCCACCCAAGTGAAGGACAATTTCCTCATAGATTTCCTGTTTTTCCTTCACAACAGGCATCCCAAGATTCCTTACTCTCTCCATTGGTGCGGAATTTGCATGACCCCGCCCACTGCCTCTTCCTTAACCCTTTCCTACTCTTTTCAACTCTGTCTACATAACAAACAGAGCAGAACTGAGCACCAACTAAACATACTGGAGGAGTTTGGGGGATTGACTCCACATGATGAAAGTTGTAGTTCAAGACACAGCACTGTCATCTCCACTAACAATGGACCTGGACCACATTTAGCACACAGAACTCCCATGACCAACAGAACATACTGGAGGGATTTTGGGGGAATTGGCCTTGGCATTTGGGAGTTGTAGGTACTGGGATTTATAGTCCACCTGCAATCAAAGAGCACTCTGGACCCCACCAACAATGAACCTGGACCAAACTTGGCACACATACGCAATATGCCCAAATTTGAATACTGGCGGCGGGGGGGTTGGGGTTGAGGGGGTTGACCTTGATTTTTGGGAGTTGTAGTTCACCCAAAACCAGAGAAACTGGGAATCCCACGAACAATAGACCTGGATCAAACTTGGCACACAAAATCACCATGACCAACTGAACATTCTGGAGGCATTTGGGGGGAACTGACCTTCATTTCTACGAGTTGAAATTCACCTACATCCAGGGACACTGTGACCTCCACCAACAATAGACCGGGACCAAACTTGACACACAGAACCCCCATGACCAACTGAACATACTGGATGAGTTTGAAGGGAACTGACCCACCATGGTGGGAGCTGTAGTTCACCCTGCAGCCAGAAACCACACAGCCCCGGTCCTCACCAATGATGCATCTAGAGAGCAAATTTGCCCAACACAACAAACTTTAACCACTGATGGAGTTTCCCAAAGTTAACCTGGCATGATGTGAGTAGTAGTTAATTCACAACCTTATACATTTTGTACAATTTAAAAAATGATTTTTTCAAATAACCCTGGCAATGCTGGGTACCCAAGCTCGTATTGAATAAAATCAACTCAAGATCAGATTGAGTGGGAAGGACATGGGTGTTAGGAGAAGAAAAACCATGGTCAAATTTGCTCCTGATAATAAATAGTTTTATGAGTGCAGATACTATCTGTTACATAAAGGAAAGGAAAACACAGTCACAAAGAGACAGACAGAGGGAGAAAGAGATAAATGAAGACACGCTGAGAAGAAAGAGGTGTGCATAATAAAAACCCTTATGAGATACAAGCCCCACTGTGCTCAAATCCCTTTGGTCTTTTGTGGCTTAACACCAGATCTCTTACATCAGCAGGTGTACATTCAAGGGAGATGGATTTATGAGATTAAATGCTTATTTACAAAAGTAAGAGTAAGAACGTGCAGAATTATAGAATAACATTGGGTTTTCTGTGCCTCAGGGCTGGGAGTCATCTTCTTTCCTGGTGTCATTCCAGCTCCTGCATTTCTTCCATCTTCTTAGATCTCTTCTTGCTGCTTTAGTTGTTGTTTTTGTTTGCTTTCAAATAATTTCTGACTTAGGATGACTTTAAGGTCTCATGGTTTTCTTGCCAGAATTTGTTCAGAGGATTACCCCTTACCTTCCTCTTTGGTTGAGGAAGTATGACTTGCTCAATGTCACTCAGTAGGTTTCCATGGCCAAGCAGGGATTTCCCAGTATCTTGCTCCAACATTCAAACCACTATACCATGCTGACTCTACCCTTCAATTTGTTAGTCCTAAATTTGATTTCAAGTTCTCTTTTTCCCTTACCTATCCTTTAAATATTATATCTTCGGGCAGTGCTACACAGATAATACAATTCCGTTTGGAAGTGAGTTAAACTGAATTGGTTTCATAGTACAGCACCTACCCAAACACCCCAGGAAAAAGTTTGAGGCTGGGATGATTGCGGATTGGAACTGAATCCAGTAACTGTAGTATCCACAGCTAAGACAGTTGCTGAAAAATGCAGAGTTTTCTTCTTAACCAGTCCATTTTCAGGGTTGTTGTGTGTGTGTTTTGGGCTATATGGCCATGTTCCAGAAGTATTCTCTCCTGTCCATTTTCATTCAGGATCACCCCAGTTTCAAGCCCTATATGGGACATACTATGACCAGCTGCAGCACATTATCTGGCTGGTTCTGGACTCTGGTGAAGTTTTTCAATGCAAAAA